>NC_056743.1:343784699-343884699 GCF_019279795.1 Protopterus annectens
CAGTTGTTGCAGATGTCTTGAGAGGTACATACCAAACGGGGCGTTGTATTCTATAATGGGTCTAATGAAGGATGAGTTCAGTGGGACAATGACCTCCTTTTTTCTGGATGAAAAGCCCTTAGTGATGAGGTGTGCCACATAGAAGGATTTCCTGACTGTTGTGGCGATGTGGTTATCGAAAGTGAGAGGTACATACGAAACGGGGCATTGTATGCATGAAATAAAGTGTTCAATGTGAGTCATTTACATGTTTTTATATTGGCAGAACCATTAGAAACCAGTGTAAATGAATTTGAGCATCAATTGGCAATTAAAAATAAAGATGAGCAAAAATGCTCTTGCAAAACAGTTATCGCCTGTTACTGAGCATATTCTGTTACGACCACTAGGTGGCGATATTAATGCAATTTTAGAAAGTAAAGCGACAGTGTGGCAAATCAGGTTTCAAAGGTTGTTCATAGGTTCATAGGTTTATACTAGGCTATCTACCCTAAGGCATTTATAAGCCTAGCCCAAATTTTTGTGGCTTACGCCACCCCTTATATGAAAAAATACTGTGCCCATTAGTTTGTTGTGCCTCTGTCCAGCAGTGACACAGAGATGATTCCCGGGGTAAACCTACGATCTCCCATCCACAGGTCAAGATTTCTCTTGAACAGAGCCAGCGAGGTGCTCTGCCTCACAAGGACCGGGATTTTATTCCACAGCATAGGGAGTCTCTGAGTGATAAATCTATCCCTCCAGAACGTCCTATTTATATTCGTGCTAAGGTTTAAGTCGCTTGCTCTAGTGGTTTTGGTGGATTTGGATTTTTTGAGGTGGAGCATGTCCATTAATTCCGGGTTGGACATGGCCTTGTATGTCAGGCACATGTCACCTCTGAGCAGACGGTATGTGACTGAATAGAGCTGGAGTTTCTACAATCTGGCAGCATATGACAGATTTTGGAGTCCCTTTATCCTTTTGGTGAGGAACTTTTGGGGTCTCTCCAATTGCTGCAATTGTTGCTATGTAATTTTTCTTTATCTGTTAGTTTATTGTAATGTTACTGATCATGTGATGTTTATTATGAAAGGAAATTGTATGCATCGTCTTTGTGGTTCTGATGAAGTTCTAGTTGAATATTAAGTAGAACGAAAGCACTTAACTAATACACGAATAGCTTGGTTTTCTGTGCCACTTGGTTGCAAAACCCCTTATGTAATAAATAGCTATAGATCCCTGTCCATGACTCAGATGGCAAAACCCCTTATGTAATCACTAGCTATAGATCGGTGTCCATGACCCAGATGGGCAAAACCACTTATATAATCAGTAGCTATAGATCGCTCTCCATGACCCAGATGGGCAAAACCCCTTATACCATTGCTAGCTATAGATCCCTGTCCATGACCCAGATAGACAAAACCCCTTATATAATCACTAGCTATAGATCCCTGTCCATGACCCAGATGGGCAAAACCCCTTTTATAATCCCTAGCTATAGATCCCTGTCCATGACCCAGATGGGCAAAACCCCTTATATAATCACTAGCTATAGATCCCTGTCCATGACCCAAATGGGCAAAACCCCTTATACCATCACTAGCTATAGATCCTGTCCGTGACCCAGATGGGCAAAACCCCTTATATAATCAGTAGCTATAGATCCCTGTCCATGACCCAGATGGGCAAAACCCCTTATATAATCAGTAGCTATAGATCCCTGTCCATGACCCAGATGGGCAAAACCCCTTATATCATCACTAGCTATAGATCCCCTGTCCATGACCTAGATGGGCAAAACCCCTTATACCATCGCTAGCTATAAATCGCTCTCCATGACCCAGGATATTTGGACAGATACCTAAATGAAACTGAGTTACCAAGCATAGGAACTAACATGGTAATCCTGGGGCACTTCAGTTATTCATTTGTAAACTTAAAAACATACAGATTCTCAAACAGGCAATCCCAGAAATTCCTGGACTTTGTTAACATTAATTTCCTGGAACAACTAATCATGACTGTCTGGATGTCTAAGTAGTCTAAAGTGCCAGAATGAAGGATTAAATTCCTTTGTTGGTTGATGAGGATTCTGGTCTCCAGATAGACCTTTCAATGCTGGTTTCAATGGAATGGCCACATTCACACCAGGTGTTTTATCAGCCCTCAATTCAATAATCCATCTCATTTCTGATTATTCAGTTCTAAGGACAATGTCCCCTCCACATAAACCTTCCAAGATGACCTGGATAGCCATAAATTTAAAATAGTGACCAGGGTATATAGTAAGACATGTCTGATCAATGGACTTCTAGCATCTTGTAGCTGTATATCACTGATATGTTTAGAAATACATTCCTTGAACTGCCCATCTGTCTTGCCTGCATAAAAACAGTCACAAAGGGTACAAATTGCAATATACACTAAATGTTTTGTCTTGCAATCTACATAACCATAGCAGGAGTACAACTTCTTGTCAATGGGATGAATTAACTCACTAGTGTTAAGAATATGAGAGCAGCAGCTTGGTTTACATCTCTGTATGTCTGAATAGGTGCTGATATGTGTGTTTTTATTGGCTGTACAATGTTCATTAGCCTTTGATTCATAGGTGGACGGTATAAATCTTTTTAGCAAGCTTGTCTGATTAGATCTGAAGAAGGGCTTTTTAGTCCAAAAGTCCTCATCATTTTTTATATATTTTCATTGGTTATTGTGCTTATTAAAGTCCTTCTACTTCGACCTGGTGGATGCACGGAGTTTTCATTTGTATTTTGGTGTTTTTATTCTCCGTTTCGGCATTCTTTGGTGGTTCATTTATATTCTGCATAATAATTGTATCATTCTATACTTCATCAAAAAAGGTCTTCTAATTGTGGGATATAGAAGCTTACCGGGAAAAACCCTGGTGTCAGGCTTTTTTATAAGCTGAACATCTCAGAGCATAGCAATGCTCTGTTATGTAATATTGCTGAACACAAATAAGGGTAGAAAAAATCTGCAAATACTGGACTCTGGCACAAAACTTGGGCAGCATTGTGTGTTCAAGAGCCCATGAACGTGAACACTTTGCGTTTTTGGGGATAATTTGTATATATCCCATAGTGCGTTGTAAGAGAGGTTTATATCAGGCATTTAGGAATTTTGTGAGGATGATGTCTTGCATTGAACTGGGACACAATGTAGTAAATAAACTTACTAATACTAATAAGTCCATTTAGGAAAGCCAGTACAGTGATTAGGTCATTACTGCCTAGTTATAGGT
The DNA here is from genome assembly GCF_019279795.1 of Protopterus annectens. Taxonomy (NCBI): domain Eukaryota; kingdom Metazoa; phylum Chordata; order Ceratodontiformes; family Protopteridae; genus Protopterus; species Protopterus annectens. The sequence continues at coordinate 343,787,950 of NC_056743.1, forward strand.
TCAAATGGGTTTACTAGAATAACAACCACAAGGGCCTTTTTAAGCCTAGCCATGCATCCCAAATCTCTGACAAGTTCTGATACCCTTGATAAGTGTAAGCATGGGCCTGGGAGATGACCAAAGTTTGAAGCTAAAGTCATTCTTGAACAAAAGGGCTCCAAATTAGTTCAAGTCATGTTCTACCTTTTTATATTGTGTTTACATAGGGATGGAGAACAGCATTAATCAGTTTTGTAACCATGACAAAATCAATACAGCAGTTAAAAAACTGAACACCAAGCTTCCAGTAGGCCTAATAAAATTACCACATTGGACAAACAGATGACAGCATTGACAAAGAACAAATAAAACCTCTAATAGTATTCAATAGATAAAAGAGGGGAGGCCTAGAAGCCTTGGAAGGGCGGAAGTATTAAAAGTAATTTAGAAGTTAATATCGTATGAAATGCAAGTTGGAAGCTGCCCTGTGCATGGGTTCCGATAAAGAGCTGTAGGATGTATGAGTGTAGGTTGGTTGACTGGTAGGCTCAAAGAACATGGATATACAGGATTTGTGGAAAGCTCTGGCTACACAAAAACATGCACTAATTCTAATTTTCCTCATTTGTCAGCTGTTTGTAGGTGTAGTTGTGGTACACAATTTTCAGTATATAGTGTGATGTCTAGCAGTGCAACTGCTGTAATGATTTTTGAGTTTTGCATTTCAACAAAGAAAAATCATTGAGGTGTTAACTCATTTTTGGATAACTTCACTGGACACAAGGAAAGCTGCTCCTTCATAAAGAAAAATGCGTGATGTGTACGTTATTTTGGCTGACCTGAGCAAACGGGGAAAGATACCTCTTGAGAGAAAAATCAACGAAGGTTAACATATTTTTGGATGACTGGAACACAAGGAAAACGGTACTTCTCAATACAGAAAAATCAATGAAGGGTAACATATTTTTGGATGACTCATATGTACACAGGAAACCTGCTCCTCAACATAGAAAAACTGATGAGGTGTAAAACTCACTCTTGGTTGTCCCAACCAAATACAGGGGAGCTACTTATTCCAGAAAACCTGAAGAGATTTTACTCATTCCTCATCACCTGACCAAACGCACAGACAGCTGCTTCTCGATGTAGAAATAACGATAAAGAGGATCCCGTGTTCAGGTGACTTCACCAAATGCTGGCAAAGCTGTTTCTTCTTATAAAAATCGATGGAGTGCAACTCATTTTTGGATGACCGAACCAAGTAATAGAAAATTGTTTCTCAATACAGAAAAAATAATCAGTGAAGATTAACCCATTTGTAGATGATGTCACCAAATGGAGCAATAACCTGTGGATAGTGGGCAAAAGAGCTCAATGTGCTCACTTTGGAGAAAAGAGTTGTAGGAAAACTTGATAAGGGTTTGGCCTGCTGTCAAGGTTATACAGGGTGAAGTTACTTGATGAGGGTTCGGCCTGCTATCAAGGTTATACAGGGTGAAGTTACTTGAAGAGGATTCAGCCTGCTGTCATGGTTATACAGGGTGAAGTTACTTGATGAGGGTTCGGCCTGCTATCAAGGTTATACAGGGTGAAGTTACTTGATGAGGGTTCGGCCTGCTGTCAAGGTTATACAGGGTGAAGTTACTTGAAGAGGGTTTAGCCTGCTGTCATGGTTATACAGGGTGAAGTTACTTGATGAGGGTTCGGCCTGCTATCAAGGTTATACAGGGTGAAATTACTTGATGAGGGTTCGGCCTGCTGGCAAGGTTATACAGGGTGAAGTTACTTGAAGAGGGTTCAGCCTGCTGTCATGGTTATACAGGGTGAAGTATAGAAAATCCAACTTTGGTAACATCACAGCATGATGGAACAACGAGTCCCCAAATTAAGGAGAAACCGGTAGAACAGGAAGCATCTGATCAGTTGCCACATTTATTTTTTATTTTAGTTTACATTTGTTGACCCGGATAATCCGACTGGATACATGTCCATTTTCAGCAGATGCCCAGGGAGAAAAGCTCCAGCAGAAAGAGAGGCAGTAAAAAACACATGAAGATACTCTGGAGCTTTCAGGAGGAAATCAGTACAGAAGTTCAGCGGGAGAGAATCTGTCACAGGAAGATGTTCTGGAACTTTCTATGGAATGATCACAGGAAGGGGAGAATAAAGAATGTGTCCTCAGTTTGGAAGGAAAAGATCCAAGGGAAATGTTGCTTGATTTCATAGAGATAGGTAGCCATGTTAGGACTGATGAAAGAAACAGATTACAGAAGATCAATAAGATGCAGAATGCTAGAAGTTTCATAAAACAAAAGAACGCAGTAATCGAAACTATTAACAGAAGTAAATAAGATATATTACTGTGCAAATTCAGTAACAGATAAAGCCTTTCAACAACAATACAGGGCAGTAAGGGAAAGGAAGGGAAGAAATCAAATGCCGCCGTGGAAGTATCGAATCGAAAAAACAATAAAGGAATTACGATAGGAAGTGTCACTGTTAGAAGAGCAGAGAAGAGGAAAAAAGATCAACAAAACTACTTGGAAAGATGGACTTGATAAAAGCATCAGGCAGTATTAGAACAAACCAGGATTTATCATGCAGTGTTGCTAATAGTACACTAAATATATCAGCACAGGCTAAAAAAACTATAAAATGTAAAGTAGAAGTACAAAATAAGCAGTTCAATGATCCAAATAAGTTTTATAGGGACTTGGGAAACAAAGCAGAAGGAATAGAAACACCACAGAAAAAGAAGAAATAGACGGACTTTGGAGAAATATTTATGAAGACCGTTTGGAACATAACAAAGATGCTGAATGGACAGAAGAGCTAAAAGAAACACTAAGAAGGTCAGATGTGCAGGATATAAAATGAGATGAAGGAACAGGCAAGTTGAAACAAAATTAAGAAAAGCTCCTAACTAAAACCCCCAGGCCCATATACAGTACCTAACTTCTGGCTAAAAGTATTAACATCATTACACAAAGATTTATTCCTGCGTAAGAATTACTTACATGCACACCCCAAACACACACCAACCCTGGTTAATAGGAAAAGCAGTACTCCTCCTGAAGAGTGAACCTCCAAGCTTTTATAAAAACTATAGACCAATAACTTGCCTTCCAACAATGTATAGACTATATACTGGAACTGTTGCCACCAGAGTTTATATGCATTTAGAAGAAAACTCAATCATGGCAATAGAACAAAAGAGTCACAAAACAAAGTCCTGTGAAACAAAGAATCATTTGTTGTTAAAGTCATAATGGAGAATTGTTAAAAGTGGAATAATCTAGGTATCGCATGGATAGATTACAAAAATCGTTGGACAGCATCCTAGATTTATGGATAAAGGAATGCTTATAGATGTATAAGATGTACCCTAGATTGACTGATTACATTATAGCGACCATGAAACAGTGGCCAACCAGTTTGCAGCTGAGCCATGATAAAGGACAAATCATTATGCCAGAGATAGGAATTCAAAGGGGGACATTCCAGGGCAATTCTTTGTCCCCACTGCTCTTTTGACTTACCCTTAACCCATTAAACTGTCTACTTAACAGATTAGGTCATGGTTACAGTTTTGTTCCCAGACACAGAAAAGTATAAAGACTTCTCATCTTCTTTTTTTAAATGATTAAAAACTGTATAATTCATGAGATAAGAAGCTGAAAGCACAACTACAAACAGTAAAATCATTCTCAGATGATAGGTCTTGATAAAAGATCATATGTTCATAGGTCGGTACTAGGCTATCTGTCCAAGGGTCTAAGTAAGCCTAGCCAACAAGGTTCCCTGGCTTACGCCACCCAAGAAAGTTATTGTACTGTGCCCCTGTCGAGCAGAGCCACAGAAGTGATCCCTGGGGTGTATTTCCTATTTCCCATCCACTCATCAAAATTTTTCATGGAGTGCTAATGAGGAACTTTGTTTGACATAGATGGGTAGCTTGTTCCAGAGTGTGGGAAGTCTCTGGTACAGGAATCTATCCCTCCAGCATGTCCTGTTTATTGTGGTGACAAGGTTTAGGTCCCTAGAGCATGTAGCTCAGAGGGATTGGGAATTCTTTAGGTGTAGCATGTCCAACAGCTCTGAGTTTGACATAGCTTTATATGTAGGCAGAGATCACTTCTGAGTAGGCAATATGCTACAGAGGAAAGCTGGAGTTTTTTGAGACGGTCAGTGTAGGGCATCTGTTTGAGGCCAGTAATCATCTTTATGAGGTACTTCTGTGGCCTTTCCAGCTGCTGCACATGTCTTGTGAGGTACATTCCAAAAGGGGCGCTGTACTCTATAATGGGTCTAATGAGTGACGAGTAGAGGGTAACAATGACCTCTTTTTTCCTGAATGAGAACCCCTTTGTGATGGTGTGTGTCACATAGAAGGATTTCCTGACTACTTTGGCAATGTGATTATCAAAGGAGATACTACTGTCCACCTGGGTCCCAAGGTCTCTTATCACACATTCGGCATTAAGTAGACTGCTGCCTATGTGGTAGTTCATGGAAGGGGATGACAGTGCACTTTTTTGCACTGAGCTTGAGGCGTGGCTCTGGCACCAGGCATCTGTCTCAGTGAGGCCCTTCTGTAGGATGTTCACATCATTTGGGGACTTGACTATGGCTCCTAGTTTGCAGTCATCTGCAAACTTCATTAGCCAAATGCAATCTGTGTTAGCCTGTGCTTCAGAGAAGTAGATACCAAACAGGAGAGGTCCCAGGACTGAACCCTGTGGTACTCCACTTGTCACTGGTTTGAAGTCAGATTTGGAGTCTGCAACTTTTACAGTGTGGATTCTGTTAGTGAGCCAGTTGTCAACCCATCTTGTGACATAGGGATTTATACCTAGTTTAGTGAGTTTAGCTATAATTCCAGAATGGGGGATGGTAAAGAAAGCCTTGGCGAGGTCAATATGGGCTGTATGAACCACCTTACCCTCATCTACAGCTTTGGTGACTGCCTCAAGGAAGTTGATCAGGTTCAGGAGGCATGATCTGCCTTTCACAAACCCGAACTGGGTGGGGTCCAGAGTTTGGAGGTTACCAATGTCATTGTTTATACGTTCCATGGCCTTACAGACCAAGCTCGTCAGGCTAATAGGGCGATAGTTCCCAGGATCACTGGTGGCTCTCCCTTTGTGGAGTGGGATAACTGTTGCTGTGCGCCATTCAGTGGGCATAAAGCCTGACGTGAGGTTATGATTGAACATGGTGCTTAGGTGGGGAGCCAGTTCGTTCTGAAGTTCATGTAAAACGCAGCCTGGGATGGTGTCCGGTCCCATGGATGCTGTGTTTTTGGCTTTAGAGAGTGCAGAATTTACCTGCATAGTTGTGATTACAGGGACTTTGCATTCTAGCTATAGATATGGACTCTTTAGGGGGTGAGAGGGGGGTAAGGTTAGCACTGAACCTATCTGCCAGGATGTTGGCAGTATCAGTTGGTTCTGTAATTTTTGTGCCATTGTGTTGTAACTCAGAGTAGATCTGGCTGTTGCCATTGAGATTCTTGACATAGCTATAGAATGCTTTGTGGTTATCCCTAGAATCAGTGGCAATTTTGTTTTCATAGCTAGCTTTGGAGGATCTTAAAAGGGATTTCAGCTTTTTACTGAGGCTGACCAGGGAGCTACTTCACTCATGGGATTTTACTCTCTTTTGCAACAGTTTCTTCCTTCTGTTGTAGAGTTTGTTTATGGCAGGGGAGCACCAGATTGGCTTCCTTTTTTTGGAGGATAGCATCTTGATTCTGTTGGGGATAGCATGATCCATGCACTTGTGTAAGTGCTTATAGAGTGCATTTGTGTAGGATTCAGCAGTCATAACTGTTTTGTCGATCTGCATGGGTGTCATGAAGTTTGCCACTTCTGTCTTAGGAAGGCATTGGAGACATTTTTTACCATGGTTTCCTTAATGGGGGATGGGGGCGGGATATCTAGGGTGATTAGCTTATACTCAGATCTGACCAACAAGAAGTTGACTTCAGGTGTAGAACACCGGTCACACATGTTGGTAATGACTAGGTCTAGGATATTGTTGCCCCTGGTGGGGCATTGGAATTTATGAATTCCAAGAAGCATTGAGTGAAAAAGTTGGTACATGAGTAGTTTTCCCATTTAATGGTGGGGTAGTTGAAATCGCCCATTATTAGGGTGTTTGGTTGAACCCTAATATTTTCCGGTATATCAAAGAAAGAGGAGTTGGGATCCTGGGGCATGGTGGGGGATCTGTAGCAAGCTACAATTTGGATTGCAGTTTTGCCCAGAGTTAGTTGTACTTGGCTAACCTCGGATGCATTATGCTGAGCAACTAGCCTGGAGGTGTGGATATCCTTAATGAATATGGACACACATCCGCCTTTGGTGTTCCGGTCCAGATTAGGTGGCCAAAAAGTGTGATATGAGTTATAGCCTGGTAATGCAGGGGTGCTCTCTGGAGCCTTGAACCAGGTCTCAGTCACTGCACAGATATCGATGTACTCCATTTTAAGGAGTGCCTCGAGTAAGTGCATTTTGAGATTTAGACTTCTAGCATTGAGTAGCATCACCCTCAGTTTTTGCTTGCCTATTCCTGTTATGGTGGTGAATTTGTCATTAGAACGTTGCCTAAAAAAGGCACTATAGGGGCGGAAAGAACCTTAACCAGTATCTGAAATCCCAGGGTTGACAGGTGCAAGCCATCTCTGGCAAGGCATTGTTGTCTGTCAAACATGTCATCCCAGGCAGACAGATACTGGATCCCCTTAGAATGACTCAAACAGTAAAAATGTGGAACAAGCGATAAGGTGGAGAGAAAGAAAACCAAAGCAACAGCAAAAAAGAAAATAATCTCCACACCATCAAGCCAAATAAAATTTATTAAAAACGACAAAGCTTTCGGTTATCAAAAAACATCCTTTCTCAGTGTCTTATATGTAAGACACTGAGGAAGGATGTTTTTGATATCCAAAAGCTTTGTCATTTTTAATGAATTTTATTTGGCTTGACAGTGTGGAGAGATTATTTTCTTTTTTCCTCCCCTTAGAATGACACCAGAAGCTTAGCCAATTGTTGAAGTCAATCATTTTGTCCTTGTACTGCGGTATTCTGGGTGAAGGCAGGATGCTACTCAGGGCTAGGGTCATGTAGTCTAGGGAGGTACGTCTCCGGTCATTAACACCAACATGGACAATCACAGAGTCATATTTGTACTTGTTGTAAAGTGACCTGAGTGCATGGGTTATGTGGCAGATCCTGGCACCCAGCAATAACCTTCTCGTTGTTTAGCCTGGTGAGTGGGACATCAGTGTGCCTGACTATAGAGTCACCTATGGCTAGTGTGTTGGGTACATTGTTTTGCCTTATGGGCTGTGGTTGAGTGGCACACTTGAGTCTGTTGGCTATGTGTAATTTGGGTTGTGTTTGAGGGGTAGAGGTTGCTTGCATTTCTGCTTTGGAGGTCTCTGTTGCTTGAGCAAATTATTATTGAGAGCCTCTGTGAATGTTTTTGTGTTTCTATGTGTGGAATTTGGTGGTGTAGGTTTAGTGGGACTATGTGATGAGTGTGGTGTGGTGCAAGTGTTCACCTTCTCCTCTTGACTGTCAAGTTCAGTCTTGGTTGGAGAGAGCTTTATCTCCAGTTTGGCTAGATAAGTGCACCTCTCACAGGTTGTAGTGTTGGGTGGTAGGAGGAGAGGGTTGTCTGTGTACATGAGGCAATTGCTACATTGCCCCTATATTCCCAGATTCATCAGATAGACAGGAGAGAACACGGTAAGCTGACCCTTGGACATGTCTGAATAAAAAAACAATTTTCCTCTAGATAAGTGAGGAAAGTGAGTACAAGAGCTGTTTTTCTCTAAGCAAGTGAGGAAAGTAAGTACCAAAACAGTTTTCCTCTAGGTAATGAGGAAGGTTGAGTGCTGTAGTAATTAGTAGGTTATTTAGTGCTTATAACAAGTTCTGAACAAGTGTTGAGCACGAATATGGAAATTCAAGTGCTAAAACTAAGAATCATTAAAGCAGGAAAACTGCAGCACCTGGAAAATATCAGTCTGGGACAAGAATGTGATATAAAGGAACCCGAGCAGGAGGGGGTGTATTAATATTTGGGAATTGATGAAGGATTGACAATAAAAAATGAACAAATGTGAACAAAACTTAGTAAGGAATATTTTAGAAGACTAAAATTAATACCAAAATCAGCCCTGACATCTAGGAACAAAGTCCAAGCTATAAACTAATTTGCTCTTCCTGTTCTAGTGTACGGTTTGGGGGTGATTGGCTCCAAAAGGTATCGGATAAGTTGGACAGGAAAACAAGAAATATGCTTCACTGTTATCAAATGATTTATAAAAATCACTGTATACCAAGAATATATATTCCCCGTTCTGAAAGAGGTCTGGGTCTTCTCAAAATTAATTACATGGATATATCTGCAGTCACAGGAATACATGCATATCTGCTGAGCTCTCAAGATCCAAACATACTGACAGTTTTAAAACATTAGGAGAACAAGTCTAAGATGGCTTCCCTACTAAGTTTAGCAGAAGCATATCGGTGTCAAGTGGGAATAGAAATTAAACCAGAAGTAGACAAAAATCAGGCATCAACTGAATGTACCAAAAAGAAAAGAAAGAATATAAGGTGAAGGATCAGATGAGAAGGCAAGAAATGTGGAAATGGTGTAAATACAGCTGCAAATTCAGAAAACTCCTGGAATGACTTCATGTTGGTCAGGATCTGAGATAAGAATGGTTAAGGAGAAGTGAGTTTAAACCAAAAGACAAAAGGTTAATGTTGGCGGCCCAAGATAGTGGGCTACATACACATTGGTTTACAAAGTCCATTGAATATGTGGGAGAAACAGACAAATCTAGGTTTTGTAAAACTGAATTGGAAACAGTGGCACATCTTGTTGCTGGGTGTGATATATTAATTGCAGAAGGACTGTGTACTGAAAGGCATAATAATGTGGCAAGACTGCTGCATTGTAGATAGTGTAGCCATTATAATACTGAAGTAGATAAGAAGCATTGGAAACATCAGCCATAAAGCATTATATAAAATGATGAAGTTTATATCACATGAGATCACCCATTACCAACAGTTCAAAAAATAGATGCATGAAAATCGCCCATAGTAGTCTGTGAAAAGAAGACAAAAGTAGCATTGATCACTGAAATTGTTACACCCATTGATTACAGTATCTTATGTACAGAGAGAGACAGAGTCATAAAATAACAGAATTTGCAGGCAGAAACAAGGGCAATGTGGAAGAAAGATACCCAGATGGTTCCATTTGTAGTAGGAGCAATGAGTCTCATAAGAGAGAGAATTTACAGTTGTATTTAGATATGGTACTGATAAAACTGCGGTGGTGGTGCTGTGGTAGCGTTGTCACCTCACAGTAAGATGTTGTCCTGTTCGATTCTCAGCTAAAGCGTCTTCTGTGTGGAGACGTGCATGAATGGGCGTACCTTCATTGAAGGTTGTGCGTCAGGGCTGGCAACTCGGCACGTAAAAAATCTACTGCCAGTCATTAGCGGACCGGCGTTCCGCTGTGACGACCCCTAACTGGGAAAATCCGAAAGACACAACAACTGATGTATGTGATTCCATATGAATTGCAGAAGGACTCATTACTGGGCACATTGTGGGTGCTGCGAAAAGTACTTCTGGCTAACATCAAAGATTGAAACAATACTAATTTCATGAACTTTAATTGTACTTTGACTTAGGAATGGGTGTCATTCCTGTCATGTTAGAAACCCAGTAGACTTGAAATTAGAAATTAAACCCTGGAAGTAGAAATATTCATGTCTGACATTTTTAGAGTGATGGTACTGAAGTCCCGGATTGTCCTACCGGAGAAAGAGTGCACTTCAACCAAAATGGCCATGTGAAATCTAGATAAGAGAATGTTATGGATAAGGAGATCCCACGTATAGACTCAGGGCAGCAAATGGTTTGGAATGATAAGCGGTTAATTTCATTTTAGTCCCTCAGTTTATCTGTTCTTATTTAAAGATATTTTTTTGTGTTTATACAGGTTAAGAGAAAACAGAAAGTAGCATTAACCTTCAGAGGTTCCTGTCTGCCATTTTAATAATGAAGTTTTATTTTGTGAGTGTGTGAATTCTGCAGTGACAGAAGATGGTTGTGTGGAAACTGACTATCAGCTTTTATAGAAAATGCCAGAGCATAAACAGCAGTGACTTTCTGAAACACCAACCAGTATTTCACTTTTCTCTTGGAAGGTAAAATGTCAGTACCCCTGTTGGAGCATGCTGATCCTTCAATAGCTAAGGTTTTATAAGAAGTCAGCTGTTGTAGTATAGCTGCTAGCAGCCTGAGCATTTGTGTTTCATTCTTTGTTGTATAGGTTTTATCTTTGGTTCACAATCAGAAGAACATAGAAAAAATGTGTACATCTGTCACTATACTGCTGTGTTTCATTATATGTGCAAGGGAAATTCAGTAATCACATCTAGTTTGGTCACTTCACAGGTCTGAACAGAGTATGTCCAGCACCCCTCCCTGGGGGCTACTGTTTAAGCAGTATTGGGCCTTCTGGAAATCACTGATTTTTGTACAGACAGAATCAGCCTGGTTAGTGAATTATTCTTTGCCATCCTCACTAGGGTCACTAGGTATATCATCTGTTTACAGAAGCGACCACAAGGTTCCTTTCTTGTCAAGAGGTATACTTGAGTGTTAACATATGCAAGACGAATGGACGGCAGGGACATATATTTTAATGGCTTTGTGTGACAAACTTACCCTGAGCTTGATTCCCACAACCTCCATCTGTATCCTCCAGGCAAATAACACACAGGCAAGGAAGCAACACAGCAGTATCCGACGTCCTTTATCCAGATAGCAACACACAAATATCTGATGTCCTTATCCAGATAACACACAAATACGTGACATCCTTTATCCAGATAACAACACTCAAATATCTGACGTCGTTTATCCAGATAACACACATATATTTGACGTTCTTTATCCAGATAACACACAAATATCTGATGTCCTTTATCCAGATAACACGCACATATCTGACGTCCTTTATCCAGATAACAACACACAAATGTCTGAAGTCCTTATCCAGATAACAACTCACAAATATCTGATGTCCTTTATCCAGATAACAACACACAAATATCTGAAGTCCTTATCTAGATAATAACACACAAATAAAGTCCTTTATCCAGATAATAATACACAAATATCTCTAATATGAATACGAACTCTGTTTTTCGTGGATGTACTTTTTTGTATGTTCTCTCTTCAGTTTATTATGATAATTTTTCATGTGATGATGCTGTCCATAATTTTTATTAGTATGGTTGTGTCCATCTTCGGGCCTGTACAGAGTCATGCTGAGGATATACAAGGCTTAAATACACATTTTAGTGTTCACTATGTGCAGTTTCCTAAAAAACATGTTTACTAAATGAGGGCTCAGTAATAAACAAACAAGTTATTCCATTGAAGTTCTGAAAGGGTTTTTAACTTCTTTAGGTTCATGGGTAAATAGTAGGCTATTAGTCTACAGACTATTGCAAGCTTAGCTAATAACCAGAGGTCAGATTCAAACCCTGTACCTTGTATCTGTGAGGTAAAGAAGTTAACCATTATGGCACTCATGGCCCATCTGAGAATTACTCTCAGAAATAAAGAGCAGCACTACCAAGAGAGAATTATGTTACCAAACAGGGAACATTCAGATGTAATCCAGACTCGTAAAATAATAGGCATAGTTTTATTCAAACTAAAGGGGTGGCGAAAGCCAAATAACTATGGGCTAGGCTTATAAATGCCCTTGGGCAGATAGCCTAGTATGAACCTATGAACCTATGTATATATGGTTTATAGAAATGCATAAAAATATGCGCGCGTGTGTGTGTGTGTGTGTGTGTGTGTGTGTGTGTGTGTGTGTGTGTGTATACACACACACACACACACACACCCAACACTCCCAGACTTCCTCTGTTTCTCAAATAGTCAAACATGGATTCATTTTTTATGTTTTAAATGCAACTCTCTCTAACAAAGTCATTGTCAACTTACTGTGTAACCAATGAAATTCTAGCTTACCCAGTAGTAAATCCCATGGAAAACAGAGAGCAGTCGAAACAAGACAAGTCATTAATAACAATATACAATAATGAAATAGTTTGGTGATGTGCAACAAATATGTCTTAAAGATATTTACAAATGAACAGGCACAGAACATCAACAAATATTATCCAAATGTGGAGCAAAATATGTTATAATAAATATTCTGCCACTAGTTCATAATTTATGTCCTACAACAGAGAGATCTTAAATTCAGAGTTAATTTTCTTCAAGATATGATGAAGATATGGGAGACCTGCTACTTTTACTCTCAAATTACTAAACATATTTAGAAAATGGGAAAATACTTAACATTACAGAGCAAAAATACTTAAGGAAGGTAAACTATAATATATTATATCTCTAATAAGCATAAACCTGTTTAGAATGTAAAATATCTTGGTGAAAAAGTGGGCAAAGAGGACTACCAGCGGGGTGCATGACATGTGACAAATCAGAATCTACCAGCGGAGTGCGTGAAATGTGACAAATCAGAATCTACCGGTGGGGTGCGTGAAATGTGACGAATCAGAATCTACCGGTGGGGTGCGTGAAATGTGACAAATCAGAATCTACCAGCGGGGTGCATGAAATGTGACAAATCAGAATCTACCAGCGGGGTGTGTGAAATGTGACAAATCAGAATCTACCGACAGGGTGCATGAAATGTGACAAATCAGAATCTACCAGCGGAGTGCGTGAAATGTGACAAATCACAATCTACCAGTGGGATGCGTGAAATGTGACAAATCAGAATCTACCAGCGGGGTGCGTGAAATGTGACAAATCAGAATCTACCAGCGGGGTGCATGAAATGTGACAAATCAGAATCTACCAGCGGGGTGTGTGAAATGTGACAAATCAGAATCTACCGACAGGGTGCATGAAATGTGACAAATCAGAATCTACCAGCGGGGTGTGTGAAATGTGACAAATCAGAATCTACCAACAGGGTGTGTGAAATGTGAGAAATCAGAATCTACCGGTGGGGTGCGTGAAATGTGATGAATCAGAATCTACCGGCGGGGTGAGTGAAATGTGATGAATCAAAATCTGCCGGTGGGGTGCGTGAAATGTGATGAATCAGAATCTACTGGCGGGGTGCATGAAATGTGACAAATCAGAATCCGTTGCTGCATCAGACTTAGCTCCGCTAGGTAAAATGAATGTCTAACATAGCAATTTCTTAAGTAAGTATGCTTCAAACACATTCATTAGTAACATTTGGAATTGGCACTGAAATACAAAGAAAATGTTTTGGTTAAACTGTTCAAATCTCGTTTTGCTAAAGTCAGAATATGTTCAGACTTTAATTCCTCAAACTACTTTTTGATCTAGTTAGCATAAGATACATTTCATTCATATTATAACTGTAAATTATAAATAATATAGTGTGAATAAAAGGATCTTGAAGTATAAATGATGTTGATTAAAAGCAGATTATTGGCCAGGTTCAACAAAAGGACAAACCCTCCATATTTCATATATGTGCCTGCCATCAGACGGGTTCAACAAAAGGACAAACCCTCCACATTTTATGTATGTGCCTGCCATCAGACAGGTTCAACAAAAAGGACACACCCTCCATATTTTATGTATGTGCCTGCCATCAGACAGGTTCAACAAAAGGACAAACCCTCCATATTTTATATATGTGCCTGCCATCAGACAGGTTCAACAAAAGGACAAACCCTTCATATTTTATAGATGTGCCTGCCATCAGACAGGTTCAACAAAAGGACAAACCCTCCATATTTTATATATGTGACTGCCATCAGACAGGTTCAACAAAAGGACAAACTTTTCATATTTTATATATGTGCCTGCCATTAGACAGGTTCAACAAAAGGACAAACCCTCCATATTTTATATATGTGCCTGCCATCAGACAGTTTCAACAAAAGGACAAACCCTCCATATTTTCTATATGTGCCTGCCATCAGACAGGTTCAACAAAAGGACAAACCCTCCATATTTTATAGATGTGCCTGCCATCAGACAGGTTCACCAAAAGGACAAGCCCTCCATATTTTATATATGTGCCTGCCATCAGACAGGTTCAACAAAAGGACAAACCCTCCATATTTTATATATGTGCCTGCCATCAGACAGGTTCAACAAAAGGACAAACCCTCCATATTTTATATATGTGCCTGCCATCAGACAGGTTGGCAAGAAATAGAGCCTGAATCCTCTAAACCAGACTGATTTTTTTTGAAATTCCATTGGAGACACTAGATCCTTTCTATTCAGTAATTAAGGAATGTGGCAGAAAGCTTTCAAAACTCATGCAGTAAATAAATAAAGACAAAGGACAACAGACCATGCCTACACTTTACAGTAAAATAGGAAAAAGTTGTAGCATATTTCATCACTTCATCACTCAGCAGCTGCTCAGGTTTGTCAGTAGCAGAAGCAGAAAAGACTGAACTCCTCCTACCTGCAAACCTAAACAGAGGGGTGCACCTAAGTGCCACCCTAGTCATGCACTGCTCCACAGAGGAGTGCACCTAAGTGTCGACTTAGTGATGCACTGCTCCCTCCATAAGTGCCAGCATAAGGAAGCCATGCTTGTATGTACCAACTGAGGGAGTCAGTCCTCCTGTGTAACAGCTGAAGGATGTAGTAAGAGCAAGTGCCAGTGTGGAGTGCATCCCCCATAAATGCTACCCTAGGTAGGCAGTGCTCATTCATGCTAGCCTAGATCGGCAGTATATATGAAAACTAGCTGTTTTTGAGTGCTGTATACAAGGACTAGCTGTTTTTGAGCACTGCATACAAGGACTAGCTGTTTTTGAGCACTGCATACAAGGACTAGCTGTTACTGAGTGCTGTATACAAGGACTAGCTGTTATTGAGCACTGTATACAAGGACTAGCTGTTACTGAGTGCTGTATACAAGGACTAGCTGTTACTGAGTGCTGTATACAAGGACTAGCTGTTTTTGAGCACTGCATACAAGGACTAGCTGTTATTGAGCACTGTATACAAGGACTAGCTGTTACTGAGTGGTGTATACAAGGACTAGCTGTTACTGAGTGCTGTATACAAGGACTAGCTGTTTTTGAGCACTGCATACAAGGACTAGCTGTTATTGAGCACTGTATACAAGGACTAGCTGTTACTGAGTGCTGTATACAAGGACTAGCTGTTACTGAGTGCTGCATACAAGGACTAGCTGTTTTTGAGCACTGTATACAAGGACTAGCTGTTACTGAGTGCTGTATACAAGGACTAGCTGTTACTGAGTGCTGTATACAAGGACTAGCTGTTATTGAGCACTGCATACAAGGACTAGCTGTTTTTGAGCACTGCATACAAGGACTAGCTGTTACTGAGTGCTGTATACAAGGACTAGCTGTTTTTGTGCACTGCATACAAGGACTAGCTGTTTTTGAGCACTGCATACAAGGACTAGCTGTTATTGAGCACTGTATACAAGGACTTGCTGTTACTGAGTGCTGTATACAAGGACTAGCTGTTACTGAGTGCTGTATACAAGGACTAGCTGTTTTTGAGCACTGCATACAAGGACTAGCTGTTATTGAGCACTGTATACAAGGACTAGCTGTTACTGAGTGCTGTATACAAGGACTAGCTGTTACTGAGTGCTGTATACAAGGACTAGCTGTTTTTGAGCACTGCATACAAGGACTAGCTGTTACTGAGTGCTGTATACAAGGACTAGCTGTTACTGAGTGCTGTATACAAGGACTAGCTGTTTTTGAGCACTGCATACAAGGACTAGCTGTTTTTGAGCACTGCATACAAGGACTAGCTGTTATTGAGCACTGTATACAAGGACTAGCTGTTACTGAGTGCTGTATACAAGGACTAGCTGTTACTGAGTGCTGTATACAAGGACTAGCTGTTATTGAGCACTGCATACAAGGACTAGCTGTTTTTGAGCACTGCATACAAGGACTAGCTGTTACTGAGTGCTGTATACAAGGACTAGCTGTTACTGAGTGCTGTATACAAGGACTAGCTGTTACTGAGTGCTGTATACAAGGACTAGCTGTTTTTGAGCACTGTATACAAGGACTAGCTGTTACTGAGTGCTGTATACAAGGACTAGCTGTTACTGAGTGCTGTATACAAGGACTAGCTGTTACTGAGTGCTGTATACAAGGACTAGCTGTTTTTGAGCACTGTATACAAGGACTAGCTGTTACTGAGTGTTGTATACAAGGACTAGCTGTTACTGAGTGCTGTATACAAGGACTAGCTGTTACTGAGTGCTGTATACAAGGACTAGCTGTTTTTGAGCACTGCATACAAGGACTAGCTGTTTTTGAGCACTGCATACAAGGACTAGCTGTTTTTGAGCACTGCATACAAGGACTAGCTGTTTTTGAGCACTGCATACAAGGACTAGCTGTTTTTGAGCACTGTATACAAGGACTAGCTGTTACTGAGTGCTGTATACAAGGACTAGCTGTTACTGAGTGCTGTATACAAGGACTAGCTGTTTTTGAGCACTGCATACAAGGACTAGCTGTTACTGAGTGCTGTATACAAGGACTAGCTGTTACTGAGTGCTGTATACAAGGACTAGCTGTTACTGAGTGCTGTATACAAGGACTAGCTGTTTTGAGCACTGCATACAAGGACTAGCTGTTACTGAGTGCTGTATACAAGGACTAGCTGTTACTGAGTGCTGTATACAAGGACTAGCTGTTTTTGAGCACTGTATACAAGGACTAGCTGTTACTGAGTGCTGTATACAAGGACTAGCTGTTACTGAGTGCTGTATACAAGGACTAGCTGTTTTTGAGCACTGTATACAAGGACTAGCTGTTACTGAGTGCTGTATACAAGGACTAGCTGTTACTGAGTGCTGTATACAAGGACTAGCTGTTTTTGAGCACTGCATACAAGGACTAGCTGTTTTTGAGCACTGCATACAAGGACTAGCTGTTTTTGAGCACTGCATACAAGGACTAGCTGTTTTTGAGCACTGCATACAAGGACTAGCTGTTTTTGAGCACTGCATACAAGGACTAGCTGTTACTGAGTGCTGTATACAAGGACTAGCTGTTTTTGAGCACTGTATACAAGGACTAGCTGTTACTGAGTGCTGTATACAAGGACTAGCTGTTACTGAGTGCTGTATACAAGGACTAGCTGTTACTGAGTGCTGTATACAAGGACTAGCTGTTTTTGAGCACTGCATACAAGGACTAGCTGTTACTGAGTGCTGTATACAAGGACTAGCTGTTTTTGAGCACTGCATACAAGGACTAGCTGTTTTTGAGCACTGCATACAAGGACTAGCTGTTACTGAGTGCTGTATACAAGGACTAGCTGTTACTGAGTGCTGTATACAAGGACTAGCTGTTTTTGTGCACTGCATACAAGGACTAGCTGTTACTGAGTGCTGTATACAAGGACTAGCTGTTTTTGAGCACTGCATACAAGGACTAGCTGTTACTGAGTGCTGTATACAAGGACTAGCTGTTACTGAGTGCTGTATACAAGGACTAGCTGTTACTGAGTGCTGTATACAAGGACTAGCTGTTATTGAGTGCCGTATACAAGGACTAGCTGTTTTTGAGTGCTGTATACAAGAACTAGCTGTTTTTCAGCGCTGTATCTTTAGCTGCCATTTAGGATCATTGTCTCCATATGCTGATGCTTATGACCACTGTATCTATAGCCTGATTAATATTTATTCATTTATTTATTGACATTTGATGACCAGGAAAGTCTGACTGGGTAAGAGCTCTTTTTCAGTGGAGGCATGGGGAGAAAAGCTCCATGGACATTGTCTCCCTAGGCTGACACTTATGACCTATGTCTCCATAGGCTGATGCTTATGGACACCGTCTCCATAGGCTAGTGATTATGAATGTATACACACACACACACACACACACACACACACACACACACACACACACACACACACACACACACATGCGTACCCAGTACATATTGGTCAGGGACTACACACACACCCTATACATATTGGTCAGGGTCTACTGTTTCATAAACTATCAATGTCAGAAATTAAACAAAGATCAATGCAGATGTAAGAAATTTTCCTCTGAAAAGTGTGTTGTTAGAATTTGAATATTGACCTAGCAGGAAGTCAAAGAGAGGGAGAGAGAGAGAGTGAGAGGAAAGCTGTACAACATGGCAAAGGGGAATCTAGATTAGCATAAAATAATGCAGTCATTTCTACAAAACTAAGGTGCTGTTATGTAGAAATTTGCCATAACTGTAGATGTTTTAGTATGTTCACTGTTGCAAACTTCTTTGGATATTTTACACCGAAGGTCTGACATCCAGCCCAGTTTCCTGAGCTATTCACCCTTCTTTTCCTCAGCCATGGAGATCCCCTCTCACATGGATGCTGGGACACCTGTAATATAAGAGAATTTCCTGTGCATATTTTAGTTCTTTCTTAAGACAAAAGTATCCATATTACCCTGAAGGTGCCAGACCACTGCCTATATAGCAAATGCCCCCATGGAAGGCAGACAAACTAGAACTCTCAAAGTTCCCTCTCCAGGCAGTAACCCGAGTAGGAGGTATGACTTTTACGGCTACGAGAAAGGGAGTGTGTTAATAAAAGGTGACCTGCTGTACATGCATACTATGGGATGGTAACAGATCAAGGACAGACGCATGAAGGTAGGGCAATTTTTCCACAACTGTGATCATACTCAAATATTCACACTTCTAGTAATATTTTTCACGACTGTAATATATTCTTTGCACTGGTCTTACTACAGGGCTGCTAGTAAATGGGACACTTGCCAAACCTTATGGCCATCACTTCAGACATCCTTCCAATTTCCCATCCTTCCTCATGCTTGCAAGGACATCCTCGGTAAACATCTGCTTAAAAAGGTTGATTATTAAACCATGTGCTGTCAGCCTTAAGGTCTGTAGGCTGGTGTGCATGAGTGGACCTATGTTCTGCGATAAGATGACCACATGCGTGGGGCAGAAACTAGTTCTACTATGGGGAAGATGTGATCGAAGTAACATTTGTGGTTTGTTCTCCTGTCCTTCCTGAATTACCTTGAGGAGGGAAGAATGGGAGGACAGACATAAAGGAACAGACCCCCCCCCCAAAAGAAAACAAGACCCGGAAAATGAGGAAGGGGATAGCAGTTGCATGCCTAATGTCCAGGGGCAAATTACATCAGCAGAGTGGGGGGTAAAAAATTAGACTGAATCACCAGCAGTGCAATGATCTGTCTTACAGAAAGGAATAGCTTTTATACCTGAACAAGATGGCTACTTCCCAGGTGTTGTGACTGGAATTCAACCTTCTGCAAGACAACTGAACTTTGAACTTATTTGAGGAACTACCTTATGAACAAGCTTTTGTGCAGATAACTAGTTCAAAGAGAGAATATGATTTTATTGTTTATGCTAACAGTGATGTGTAAGAACAGTATATAAACAGCTATCTGTAAAATATGTCTAGCATTTTATGTTGGAAAACCGTATGGAAAGTTAATAGAGAGGATAAGTGTCTGTCTGAAATAATGAGGCGATATGTATCACTGCTCTGTATAAACACATCAAAAAATAAGAAGCACATCGTTTTAAATTTGCTGTACTGCAGATTTTATGAGAATACAAGAGGGAGTAACAAAGTAGCATTTAAAGAATGCCAGCAACAGAAGGATATTAATATAGCAATAACCCACGCCTGGCGTGGATAATGCTGCATTTACCCACGGTTGGTGTGGTATGGTCATGAGGGTGATGCCCGAGTGCCCAAACAAACACAACCGTGGGTAAATCCAGCATTGCTCACACCCAGAAGTGGGTTATTGCTATTATACAATGACATTATTTAAGAAAAAAAATAATTACTTTTCTTAAATAATGGCATTGCATAATGCCTCCTTGCTGCCCTTCCCCAAGTGTCTGGTATTCTGCAGCAGTTCTGATGTACTGCGTATGCGTATGCTTACGCAGTACATCAAAGCTGTGGACGGAAGCAATGGAGAAAGCAAGATCTCTGTTGCTTTTTACAAACTGTCTCACTATGTTAAAGGAGTTTAACATAGCAAGACAGCTTTAAAAAATGCAACGGAGAATCTCCGTTGTTTTTTTACAAGCTGTCTCACTATGTTAAACCCATTTAACATAGCGAGGCAGCTTTAAAAAAAGCAAAGGAGAAAGCAAGATCTCTGTTGCTTTTTACAAAGTATCTCGCTATGTTAAAGGAGTTTAACATAGCGAGACAGCTTTAAAAAAAGCAAGGAGAATCTCCGTTCCTTTTTTTAAAGCTGTCTTGCTATGTTAAACTCATTCAACATAGCAAGACAGTGTGCAAAAAGCAACAGAGATCTTGCATTCTCCATTGCTGTAAAAAGAGTTATATTAATGGAAAAAGTCCGGGCGAACGGACCTTTTTCCATTAGTATAACTCTGATTTACAACGTGCATGCTGACCAATCAGTGTGCACGTTTTGGAATATTAATGGGGGGGGGACATTGTATTATTACAGATTTTACATGCACATACAAGAGGCAGTAACAAAGTAGCATTTAATGAATGCCAGCAACAGTAGGAGAGTAATAATGTTAAAATCTGAGCGAGACAATCTGATTCAAATGGTATGACTAGTATAAAAGCAGCCGATCAGAAATTAAGTCACTTTAAAATATTATTTATAGATTCAGTAATTCTGATAGCTTTAAGAAATGCATCTATTTTAATTGATTTAAGCCCTATAATAAAAAGTGACCAAAGATAGACACATACCTATATAATGAGTGAACTATCTTCTTAGGCTGATCTAATACCTGAGAGAGCTTGTACCGTTTGTATTGTTTGTATTAAAATAAAGTGACCATTTGTGTCGTTACTGAGCTGACTGTGGTGGTTTTGTTGGCTCATCTGAGTATTCTGCAGACTGGAATTTATCTCTTGGAGTGATCTCGTATTTGAAAAATCACTTTGTAAACACCCTGGATTCAGCTGTCAAAACAAAAGGCAGGGAGGTAAATTTAAGTCTCTGGTACTACCTTTCTGTTCTGCCTTTGGGCATGTGAATGTAATCATTTTCAAGACTCGTGATAATTGTAAAGGGTCTGGGGAAAGAGTTAAAGGCAGTAAAGCCAGCAATGTTGGCATTATTTTGGCACTTGTAGAAATTTCTTGTACAAATTCCTTCTCCATCATCACCAGTCCCACTTTTTCACATTTTCTACATGGCGTCAAAGTGTCATGTCAGCGGTTGCCAGCTCTTGCTTGATTCATTGTCACTCCCCTACCTTCACTGATACTCACAATCCATCTAATTGTTGGATGCCCTTGTTTCCTCTTCCCTTTTCCTGTCTGTCCGGAATAATCTTCATGAGATTGTTTTCTCCTTTCCAAGACCACTGCGATCCATTATCTTTGGCCTTGTCTGCAACTGGACATGCTTGGGCTTCTTTCCTGATGTCCTCATTAATTTGTCTGTCCCACAGAGTGCATTCTACCACCCGGTTCAGGTTCTTCATCTCCATCACCTCTAGTTTCCTCAACAACTCTGTCTTCAGTGTCTAGGTTTCAGTACCATAGAATAGCACTGGTCACATCAGTACCATAGAATAGCCCTGGTCCCATCAGTACCATAGAATAGCCCTGGTCACATCAGTACCATAGAATAGCACTGGTCACATCAGTGTTTTGTACACCTTACTTTTCAGGTCTTTTGGAATTCTTCTGTAATGCACTACTCCTGACACACTCTGTAACAGTTGGCTTCATCCCCTCTTATTCTAGCTTTGACCTCCTCATTCAGACTTCCCTTCTCAACCAACCCTCCAAGTTACTTGAAACTGTTAATGTGTTCCACTATTTCCTTTATATTTCAGTTCTCAGCTTCTTTTGATTCGGTCCATTTCCTGCCATTACAACTGTCTTATCTATACTCTATTTCATTTCATGTGCATTCAGTTATGCAATCTATTCCCTGTCCTTTGCTTATAGTTCCTATTCAGAATCTGTCTGTAATGTCACATCATCTGCATAAAACAACTTTGTTATTCTGTTCCCTCCGACCTGTTTGCTAATGTAGTCCATCACCAGTACGAACAGCAGTGAACCCTGATGCATGTGCATTCCAACTTGGAGTCCATCTGTGAGTCTGAGCACTGTTCATACTTGTGTCATTGGGTTCCTCTACATGGCTTGCACTAATTCTACTAAAATTCCTGGGACTTTGAACCATCACAGGACTGCCCTAATCAACTTTCTTGAGCCTTTGTTGTATGCTTTCTCCAAGTCAAGAAATTCCTAGTTGGACTCTCTCCCCATCTCTAGCTTCTTCTCAGCTGTATATCTTTTTGCAAATGCTGTGTTGGTTGTACTGCATCCTGATCTGAATCTGAACTGTTCATCACCAATCTTACTTTCTACTACTCTACAAAACCCTTAATCAACCTCTCCAAAACTGTTTTGCAGTGTGACAGAAGTTTGATACCTGTATATAGCCCATTGTTGTGAATGACCTCATTATCTTTGTACACTGGCACTAGGATGCTTACTCTCCAGTCATCTAGGATACATCTCTCTCTTCATACTGCTATGAATATCCGCAGGAACCATTCCTCCCCTAAATAACTCAAAATAGTCATCATCATTATCATCATACCTGCTGTGACCTCATCTGAGCCTGCTGCTTTCCCTGACTTCATCTTCCTTAGTACTGTTCTTACTTCATCTAGGGGGGGGCTCCCCTTCTTCTCTCATCACAGGCTGTTTCTGCGGCAGTACAGCTTCTGTGGGGTTTTCTTCATTCAGAAGCTGCTGGAAATACTCCTTCCATCTGCCTTTGATGTCCTGTGGACTAGTTAGTAAACTGCTGCTGGCATCTCTTGATAGGTCTTAAATGAGACCCCAGTGCTCTCTCTTCTCTGGACTAGGAATTACCTTGTGTAGAACTCCATGCCTTTCTTCTGTTCTGGTAATTTCTGTATTGCACCTTGATGTAGAAGCTCCAATTATACTGGACTCTCTTTCTGCTGTCCATCATGGTGTCACCCCCCCCCCCACACACACACACCCACACACACACATGCATCATGGTATCGGTCTCTCTCTGTCTGTCCCCCTTTCCATCATGGTGTCTCTCTCCCCCCTATCCATCCAGCATGGTATCTCTCTGTCTTGCTCTCTCACTCCTGTCCGTCATGATGCCCCCCCCTTTCATCATGATGTGAGGCCACATCACAGGACCATCAGAGTGGTTCTTAAATTCATTAATGTCATCAGTATTAACAGAAACAGGAATAACTCGGTCTCATCCTTCTTTCTCAATTTATCAAAACCTTTTGATACCATGTCTTACCAAAAATAATTTTAGAAACTGTCTCAAAAGCAGTGACATGTAATCCAGCTCCATGGGCACATGACAAGCACCCAGTGACAGTGCAGTGTCACACACAACAAAGGTGATGCATGTCCAGTGGCACGATAAGCACCCAGTGACAGTGCAGTGTCACACAGAACAAAGGTGATGCATGCAGTGTTAAAGACTCTGCTGGGCAGTGTGTGGTCACATCACACTGTGCACCAGACATCTTCCCATCCACCACACTAGTCAGAACATTCAGTGGGTTAGAACTCTTATAGTTTGCCCAGATCACAGTGGACACCATGACATATGGCTGTCATTAAAAACTGGGCAGGGTGCATACCTCCAGAGGTGGAGAAGGGTATTGTGGCAAAGAGCACTTTTTTGTAATAGGCTGTGATGTCAGGAATTCCACTAAATGGCCAGGGTTTGGGGTCATAGTACTGTATTTTATAGCAGGACTACAGGCCCACCATGACAAGGTTATTGTGCTGTCATGGGAACAGGACCAGTACAGATGCCATTAGGATGGTGGCGTTCCCTTGCAGGATGATGGTCAACACCAGTTAAGAAGTTTAACTAGGGAGTGAGAGACGTGCAAGAGGTTTCTGCATTCCCTAGGATGGTCTCCCAAAACCCTGCCTACATACCCTCTCCCAGCCATACCTCTCAGCTGTCCAGATTTTCACAGAATGTCCAGATTTTTGCCATATATTTTTGGTCCATTTCTCATAAAACTGTGGTTATCTGACAAATCACAGGCAAATCATTGAGGACTGAAGTCTGAAAATAATGTCATACATTTGAGTTTCATACTTCATATCCTTTAAAAAATTCATACTAATGCAAAACCTGCTATTCTATCAACTTTCTAAGTTTTAAGTGTAATATTTAAAAAGTATTCCTATTTTTGGGCATTTGTCCTGACTTTATTTATACCTTTTTCTAGATTTCTTATAGGTTCATAGGTTCATAGGTTGATACTAAGCTATCTGCCCTAGGGCATTTATAAGCCTAGCCAGAGTATGTTTGGCTTTCGCCACCCTTTTAGATTAGTTGACTGTGCCTCTGTATAGTAGGTCACAGAAGGTAGCCCTTTTAAGGTTTGTTTACTGTACCTCTGTCAAGCAGCGACACAGAAGAGATCCCAGGGGTAAACTTATGATCTCCCATCCATTCATCAAGATTTCTCTTGAAGAGGGTCAGTGAGGGGCTCTGCCTGACATGGATTGAGATTTGTTTCCAGAGTGAGGGGAGCCTCTGGGATATGAATCTGTCCCTCCAGCATGTCTTATTTATTTCTGTGCTGAGGTTCAGGTCCCTGGTGCGTGTAGCTCTAAGGGATTTAGATTTCCTGAGGTGAAGCATGTCCATTAATTCTGGGTTGGACATGGCTTTATACGTCAGACACAGATCGCCTCTGAGTAGGCAGTACACAACTGAGTAGAGCTGGAGTTTCTTTAGCAGAACTGCATAGGGCATCTGTTTGAGCCCCTTGATCCTCTTGGTGAAATACTTTTGGGGTCTTTCCAGTTGCTGAAGGTATCTGGTAAGGTACATCCCAAACGGGGCATTGTACTCAATTATGGGCCTGATAAGTGATGAGTAGAGGGGCACAATGACCTCTCTTGATCTAGATGTGAATCCTTTCATGATAAGGTGGGCTATATAGAAGGTCTTTCTAACCACTTTGGCAATGTGATTGTCAAAGGAGAGATTGCTATCTACTTGGATCCCCAAGTCCCTAATTACTTCTTCCATACTTAATGGATTACCACCTATGTGGTAATTTGTGGGCACTTTGTTTTTCCCAAAGGGGATGACTATACACTTTTTGGCATTTAGCTTTAGGCCATGGCTCTGGCACCAGTTATCCGTCTCTGTGAGACCCTTTTGGAGGATGCTTGTGTCAGTCGGAGAGTCGATTATAGCACCCAGTTTGCAGTCATCTGCGAACTTGGTCAGCCATAGTCCACCCATGTTAGCCTGTACCTCGGAGAAATATATACCGAACAAGAGAGGTCCCATTTTTTCCTACGTAGTTTGCTCTTATCCTTTTCTAAAGATCTCAATTCCAGTTCCTTTTTCTTTGTTATTATATTCGCTACTTCTAGTATAGTTGGTTTAGATTCTGATTTCCATTTTCTAGCAACTGCTTTTTTGCTGTAAGAGGTTGAGCAGCACTTCTAAATAGGGCAGTTTTAGCTGTACTTGCAATTTTATACATTGAGGTGGATATTTGTGGTATCCTCATGGAAGCCATGCTCCCTAGCAATTACCTCCGTGTTGGCATGGGTAGCAACAGATTGTGCCCCATTGAGGACCCTACATTTTCATTGATTGAGCTATAGCTCTACCCAAATATCAGGTGCTGGTTGTATCATATGATGGCAATAGGAACTTCTGATAGGCTGCCATGTTATGCAGTGTACCCACAATGTATGAGGTGCACCACTGTGCTATTGTAACCACACGGGGACATTGTAAGTGTTGCTGATATCCTTGATCACAGGGAGCCACGTGCAGTGAATTGGCGAACTTTAAGGATTCCCTGTGGGATGCAATTTCGGAGATGCTGGGTGGCAGATTAGTTTGATGAGGGAGATGATTTTTCTAAGCTATAATGCAGAATCGGAATTACCTAGGCATGGTAAGGCCTTGCTGTGTCTAATAATGGTGGCTGCCAAAAAAGCAGTTGCTAGAAAATGGAAATCAGAATCTAAACCAACTATACTAGAAGTAGCAAATATAATAACAAAGAAAAAGGAACTGGAATTGAGATCTTTAGAAAAGGGTAAGAGCAAACTACGTAGGAAAAAATGGGAATTGTGGGAACAATACATACAGGGGAGGAATGAGGTTTAAAAGAAGGCAGGACTTAAATGTGCTATGTAATGTTTGACTGAAGCAGAGTGGGTCGATTATAAGTGATGTATGATGTTTACAACTGAGAGTGTGTCAGTATGGTTTGTGATGTGAAATGGTTCATAGGTTCATAGGTAGGTGCTAGGCTATCAGCCCTGGGGCATATACAAGCCCAGCCAAAAAAGTACCCTGGCTTTTGCCACCCAAGAAAATTATTTTTCTGTGCCACTGTCGAGCAGAGCCACAGAGGTGATCCCGGGGGAGAATTTCCGATTTCCCATCCAATCATCAAGATTTTTCTTGAGTGCTAATGAGGAGCTTTGTTTGATATAGATAGGTAGTTTATTCCAGAGTATGGGAAGTCTCTGGGACAGGAATCTATCCCTCCGGCATGTTCTGTTTATTGTGGTGACAAGGTTTAGGTCCCTAGAGCATGTAGCTCGGAGGGATTGGGATTTCTTTAAGTGGAGCATGTCCAACAGCTCTGGGTTTGACATAGCTTTGTATGTTAGGCAGAGATCACCTCTGAGTAGGCGATATGCGACGGAGTAAAGCTGGAGTTTTTTGAGACGGTCTGCGTAGGGCATCTGTTTGAGGCCGGTAAACTTCTTTGTGAGGTATTTCTGCGGCCTTTCCAGTTGTTGTAGATGTCTTGTGACATACATACCAAAAGGGGCGTTGTACTCTGTAATAGGTCTAAAAAGTGATGAGTAGAGGGGAACAATGACCTCTCTCTTTTTCTGGATGAGAAACCTTTTGTGATGAGGTGTGCCACGTAGAATGATTTCCTGACTACTGTGGCGATGTGATTATCAAAGGAGAGACTACTGTCCACCTGTGTCCCAAGGTCTCATCACACTTTCGGTGTTAAGTATACTACCGCCTATGTTGTAGTTCATGGGTACATAGTTTTTACCAAAGGGGATGACAATGTACTTTTTGGTATTGAGCTTGAGACCATGGCTTTGACACCAGGCATCTGTCTCAGTGAGGCCCTTTTGTAGGATGTCCACATTGTTAGGAGTATCGATTATGGCTCCTAATTTGCAGTCATCTGCGAACTTCGTTAGCCAGTTAGCCTGTACTTCAGAGAAGTAGATACCAAACAGGAGAGGACACAGGACTGAACCCTGTGGTACTCCACTTGTCACTGGTCTGAAGTCTGATTTGGAGTCTGGTACTTTCACAGTGCGAGTTCTGTCAGTGAGCCAGTTGGCAACCCATCTTGTGACATAGGGACTTATTCCTAGTTTAGTGAGTTTATCTATAATTCCAGAGTGGGGGTTGGTGTTGAAAGCCTTGGCAAGATCTAGATAAGCTGTGTGAACCACCTTACCCTTGTCTACGGCTTTGGTGACTGCTTCAAAGAAGTCTGTCAGATTTAGGAGACATGATCTGCCTTTTACAAACCCAAACTGGGTGGGATCCAGAGTTTGGAGATTACCAATGTCTTTGTTTATAAGTTCCATGATGATACGTTCCATGGCCTTGCAGACCAGGCTTGTCAGGCTAATGGTGCGGTAGTTCCGGGGGTTCATGGTGGCTCCCCCCTTGTGGAGCGGGATAACCATTGCTGTGCGCCATTCAGCAGGCACAAAGCCTGAGGTGAGGCTATGATTGAACATGGTACTTAGGTGGGGTACCAGTTCGTTCTGTAGTTCGTGTAGAATGCAGCTTGGGATGTTGTCTGGTCCCATGGATGCTGTGTTCTTGGCTTTGGAGAGTGTGGTTTTTACCTGTGCAGCTGTGATTACAGGAACTATGCATTCTTCCGGTATAGAGATGGGCTCTTTAGGGGGTGGGAGGGTAAAGTTAGCACTGAACCTATCTGCCAGGATGTTGGCAATATCAGTTGGGTCTGTATATTTAGTGCCATTGTGCTGTAACTCAGAGCAGATCTGAGTGTTGCCATTGAGATTCTTGACATAGCTATAGAATGCTTTGTGGTTGTCTTTAGAATCAGTGGTGATTTTGTTTTCGTAACTAACTTTGGAGGATTTTATCAGGGATCAGAGCTTCTTACTGAGGCTGACCAGGGAGCTCCTCCACTCGTGGGATTTTACTCTCTTTTGCAAGAGTTTCTTCCTTCTATTATACAGTTTGTTTATGGCAGGGGACCACCAGATTGGCTTCCTTTTTTTGGAGGATAGCATTTTGGTTCTGTTTGGGATAGCACGATCCATGCACTCATGTAAGTGCTTATAAAGTGCAATTGTGTAGGATTCAGTAGTCATAACTGCATTGTCCATCTGCATGGGTGTCATGAAGTTCACCACTTCTGTTTTAAAAAGCATGAAGTTGGCTTTGGAGACATTTTTTATCATGGTTTCCTTAATGGGTTGTGGAGGCAGGATGTGGATATCTAGGGTGATTAGCTTATGGTCGGATCGGACCAATGAGGCATTGACTTCAGGTGTGGAACACCGGTCACTCATATTGGTAATGACTAGATCTAGGATATTGTTGCCCCTGGTGGGGGTGGGGATAAGTTGATCCAGGGCTTTGGAGTTTATGAATTTCAGAAAGCGTTGAGCGAAGGAGTTGGTACATGAGTAGTTTTCCCAGTTAATGGTGGGGTAGTTGAAATCGCCCATTATTAGGGTGTTTGGTTGAACCCTAATATATTCCAGTACATCAAGAAAAGAGGAGTGGGAATCCTGGGGCATGGTGGGTGATCTGCTATAATTTGGATTGCAGTTTTGCCCAGAGTTAGTTGCACTTGGATAACCTCAGCTGCATTATGCTGAGCAACTAGCCTGGAGGTGTGGATATCCTTAATGAATATGGACACATCTCCACCTTTGGTGTTCTGGTCCAGGTTACATGGCTGAAAAGTGTGAAATGAGTTATAGCCTGGTAGTGCAGGGTTGCTCTCTGGAGCCTTGAACCAGGTCTCAGTCACTGCACAGATATCAATGTTCTCCATTGTAAGGAGTGCCTTGAGTGAGTGAATTATGAGATTTAGACTTCTAGCATTGAGTAGCATCACCCTCAGTTTTTGCTTGCAATTAGGATTATGTCGGTGTGGTTTGTTTTCATTTGTATAAATGTATGATTGCCTATGTAGGAAGTGATGGTTTAATAAAGATGTTTCTTGGTTTAAAAAAGGGCAGAAATTGAATAATTTATGTAATGCTGCTTAGGTTATATGATGTATAGGAATATATGTGAAGTAAAATGTTTATGTTAATTATAGTGTGATTAATTTTATATGGATGTAAATTTGCACAAAAAGGACTGAAACCAGGAGTCAGCAGGAATAAATAGATGAACAGGTATACAGTTACTCCAAAACAGAGAAAATCCTTGATATCAGAATCCACACTATATACATACTGCATTGCAATAAAGAAGTATGGTCTCTGAGATCAAGGATTCTCTTTGTTTTGGAGTAACTGTTTACCTGTTCATCTATTTATTCCTGCTGGCTCCTGCTTTCAGTTCTTTTTGTGTGGATTTAGTTTATTTATTTGTGTTGCGCATGGATGCTGACGGAGCAGTGCTGGTCTAAGGCTTTTTCTCATATTTCTGAAAGACTGAAGTGACCTATTTGGAATCCTAAGACCTTCCTTATCCACCCTCCAATACCTGCCTGGGGTAGTATTCACCTGGGTTACCTCCCTGGACAAAAGCCACAGTAATCTGCTCTGTATATCTCAGTGTTTTTGATCTCTCCATAAGCATTATTGTTTTGATAATACATTACTTTGTGTTGATGTATTACACCACTGCCTGACTCTGTCAGCAGCCATCAGCAGCCATAACCCCTCCATCTGCTCCCCTACCCCTTACTACAGTCCATCTCCGTGTTCCTGTAGCTCCTTCCCTATCTTACATTAGCCTTATCACTGTTCCCTACTCCATTATCTGCCCTTCCCCTTTTCCTAATCTCCTGTATTCTCCTCCCAAGGTTACCCTAAACCTAAACAAATAGGGGTCTGTCGTCTTCTTTCCCCTGTAGACAACCTAGTCTCTCTCCCTACCTCATTTCTCTATTGTTCTGCTTGCAGGTCTGCCCTTCACTATATATCCCCTTCTACTATCCTGTAGAGTCCTGTCTATATTGTCTGCTCCACGGTCCTCTCCCTACTTCCCGTTAACCCCTTCTCCCTGACTAGTCCACCCTATCTTTTTCTCCCTGTACTGGTTTCACTTCTTTTTCTCTCTCTCCCTACCAATCCTCTTCCACTCTAATAATTCTATTCCACTATTCTCCTTCCTCCCTCTTAGCCTCTCTCCATAGATTGACTCTCTACTGGTACTTTGACTTACACTATCACACTACCTACATCCACCCTTTATTCACTAATTACCATGCCTCCTACACTCAAAGCTTTGTTCACACATATCTTACTCTTCACCTCTACTATAACCTTCCTAGCTATACCTTATTACTTCACCTTCCTTGAAAAGATTACTCTATATGAACAAAACCTTCACCTCCAACAAACTTTACCTACCTCTTCTCAGAAAACCCTCAATCATAGTAACATAACCTGTTCCTCTAACTTTCTACTACCCAGATACCACAGATCATCTCATACTTCATACTACTTAATCAAAAGGTATCCATATAACATACCCAAGATCCTTAAATCCCAACTTTGTTCACAGAGGAACCTCCTCCTACATGGTGACATTCATCCCAATCCTGGTCCTAATACCAACATTAATGTAAGTCCAAGTAATATGTCTACTACAATACCTCCATCCTGTACTAATTCAGCCAACTCCCTTCTAATAGCTCACCTTAACATTAGGAGCTTAAATAATAAAACTCACCACCTCCATTCCCTCCTAGACTTACACTCATTTGATATCCTATGTCTCACAGAAACTTGGCTAAAGCCCTCTACTAAAGACCAAGAAATCATTCCTCCTGGCTTTAATATACTGAGATGTGACCGCACAAAGAAGAAAGGCGGAGGAATAGCCATTATCTATAAATCTAATCTTCAAGTTACTCTCTATAATGAACTTCCACCTCTAGACTCCAAAGCCGAAATTTTATCTATCAAACTGCTAATTAACAACAATAAATCTATATATATCATTTGTTTGTACCTTCCCCCTGGAAAGAATTCCCATATCCTTGAGGAATTACTTAGTTCACTTTCAAACCAACTACCCCAAGAAACCATAATACTTGGTGACGTCAACATTGACTGGTTAACCTGTTCATCCCAGCACCCTACTAGTCATATAAATCTCTATGGCTTCTCACAATTAATGACCACTCCAACTAGAATTCATAAACCTAATAAAAAAGAAACAACTCTAGACTGGATCCTTATTAATAACCATCCTAACCTCTACACTCCAGGAACACTCCCTGATAATATTAGCGATCACATGCTCACTTATATTATTAGACAAAAATTGCATGTCCCAACTACCCATAAACTCAAGACATCTCGCTCAAACAGATTCTTCAATCCTGAACAGTTCCTCACAGAACTAAAAGCATGTAACTGGTCTCCACTAACCCACCTTGAACTCAATGAAGCTGTTACCTACTTTAATACCAATTTTCTACAGATCCTTGACTTTCATGCTCCCATTCGCACTACTAGGATAAGATCCAAAACGGCACCTTGGCTAACAAAACATACTAAGAACAAAATGATCCTTAGAAATAAAATCTGGGCTAAATGGAGAGCTACTAAATGTCCTTTAGATCACCTTCTCTTTAAACAATTAAGAAATGCCACCAAGAAAGATACTCTCACAGATAAAAAGGAATTTTATCTTCACCTACAACAAACTAGTCAACAAACCCCGCAAAGATTCTGGTCAGGCATTAATAAACTTCTTAATCCAGGAAATACAACTACTCCCACACCTTCTGGCTTTAACCTTAGCAACTCCACTCTGATCCCAGATGCCTTCAACAACTATTTTACAGAAGTTATTCAAACCCTAGCTAATTCACTACCCACTTCTACTCCTACCTTATCTATTACTTCTAATACCTCCTCTAACACCTTTCATATTCAACCTGTTGCCACATCACTTATCTTTAAGCTTCTCAAGAAACTTAAACCTTGCACTCCATCTGCTGACCAACTCCCATCTGAATACCTACAAATTGCTGCAGAAGCTATAGCCTACCCTATTTCCATACTTATTAATAGAACTATCTCTGAAGGAAAAATCCCCACCATATGGAAAATATCTCATATAATTCCCCTACATAAAGGGGGCTCCTCAACTGAGCTCTCAAACTTTCGCCCTATTGCCTTACTCTCCCCTTTATCAAAGATCATGGAAAGATGCATACACAAACAATTTCTTACCTACCTTCTACAAAACAGACTTCTAGCCAATTGTCAACATGGTTTTAGACCTTCCCACAGCACTACAACTGCCCTCCTTTCCTTTACTGACATTATTAATAATAATAAGAACAATAATATCCTCTCCTCTGCACTATTCCTAGACCTGTCAAAAGCCTTTGACATGGTTAACCATAACATACTTCTTGACAAACTAAATCTCTATTGTCTGAGCTCTCAAGCACTTCAATGCTTTAGGAGCTATCTCCAACACAGGCAACAAGCAGTACTATGGGATAATAACCTATCTTCCTTACTACCAGTAAACATAGGTGTTCCACAAGGCTCAATCTTAGGTCCCTTGCTTTTTTCCCTATTTATTAATGACCTACATGTAAACATTCCCCAAGCCATCTGCATTCAATATGCCGATGACTCAACTTTAATCTGTTCTGCTAATAATGTTTCCTCACTCCAATCCCTAACTCAAACAGCTTTCCATAAAGTTGAAAATTGGTTTATGGAACATTCCCTCCTTCTAAATCCCAAAAAAACAAAACTTCTTCTCTTTTCTCCTATTCTCAAATCTTCCTCACCTTTCTTCTCCATCTCCTCTAATAATGCCACCTGTATAAGCCCAGACATGACCACTCGCTTACTAGGTATTACTATTGACAACCGTCTTAATTTTGATCACCATATTGATAACACCATCAAATCAGTTAACAAAAAAATAGGTACTCTCTACAGAATTAAACCCTTCCTTACCCCAGCAGCTAGAAAAACCATTGCCCAAACCCACCTGATCTCTACCCTTTTCTATGCCTCTGCCATTTATACTAACTTATCAAAAAATAACATTACCAAACTCTCTACCTGCTACAACAGTATAACTAGATTCATTACGGCTACACCCTTCAGAACTCACCACTGTCTTAACCTCAGACAACTGGATTGGTTAGAACTTAATAGCCACTTACTCTATCAACAACTAACTATCATTCATAAATCCCTTTACTACCCAGATGCTACCCCTAGCCTTACAAAACTAATTACCCCTTATAAAAACCTAGCCACACTCCGATCTGCTAACAAACTACTAGTAGCCTCGACTAAATCTTACAATAAAGCTGGTGACTCATTATTTTCAAATTCTGTCGGGAAAGTCTGGAACCAACTCCCTCAAGAAATAACCAACATTGACTCCACATCCCTTTTTAAAAAACATATCAAAGAGCACCTAAAAACCCACTGGCTATGTCCCTGTGCTAACCCTGACTGAAAACACTACCCCTTACTCTTACTTCACTCACCCTCCCCTGTTTCTTGCCTCTAAATACCACACTTACTGATACCAGCTACTTCCTTATTTTGAATCCTCTATACATTTTACCTATTCTCTCTTTCATCTTTAATATAGGCAATTTTAATGGCTTCCTAATCAGCTCTTTTTATTACTCTTACTTACTTTCCTGCTTACCTGAAATTTCTGTTTTTAACCAGCTGTTTCATTTATAGTTGTTAATTATGATTTTAGGTTGTCTAGTCTGTTTCTGTTTCTCTCTTTTACTCTTTTAGTATTACTCATGCTTACCATTTTATCATTTTGTACTTTTGCTTGCTATTGTCTTTTTTATTGTAAATGTTTGCTTACTGCCTGTATTTTGGAGCTTTTCTCCCCGGGCCTCTACTGAAAATGGATATATGTCCAGCTAGACTAGCCCGGTCAACAAATGTAAAATAAATAAAATAAATAAAAAAAAATAAAACAGTTTATGAATGTAAATTTGCCTGCATCACAACTGATCATTGAATAAAAGTGTTTGGGGGAAGAACCTTGTCAGTCAGTAGGGCAGGTGTGAATGAGAATATGCCTTCATTCCAAAACAGAATTGGAGAACCACCAAAAACTGAGACACAGTTCCTAGGTATCACTTGACAGTGACCCAGTCTGGTTTTCAGCATCATCTTTAGACTCTACATAAGTGCTAACTTCAGCCTGTTACCCTTATCCAGTCTGTACAATGTCTCTGTAGCAGTGGTCTGCCCTTTGACTATACAAGACGAAACAGACTGAATATGATTAAGTCATGTGTCGTGCATGTGGACAGTGGTATGCACTGTGCAGATATAGAATGGACACTAACTTCATGTGGCAGTTCTGCATGTCTGCCTGCCTAACATACATACTGGAACCACATGTAGAGGCACATGTGGCTTGCCAACAAACCATACATGAATTGAATGTTGTACACACACACACACACACACACACACACACACACACACACACACACACACACACAATATTGTTACTCACTTTGTGCCTCTCTTTCTGAGACGCATGAGACTTGTAGACCCTTGCAGATGCTCCAGATACAACATGCTGGTATCACATCCATGCAGGAAGGACCTCCTTTTGCTCAGTTAAGTTTGTGTTGAGAAGATTTTCCTCCAGTGGATGACATCTCTGTCCTGTGCTATACTGTATGCACTATTGCAGGCCCACCTGATCATATTTGCAACGCTCCTCTAAGCTCTAACATTGCCCCCCCCCATTGTGTAATTCTACCCAGCAGCAGCATTGATGTGAAGTACCACTGTCTCCTAGATGTGTTCTTATGGCGGATGATGAGCTCTCATTCCTCTTATAAGGTGACGCCCCTGAGTGCTGATGGCCTTTTCCTGGAGCCCATTCTCTGCTTAGTTGAATTTGTCTAACCTCTGACATCTGTGCCCACTGATGGGCATGTGGACACCTGTGGGAGAAGGTATGCAGCTGTAGGCTAAACACGGTAGGACTGTGAATCCCAAACCAACACCTTGTTTTCCAGGACATCTATGACAATGTCTGCTGACAGTAATACCTCCAAGAAAATCCCTGCCTGTTTTAATAGAGAGCAAGATTACACTGTTTCTTCAGCTCTGACAGTTTAGAGAGAAAACGCTTGGACCCTACTATGGTCCTTTTTGAAAGGTGGGTACGTGGCATGACTTTGCTAAGCTGCTCAGTGGGGCTACTTGACTACCTAGGATTAGTCTGCAATGCAGGAACTATTATCATCATCAGCTTCATCAGCCCTGCCCCTTTTCTACATGGCATCAGGGCATCATGTCAACTGTTGCTCTCTTTCTTTCGGTTTGTTGCCACTTTCCTACTATCTTCGGCACTCATGCCTTATTGTCACACATCTTCTCTCACATAATCGAGCCACCTATTTGCTGCATGCACCTGTTTCCTCTTGCCTTCTTCCTGTGAATTCCACATGATCTTTACCACTATCTTCTGCTTTTCTGCACATGTCCCTTAACCACCATAATCTCTTCTCTTTTATCTTTTCTGCAACAGGAACTTCTTTGTTTCATGTCTTTATATGTCCCACAGTGTGCATCCTACCACCCATTTCAGGCATTTCATTTCCATCACCTCTAGCTTTCTCATCTGCTCTGGTTTTACTGCCCAGGTTTCTGTATCATACAGTGGTACTGGTTGTGACAAAAGGAGGTACTGCCAGCACATTTCGCTGGAATTTTGTAAAGAATTATATGTAATTTGTGAATATCAAACTAATTTATATGTGATGCTTGTGTTATAAATGTATTAGAACTGTATGTCATGTATATCAAATTGCTTTATATGGATGTTTGTGTTGAAAAGGTATTTGTGCTTAAAATGCATCCACAGTGTGCCCTAATGGAAGAGAAATTAAATGTACATGCACTGTTGTAACTGTTTAAATGTATATGATAACAGAGGAAACTGGAGGGTTAACCTCATTCCAGCAAACTTTATAAAAACATTTGAAATTAAATCACTTTATAGGCTATGCCAAAAAGATGCTTCATTGCAGCCAGAGACACAAAACATTAACTAGAACATTTTATGTATTGCCTTTGGGGTGAGCTAGTTGCTACTTTGGAAGCATGAAGGAATGCGATTGTTTTATGACTTCCAACACATGCCAGAGATCTGAGGAAAAAAACCTCTTGTCTGTGTATTTTTACAGGTAGATGCTAAATACTTCCAGCTGCTGCAGTGGGGGGAGGGGGTTGCATGAGCTCTAGCAGTCAGATGACCAGAAATGATGTCATTTTGCAAGCTATCCCAGCAGTAATATTTTAGTTATTATTTTGAGAAGTCTCTTAGTGAGACAGAGCATTTTGTGTTCTGTCTTGGACCTGACAGCAACAACAGGAACCATTTACCACATCTGCCTTGCTCAAATAGTAAGTTACTAGGGAATAGTATAATTCTCTTAGATTCAGTTAGGAATATAGTGAAGCTTAGTGTTTTTCTTTATCTGTGTGAGCCTGGACGGCAATGTTATTTTAAATATTTCCTGTGGTTTTGAACTTTGATGTCACTGTGAGTATATATACTATTTTTTTGTTCTTTTATTATTTATTATTAAATACATTTAACCCTTTATTTGTGGCTGATCTGTATAGAAATATTTAGGTTTTGAGAGTACTTGCATATTTATTAGGTGACACTGTGTTGGGCCACTCCTAACAGCCTTGCTGTTGGTTAAATTACCATTTATATTAGTATTAATATTACACAGTAAAACTGGACAACCTTTGTTAAGGGTCCTAAAGTAGCTGATAAAGAGTCATTGGTGGCAGTGGTAACTACCTTATAGTCTGGGCAGAAGGGGGGTATAGCTAGTAAACCTATGCCAGCCTTTCCAAGTTATGTGTGTGTGTAAATCAAACTTCAAAGAGTGTGTGTGTCAGCTACGTGGGAAGGGACACGAAGCACTGGTTGGACATAGAGGGTGCTGGAGGTCTCAGCATGGTCACTCAGCAGAGATCTTAACTCTATAGCTGTGCAAGTCAGGAGTCTTACTGGGATCTGGAGAAAGAGGGGAAACCAATCCTGGGCTGACTGTGGTCTCTGTGTCCTCTTAAGGGAAATTGCACTTGATGCAGAGAGCTGCATCTGGAAATCCTGTGTGTGCACCTGTTATCCTCCCAGTGAACGTCCCCCCACAGGTGTCAGTGGTGACGACTGAATCTCCTTGATTACTGGTCCAGTGGAGGGTCATCATACTGGTCACACCACTGATTTATGCACCTTACTTCTCAGCTTCTTTGGCATTCTTCTGTCATACACTACCACCGACACTCATTCAGACTTCCCTTCTCCTCAACCATACCTCCCAGATACTTGAAGCTGTTAACCTGTTCCTCTGTTTTCTCTTTCAGTCAGTTATCTTCATACCTCTCAACCTGGAATCGTCAAAAATCTGAATAAATGATCAAGAAAAATGGGTACAATTGACCAAAAATCTGTAAGCTGATTAACACAAAATTTGCACCCACTCGAACTGAATCATGGGATACCAACGTTTAAATGCAAATTGAAGAACAGACAAAATATAAAATACAAAAACACAAAACATAAAATTGTGTTTTATTTATATTAGTATTTGAACTTGTATCAAACTTTGAACTTCTGCAATACTAAAATACAATTTTCTTTCATAAAAATAAAATGAACTGCTTGTTAACACTCCAGCTCAGCATATTATAAGTACAGTTTAGGCTTGTTTTGTATAATCAGGAATTTCTAAATATTCAATGTACTGTTATCCAGAATCATGTATGTTTCTGATTCCCGAGTGTTGCATCGTTTACTAATTGTAAACGCATTGCCCATTTCCAGTTCCTTACACACTCACAAAAATAAAATCCTCGTTAAAGAAAGAAAATGTTGTTTTACTCTTTGTCTTGCCTTTGTGGCCCACCAGTAACTGAGGCAGACACAGCCGATTAATAGGTCCCGTGATCGGTGCCTGAGGGACGGCATAGGCGAAGCAGAGTGCTCAATAGCACGCAGTTTGCTTTGGCATGCAAATGAGAAATGGAGAGGGGGGTCATGGGAGCTTGGCTGTGCTCAGCCTTGCAGATACACTGGAGTCAGAATGCTTCTCCCACACCTTTTTTATTCAATTTAACACAAGAACCAGCTTGTTTTTAGTACGTCTGGGTATCCTACTTTTGATTTGATTCATAACAGCCAACAACCTCTGCTCCAAACAGCTGACATAGGCAAGGGAAGGCCTTTCAGACTTCTGTGTATGTTCCTGAAGATATTGCTTATGAAATGTTACAGGAGACACAAAGCACAGGGCTGGAGAAGGCTCAGTCTAATAACACAGGTGAAACGGCAAAATCCAAAGTTCATTTTAAAATCTTTGTTTGTCTTCAGTTGCCGTAATAGTGTATACATCAGACATGACGAGTCATGATAGCCTTCATGGTTGTATTAAATTATATTCCTTGTATAATACAGCACATCTGTTAGAGAATGTGTTAAATTTGTTTTGAACATTTTTTTCCAGTAAGCAATAAAACAAAATGTATGAACAAATAATGACAAAATTGCCCAATTCAGAACATTTCCATCATAAAAGTCTACTCAGACCTCTGTCATTACAATCCACCAAGATCACTAAATATGCACAATCTCTGCAGAATTAAGTCATCTAAATAATTCCACATTAAAGAGATCTGTAACTAATGAAGAGGTTGCTACTAGAAAACAACTTTATATTTCATTGTTTCATCTACAAATAAAGTGCCTGCTGACCTTGAAGAATAAATTGTCTATGTTGCATTAAAAAAATGATAAGCTAGTAATATTGCAATAGGGAATGGATGGCAAACTGATAACATGTTTCTAGTTATTAGGCATCTCCTCCATAGAAGGACATTCTCAGGACTGCAGCATCCATCCCCTTTAAGTACAACACAGTATAATATCAGCAATCCATCTACATACTGTGGGAGTAGAACCCATAGCCTTCTGCATCAAAAGCAAGTTTACTATGTGTTGTGCTACTAACAATACAAACATACTTTGATATAAGCAGCACTAAACTTCTCTTCCCCTGAAGCTCTCAGCTCCTTGTAAAATCCACTTGACACTTTGCAGCACAAGAAATCTGAATTATTGGGGATGGGAACAAAAGCCCAATACCAGGGGCATATTTTAAACATTGCTTGTATAATTTTAGAAAGTTGCTAGAATAAAATGTTTTGCGTTACCAAACCATGTATTTCCTGAAAGATAGGAAGACTGAACTTAAATGGCTATCATTATTTAGTGAATTCAGTTCACTGATTTCCCATAAAACCACAAATTTTAAGTGAAACCGACCAAAAGTATGAGGCAAACATTTCAGACATTCTGTGAAAATCTGGATAGTTGAGAGCTATGGACTCAACTCCTTGAATCAGAAGTGGTGGTATGGGTAGACAATTCAGGCTCTGGTGTCTTTGTACCTAAGGTACAGGGGTTGAGCCTGAGTTAACACTAATCACCAGGTGTACCTAATTGGGGCATCACAGCAGCAACACTTGCAGTGATAATGGCACCAGTCTGTGAGTTGTGCATTTGTAATTAAGAAAGACTGAACACTCGTTCATGCACTTCGTGAATTGTGGCAGCAGTAATAAGCATACTCCCCTTACTTAAGCATTGAATAGTCATTGGCAGCTGGAATCCATGAATTGTAAATTCGCTTTTGCTATACTGTATTTGAAAAAATTGTGTGGGCAGAAGAACAGGACCTGGAGAACAAGGCATAGATGGACCATTCTTGAAGAGCCCTTAACAATTACAAAAGTGCCGGAAGGGGAGGAGCGCCCCCTCATCCCCCACCCAGCTATGAGAACAGGACCGGGAGAACAAGGCATAGATGGACCATTCTTGAAGAGCCCTTAACAATTACAAAAGTGCCGGAAGGGGAGGAGCGCCCCCTCATCCCCCACCCAGCTATGAGAACAGGACCGGGAGAACAAGGCATAGATGGACCATTCTTGAAGAGCCCTTAACAATTACAAAAGTGCCGGAAGGGAGGAGCCCTCATCCCCCACCCAGCTATGAGAACAGGACCGGGAGAACAAGGCATAGATGGACCATTCTTGAAGAGCCCTTAACAATTACAAAAGTGCCGGAAGGGGAGGAGTGCCCCCTCATCCCCCACCCAGCTATGCCACTGTTTGTGACATCTCATAAAAAGCTGTAAAACAGGTCCCATTACAAACCCCCCCCATATGAACGTTAATTGTAATGAGAACAGCGATATGCATAACGCACATTTTTTTTCCTTTTTACTCACCTGAAGGAGGTCGAGAAAGGAATGGATATGGATTCCATGTTGTGAGGGTGTAGGCGGACTAACCCTTCCTTCCGCAGAACTTAAATAACGTAAATTGTGCACAGTGTGTGCACAGTACAGCTCCAGTCGGGAGTCCACTCTGCTCCCTCACTGCTGCTGCTAATACAATCCAAATTACACAGACATTCTGAGAGTTTCTGAAGAACTCTGACAACAGGAAGTCCTCTGCTTCTTTAAGTTGATGTCACTACGCATGACCCTGCACATTGCTGCTGTGCGCGGTGACGTCCTCCATTACTTAAACTGGTAAATGAAAATTAAAAAAAAAGGAAAACATGGGAATTGAAGGGGGCACTCAGGAATTTGTGGCATCCTATTATTTTGACCTCCAGACTGGTAAATACCAAGGAATTCAGTACAACTGAGAGGTGTGGTTATCTTCTGTTTTCTCCCATTTGCTGCCATTACAGCTGCATTATCTGTACTCATTTTTAAACACATGTGCCTTCAGTTTTGCATTCCATTCCCCTATCTGAGATTGATGTCTAAAATGCCTATTTATGTTGAATTGTGTTAGACATTTTACAACTGTATATGTTTATGTTGAATTGTGTTAGACATCTAATATGATTTATGCTTTATTATTGGAAGTTACTATACCATGCTAGCATTTTGTCTGCACCAAGTTGTTTTACGTATAATAGTAAGTCTATTTGCATAGCTGCACCTTGTTCACTAATGTTATTCATGTAATTGTGTTGTGTGTAGACAACTCATACTGGTGTTTAATTATTTCTATATAATTGTGCTGTTACTAGTGGATAGAATCACATTAGACAACCTCGACAGAGT
The DNA here is from genome assembly GCF_019279795.1 of Protopterus annectens. Classification (NCBI taxonomy): domain Eukaryota; kingdom Metazoa; phylum Chordata; order Ceratodontiformes; family Protopteridae; genus Protopterus; species Protopterus annectens. Next base: position 343,829,475 of record NC_056743.1, read on the forward strand.
GCTGCTCGCTATATTTTTATATGTGACTGCATAACTGTCTTGAGGTTTTTTCTAACGGATTTTTTTCCAATTGGCTCAGTATCTGCATATACTAGTAGTTGGTTCAAGACATATTTTCCTGCATACAGTAGCTATTTGCTCAGTGTGTTTTTTATAATCTTTATAATATATCTTTACCATCTCAAAAGTGCTTACTCCTCTCTGTACTCTTCTTTTCAAGACCGAACACCACTCTTACATATTCAACTGCAGTACCACCTTTAACATTCTTGTAAGAAAAGCGCAGTCCGGCTCTGAACTGTCTGCAAACAGCTACAGTTAACTTTGAACCTAACACCACTCTTAAGTATTCAACTGCGGTACCACCTTTAACAGTCTTGTAAGAAAAGCGCAGTCCAGGTCTGAACTGTCTGCAAACAGCTAAAGTTAACTTTGAACCTAACACCACTCTTAAGTATTCAACTGCGGTACCACCTTTAACAGTCTTGTAAGAAAAGCGCAGTCCGGGTCTGAACTGTCTGCAAACAGCTAAAGTTAACTTTGAACCTAACACCACTCTTAAGTATTCAACTGCGGTACCACCTTTAACATTCTTATAAGAAAAGCACAGTCCGGGTCTGAACTGTCTGCGAACAGCTACAGTTAACTTTGAGTATGTGTCTACCTGTTTGAGCCAATATTCATTTTCCCCTGGAGAGCACTCTGCTTTGGCTTGTAAGCAACCCCCCCACACACACACACACACACACACACACACACACACACACACACACCTTCCACTTTCTCTCTCTTATTCCCTTCTGTTAGCAAATAGTATCCATAACTGATCAATACTGTGTGTTTGTTAATTTAAACTGAGACCACAGTGCCCTACTGATACAAGGTTATCCTGTTTTTCCACCTGAAAATGGTTAAGAAATTACTTACAGAGCAGTCCTTGGTCAATTGTGATTGTTTCTTAAACACAAACTTGTCTTTGCTTTGGCTCATTAGCAGCAGTACAAAGAACTGTCTGCTCACACCCTTGTTCTCCCCTCCCCCTTCCCTGTTTATTACCTTAAGACAATCCCAAAGTTAATAAATATTACCTGTGGCAGGCACCATTTTTAAAACTACAACCACCCTTGTCACTATCATATGTTCATTCATCAATTAACTCTGTTACCTGATTGTTTCCAGCCCCTTCATAAGAGCATCTAACAGGGTCTCTACCCACTTCACTCCCCACCCTGCCCCCTATTTTCTTCCGCCCCCAGTGGTCCCACCTTTATTACACTCACAAACCCCTCCCATCTTTCCAGTAGCCAACCACAGCGCTAACCCAACACTACCTCCTCCATGTTCCCACTACTATCACACCTCCTCAACTAACATGTACAAGCATACCTTACCTATGCTCACTGCATGCACTCTCCTTGCATATCTTACATCCTACCAAAGCTCTATCATTCCCGCACTCAACCACTAGCACTGTACTACTACTCACACCACCACTCATGCCTCACCCTCACTCAGCTCCCCTCCCACCCACTCAAGAACCATCACTATGCACCCCCCCACATATTCTACCAACTATATTACTCAAACATGAAGCATCCCTACAACTTAACATAGTAACCCTCCCACCATACCTATTACCCAAAGAGCACAATCATAATGTTTCCCTTATAAACAAACACATTCAAAAACTGAGAAAACGAATAACCTCATGCATATCAAAACTAGCCCTAAGTGGAGATACCACCCCAACCCTGACCCTACCATCTCCAACCCCAATCCTCATAATCAGACTAGAAACCACAACTTCTCCCATATTACAGCCAATAGAAAGCCAAATGACTTCCTTCTACTAAGCCTAAATATTAGAAGTATATCCAAAAAAGTCCATGAACTCCATGCCACCATAGACTTGTACTCCCCAGATATAGTCATCCTGACAGAACCCTGGCTAAAACCTCTCATTACTAGTGAGCAAATACTCCCTACAGGTTATGGCATACTAAGAGTAGACTGGCTAAACAAGAAAGGAGGTGGTGTAGCTATAATATTTAAACAGCATCTAAACATCCAGATCTTAAAATCATCAGCTCCACAAATAGGCAATGAAGAAATAATATATACCAACCTCAAAATAAACCAAAACAAAACTATCAACATAATTGGATGCTACTTCCCACCTGGCCAAAACATCCCTCCACTAGAAAACCTCCTGAGCTGGTCTACCCACCATCTCCCCCAAGAAACTATCATTTTAGGTGATTTCAATATTGACTGGCAATCCTGTTCTGGCAACCATCCAAACCATCATGTAAACCTTCATGGCTTCACCCAACTAGTCCAGTCGCCAACCAAGATAAATAAAAACTCCAGCAAGCACACTACCCTGGATTGGATACTAGTCAGTAAGAGCCCCCAGTCATATATAACAGGCTGCTTATCAGATAGCCTCAGTGATCACTCCCCAACACTCCTAAAAATACCTATACCAAGCTAAACCTGTCGTCTACCATCAGATATGTAAAAAAATAAACTTTAACCCACTCACATTCATCTCATCCCTCAAAGAATGTAACTGGCATCCTCTAAAGTACCTCAGTCTTGATGACGCAGTTGAATTTTTTAATACTACCTTGCTGAGCATCCTTAATTACCATGCCCCCATAAGACTTTCCAGAATCAAAGCACAACCCTCCCCATGGCTATAGAAAACCACTAAGTCAGAAATGAAAAACAGAGATAAAGCCTGGGAACACTGGCGCAAAACCAAGACCCCCTCAACTAGACAGAAATTCCTAGAACTACGCAATAGAGTCAAAAAGCTAATAAAACAGGACAAATTCCAATACTACCAGTCTGCCCTAGACTCCTCTGAACACAGCCCCAAACAATTCTGGTCCTCCATGAACTCCATCATACACCCAGGTAAAGTCAGTACCCCTCCTCCTAACATCCCTCACTCCTCAGAAAATATTTCTACCTCATTCAACACACACTTCACACAAACCATACTATCACTAGCTAAACAACACAACCACCCTCCCCTCCAACCCACACCTTCAACTAAAAATCTCCCCACTGCCTTCTCTTTTTCTCCTGTACCTACCTCCAACATAAAAAACTCTTAACTAAACTTAAACCCACCAAATTAGCAGCAGACAACCTCCCAAGCGAATACCTACAAATCGCAGCTGATGCTCTGGCCTATCCAGTATCCATCTTGGATTAACCGATCTCTGTCAGAAAGTTATGTTCCCACACTGTGGAAAGTATCACATATAATTCCCCTCCACAAAGGCGGATCATCCACAGAACTAACCAATTATCGCCCCATAGCTATTCGCTCTCCACTCTCCAAAATACTAGAGAGATGCATACACTCTCAGATCTCAGACTACCTCCTTACTAACAACCTCCTATCCAATACTCAGCATGATTTCCGACCAAACCATAGCACCACCACTGCCTTCCTCTCCTTTACTAACACTATCCTTCAGCATAAAAACAATGGCTATTTCTCCTCTGCTACATTCCTAGACCTATCTAAAGCATTTGACATGGTCCCACACAAACAACTTATCTCTGTCCTCAATAATCTGTCCATCTCACAATCAGTCACCAACTGGTTTCAGAGTTACCTGTCTGACCGCCAACAATCCATTGTATGGCAGAATGACATATCTCCCCAACTACCTGTCTCCATAGGGGTTCCCCAAGGATCCATCGTTGGACCCCTACTCTTCTCTGTTTTCACCAATAATCTAGCCTCTGCCACCAAACATGGCACATTCATACAATACGCAGATGACTCAACCATCATCTGCTCCGCCCAGTCCCTACCCAAACTGCAAAAAGTCACACAGGAAGCCTTTTCCTCTGTTGAAACTTGGTTATCCAATGCCTAATTCATACTCAACCCAAATAAAACTAAACTAGTCATCTTCCAACCCACCAAATATACTCAAAACAACTCTCACTTTAACATCACAGCAAAAGACAACACCACTATATACCCAACTGAACACACCAAATTGCTAGGAGTGGAAATAGACAATAAACTAAAATTTGACATTCACATATCCATGACCATAAAAAAGTCCACAAAAAACTAGGAGCGTTATACAGAAATAAGCATCTTCTCACCAAAGCAGCAAAGATTTCAATAGCAAATTCCCACCTTATCTCCACCCTACTTTATGCTTCTCCAGTATATACCAACCTAAGGCAATGCGATCTAAACAAGCTAGAGACCCGCTACAACAAAACTGCCAAATTCGCTGGGCTGGCTTGAACTCCCTCACCTCCTTCAGTGGTATCAACTCTCACTCACCCACAAACTAGTAAACCATCCACTAAATGTCCCATCCCTCCAGAATCTACTCCAACCCTATCGCACCACCAGACCACTAAGATCCAGCAACAAAAATCACTTGCAGATCACTAAAGCCAATAACTCTGCTGGTGAAGCACTATTCTCTTGCACCATAGCCAAATTATGGAAATCCCTCCCACCCACAATTACCTCCGTACCATCATTCACCCACTTCAAAACTTTACTAAAAGCGCACCTAAAAACATGCTGGCTATGCCCTTGCAACTCCCGCTCTAATATCACCCACCCCATCCAACCACTACCTTTCTTTCCACTCCACTAACTACCTTGATTATAGCAAGCTTAGATGCTCATAAGCCTAGTACTTATACAGCAGGAACTTCTTATTTTAACATTCGTTAATGTCTGTTATGTACTTCACAGATAAAGATTCTAGTTGTCTACTGATGTACTATGTTCTTCATCTGTAAATATGTTGTAAGTAATTGCTATGTAAATTGTTAATTGCTATGTAATCCAATGTAACTACTGTCTGTTTATTTTAACTGTGGAGCTTTTCTCCCCGGGCCTCCACTGAAAATGGACCTACGTCCAGTCGGACACTCCTGGTCAACAAATATAAATAAATACATAAATAAATGTTCTTGCTCAGAGTCTGCCTGTAATGCCACATTGTCTGCCAACAGCAACTTTGTTCATCTGTCCCCTCCAACCTATTTGGTAATGTAGACCATCACTGGAATGAACAGCAGCAGGCTCAGAGCTGAACCCTGATGCACACCTACTCACAGTGGGAATCGAGTCCTTGTACACAGCCTGCACTAATTCTACCAATGTTTCTGGGACTTCAAACCACCACAAGGCTGCCCCAGTCAGCGTTTTTGCAACCTTATCATATGCTTTCTTTAAGTTTAGGGATGCCCAGTTGGACTCTCTCCTCGTTAGCTTCTTCTCGGCGATGTGTCTGACCGTAAACATTCGGTCAGCTGTGCTGTGTCTTGATCTGAATCATACCTCTTAGAGCAAAAAATCTGGACAAAGCCATAATGGCAGGACAAAGGCCGGAAAATAGGGACAATTTTTACATATTGCTTTTACAAATTTAGAAAGTAGATAGAATAACAGGTTTTGCATTAGCATGAATTTTATGAAGGTTATGAAGTCTGAAATGTCTGTCATTATTTTCTTGCCAGAAATTTGATAGAAAAACACAATTTTATGAAAAAATGGACCAAACATATGAGGCAAAAATCTGGACATTATGCGAAAATATGTACAGTTGAAGAGGTCTGATCTGAATCCAAATTGCTCATCAGCATCTTATGTTTTAGTGATCTGAGCACTCATTTATCATCACTCTGCAGGGCTTTACTGGGACAATACAACTTCCGTGGGGTTTTCTTCATTCAGAAGCTGTTGGAAGTACTCCTCCTATCTGTCTTAGATATCCTATGAGCTGGTGAGCAGGCTGTTGTTGGCATCCCGTATGTAATGTGTCTCACTAACTCCTTTATCTTTCTGTGTTTGCTTTGCAGCCCGATACATTTTGTTTGTGCCATCAACTGAGTCACTTTCCAGAAGCTGGTAGAGAGCCTCTGATGCCTTGCTCTTTGCTATTGAAACTCCTCTCTTAGCTTCTTTGTTAGCCAACCAGTATTACTTGCTAGCCTATGTCCCACTTTTGCTGCACTCCGTTCTTACATACGAGTGTAGAAATTCTTAGCTCATGTTTGGCAGGTTGATTGGTTTTACTTCTAGCTTTCATTCAACAGCACTATCCCCGGTAACCCAAGCTGGGCAACTGGACACTGGCCAGTATTTAATTGACCTAGTGTTGCAGGGCTTTATGGCAGATGCACACTGGCCAAAAGGGGCACATACACCCCTCCCACCATTAGCATGGGTCCCTGGGATAGGTCAGAGTAGGACAGGTCCTCCACCCACTTATCACTGGCAAAAACCAATGCCCATTCAGTGATATTAGTCAACTCAACTGAATCACCTAGGGCCATATCTTTGAACCGTCAAGTAAAAATGGTATTGTGACCTGATAAAAGGTCAGTATTGAGCAAGTATTCTGAATGTTTGATTTTGCTGACAATTGGTATAAAGATTTATTTTCTATTATTTTATGATTTATTTCCCATTATTCCACATGACATTGGTCTTGAATAGTTTCATGATATCTTAGTGAAAAAAATGAAATGCAATATTGGGGGAAATCCAAGTATTGTGCCAGCTAATGCAAATGGTATTAAAGAACAACTTTTATTAGGTGTTTTTTTCTTTTAGTTTTTATTGAATGGTTTGTCTATGTCCCCTGTTTACCATTTGGTTTGGATGTTGGGATATTTTGCAGGCATCTTAATATGTATGGACATTAGCTCAATTTAAAGGTCTTCTGTTTCTAAAGTATATCCAAACAATCACAGTGGGGTTAGGAAGGTGGTTTAATGGCTAAGGTGTTTGCCTTACAAACACAAGGTGCAAAGTTTGAGTCTCACAAGGGATAATTGGCTAGACTTAAAATGGCTCACAAGGGCAGTTAGCTTAGTACTAAAACTATGAGCTATGATGAAGGCAGTAAGAAAGCTGAAACATGCATGTCCACAGCTAGAGGGGTTTCAGTTTATTGGCCGGAATGTATCCATAAAGACTTAAAAAGTCATAGGCATTCAGAAGTCATTTAGCTGAAAAACTTAATATCCTTAAGGGATCATTTGCACATATCCATTGTCATCTATTTCAGGCGATTTAATGTATCCCACAGTGAAAACTCTTAACTTGTTTGAGTTTCCTTGCAGTTTTTACTGAATGGTTTGTCTGTGTAACCTTTTTACCCTTTGGTTTAGATGTTAGTTGGGATATTTTGCAGGCACCTCAATGTTTATGGATGGACATTAGCTGTGTTTAAAGACCTTGCATTTCAACAATATAGCAAAACAATCCTCTTATGCTGTGATGTGATGAGGTCAATGAATGCATCCATGAAGACTTAAAATGTAATTCATGTCCTTAAGCTGTTTTTTTGCATATATCCCATGGGCCTATTTCAGGAGGTTCAAGGTATCTCGCAATGAAAACTGTAGCTTAGCCAGGTTTTTCTTGCAGTTTTTATTCAATCGCTTTCTTGTGTGACCTTTTTACCCATCTCCCCCCCTTCTTGCAGTTTTATCACCAAGAATCAGGAATTGCAATTTACATTGTGATGATCTAATCGAAAGATTATACCATACCTTTCAACTGTCCAGATTTTTGAAGAATGTTCAGATTTTTGCCTCATATGATTGGTTTGTTCCTGATAAGATTTCTGGTTTTCTAGCAAATCGCCAAAGATTTAAATTATTAAATGATATAAATTTGAGTTTCAAACTTCATACCCTTCAGAAAATGCATGTTAACACAACTCTTGCTATACTAGCAACTTTGTAAATTTATAAAAGCGATATTTAAACTCTGTCCTGATTTTTGGGCCTTTGCCCCCATTATTTTAGTTTTTGCACAGATTTCTTGAGCTAAGAGGTTGAACGGTGTGGCGGATACATTTTTAATTCTGAATTTGTCAGTGTCAATAAAAGGAATCTGTATTTAAGATGTCTGGACAATATATAGTTATTGCTTTGGTTGGATTCCACTGATGTTCACATGTTCATGGAATATGTTAATAGTACCACTGGGTTGTTAAAATTTGCTAGCAGTGTATGCTAAGGTGACATAAGATTTAGTAAAAATTATTTTGGGAATAACTTTAAATCTGACGCTTAAAAAAAAACATATTAAAATTCTCATAGGTTCATAGATTAGTACTAGGCTAACTGCCCTTGTGAGCCATTTTAAGCCTAGCCAATTATCCCTTGTGAGCTTAAACCTTGCACCTTAGGCCACCCTCCCAAACCCTGTCTTATATTACAATGACTGCCATCCACTCTGTCAGAATAGAGGTCTGGTAAAGGGACAGATGGTGAGAGTTGCTAGAATGCTGTCAGAACAGATCAACTTTAAGTAGATCGATGTTTTGATGTGTTAAAAAAGAGAGGTTATCCAAGGCATTTTATTATGTATCTCTGTGATGAGGTAGTGTTAAAAAGAAGTCAATGTGCTTTTTGTTCCTAAGTTGGAAGTTACCAGGTTGTCTTTGGAATGGGACTGATTACGGCTGTAAAAGTATGATTGTAACATATAACACTGATGTATGAGAAATAAAAGATATTATAGTGAGGAACTGGGATGCATTATCCTGTGATGGTTTTGGACAGAAATATAGGTTCATAACATGGTTCATTTTAAAAAGGAACTTAATGTTTTGAACTTGGTTGAGAGGAAGGGACCGTTGATGCATCTGTACAAAAAAAACAGCCATATGTTGCATATTTAAGCAATGGCATTTGATCAAGGAAGGTAATGTCATTTATTTAAAAGGACAGGACAGTGTAATAAATTATGGTTATAATTCTTGCTATAGCAAAGGGGTGATATATTTGGCTCAGTCCTGTCATTGTCATCCATTTTACATAGCAAACACTTTTATGATCTTAATAATAAAACAACATATAATGACCTATATTGGCATACTTTTATTTTCCTCAGCAATAGGTTTCGGTAGACCCTGAAAAGACAAATTGGAATTATGTGAATTGGAATGGCAAATTAAGAGGGTGGCCACGGTGGTGCAGTGGTTAGCATTGCCACCTCACAGCAAGAGGTTCTTCGGTTCAATCCTCAGCTGGGGTGCCTTCTGTGCAGAGTTTGCATGTCTTCCCTGTGGTTGTGTGGGTTTCCTCCGGGTGCTCTGTTTTCCTCCCATACCCCAAAGACATGCAGTAGGTGGATTGGACACTCTAAATTGGCCCTAGGTTTGAGTGTGTGTGTGCCTCCTGTGGAAGGTTGGGCGCCAGGCTAGCAACTCCACTGCCAATCATGAGCAGACAGATGATCCGCTGTGGTGACCCCTAACCGGGAAAAGCTAAAAGAAGGAATGGCAAATTAAGTCTCAAGCAGATGTCTCTCCCCAAAGTTTAAATGATGCCATTTCCTGAAGAACTGTTTAAAAGTTAGGACCATGAATATATCACATTTGTTAATTATTAAGTAAAACAATGACACTTGTGACAATTTTGGAAGTATTAAATGCTAAGTGGAGTGTTATGTATTATAATATTTTTATTTTTGAGTGAATAAAAATGAGGGTTCACTAGTGTTTATTTGTATGCTAGTTTAAAAGAGAGTTTATAATTTATGTATATGTTATTACAGGAATATTAGCCTTTGAGAATTATTTGGGTCATTAAACATAATTTGGTATACTGAGGTCATATACATTTATTTTTTATATCTCTACCTGCTTTACAGGTGTGTTTTTAGAATGATTTGATGTGGTTGGTTTATTTTTACCAAGTGATTACAATATGATGATTTACTAGGACCTCACTGAAGTTAAAAAGATTTGTTTTGAAGAAGTCTCGGTGTAATAACAAAGATGAAAGTGCTTACAGATATATAAAATATGTACTCTTCATTCTCTTGGTTTCTTTCTGGAATGATTTTGATGACCCTATACTGTCCTGTAAGGGGAAATAAACTGAGGCACTGGCAGTGATGTGAATAGAAAATGGAAGGGGATTTTAGATATTTTATCTAGCAGCCCCTCTGGACATATGGCACCTCCTGGACTGATTGCATACTACAAACATTGACTCTGGAAATGTATTTCTCACAGCGGATATAGAGAACCCAAATACAGTTGTCCTCCACAATGTAAGTCTAGCTCATATTTGTTATGTGCTTTAACAATCACTTCTTCTGCAGGGAGATAATGTTGATTTAATCTGTGACTGTATGGAAAGATTCCTTGAAAAGAATGTATTTTTCTTTGAGGGTTTGCTATTTAAATGTGTATCAGGAGTAGGAATGGGACAGGCATCAGCGATTTTATTACCAGAAAAGGGATAAATTCTTTAATATATATATATATATCTATATATATATATATATATATATATATATATATATATATATATATATCTATATATATATATATAGCTTCTTGACTGCATTTTATTGTGTGGCCTGGTACTGTGTATGACACGTTTTTATGAATTATTTAAACACATCTAGCACTTTTTTAACATTCACATATACTTATTCTTATGACTGCATTCACTTTTTGGATGTGGAACTTAACAAAAGTCAGAGGAATATCTTCCAAGATGTACAAAAAGACTTTTAGCAACTCCTACTTAAACTTCACCAGTAAACACCCATTCAGGATGAAAAATAATGTAGCGGAAGGGCAGTTTGTAAGACTTTCTCGGATTATACCAAATAATGCCATGTTTATTAAGGAGTGTAATTTTTTTAAATGTATTTTAAATAGGGATTATCACAGAAGTTCAGTAGGTCGTACTCTTACAAAGTTGACTACTAGGAGGCCTGCTGATTTTGTTCCTGCCTTTTTGTGCGGCATAAAGAGAATAAAGGATAAGAGCACAGGGTCACCGTACTCAAATAAGACACTTTCCCTACGATTTTCCAGTTATGACACTGAACGGGGCAAAAGTAAAAGATTTGGCATAGGACTCCACTTTGTTTACAAATCTAATTTTAATTAGAAGCAGCTTTTAAAGTCAAAGACAGCCATGGCTGGAAAAAATACTTTGTGTAGTTGGTTATCCCACCAAAGGAGTGGTGTATGTAACAACCTGCTTATCCTGTTATGCATTTTATGTACAGAAAGTGACTGCGGTGGTGGTGCTGCAGTAGCATTGTCGCCTCACAGTAAGATGTCCTGTTCGATTCTCAGCTAGAGCATCTTCTGTGTGGTAGACATGCGTGAATGGGCATACCTTTGTTGAAGGTTGTGCATCAGGGCCGGCAACTCGGCACATAAAAATCTACTGCCAATCATTAGCGGACCGGACGGAGTTCCGCTGTGGCGACCTCTAACCGGGAAAAGCCGAAAGACACATGTACAGAAAGCTGAGAAAGATCTCGAAGTAAGGATTCATCAGTATAGCTATGCTATTTAAAACAGGCTAAGAACAATGCCTTAACTAGACATAGAGATATGCCCCGATTTTAATAAGTTTGTCTTTTTTTATACAGGAAAAGATTAAACATAACCTCAGAAGTAGTGCTTGGACTAATTTCCTAAAAAGGAAAGAGCTGTTTTGGCAAATGACTTTGAATACTGACCAACCCTCAGTTATTAATGACATTATGGTGAAATATAAGCAAATAAATATTAAGCAGTTGCATTTACATAACACATCCGTATCTAAAGGAGGGCATGTCTTATTACATTTATTCATTCTGAAGAAGTCTATATTTTTGAATAGACAAAAACACTCAGTCTTGTTAGAGATTACAAAGCTGGACGGAATATGCCTGTTTTTTATTTATTTGTGGATTGGCAATTCTGGGGAATTTTGAACTACATGCTGATTTATTCATTTTTTTCATGATGTAAATTATTTAGTAAAGGTGTAGGAGCTAGCACTATAGAGATGTGATTTTTATAGCATGTCTAATTTGATCCTTTTGTCCAACCTTTTCTCTTACTAATTGCTTCTGTAAGTGGTGACTCCATAATGTTCAAGTCCAAATCTTTGAAAATTCAAAATACAGAATTAAATGCTCTATCTGCCTCAAAAGACTATTGTACATCAGCAGGAGCTTTCCCTTTTATGAGATCTGTCAAAGGACAGATAATAGTTACAAAATTCAGTCAAATATTCATCTGTTTTTTAGTGGACATTACAGGCCAAAATTTGTGGCTACTTTTTGCTACTTCTGGTCTTAACCCTCCTCTTCCTTTAAGATATTCTAATAACAGGCTTCCGCCATGCCCATTTAATTTGCGTAGCATTCTTTTCAAGCCTGCCTGTCTTATAGTCTCCTGCACAGTCTGCACTTTTGGGAGTCCCATTATTCAGAAAGAGGGGTTATAATCCAGCTATATCACAGTATATCACGGGTGGGGCTTCTGCATAACATCCGTTATCATATGAAATCTGGCTCGAGCCTCATGTAGGTCAGATGGAGGAAATAGTTCCTCAGAGGTAGGTTGTAGGTGGTATGTCCCCAGAGGTTGTAAAGGCTGCTTTAGTACAGGTTGTAAGTGGTATGTCCCAGTATCCCTTTGTGAAATTTAATGTTGATAAATGCCTGGGTTTCTTTCCTAGAATCTTGATAAAGTCATCAGTTTTGGGCATGGTTTAGTTATTGCACTTTTTGAAATCCTCTTTGGTTTCCTAAAGTCACAATCAAATCAGATAACTCCATCAATCATAGGAACTAGCAGTATTGGTCTGATCCAATAACTGTAATTCTTGTAGCATACCTAAATTAAGCATTTTGTCTCTTTCTCTTACTAATCGTTTGTGTGACTTTGGCATTCTGTAAGTTGTAAGTCCATCCTTCGCATTGGGTGTTGTCGCTGTATTAGATTTATTTATGTATTTATTTATTTCCAGTTTGATTACCAGGGAGGTCCACTGGCTCAAAGAGTCTGTTTTCAGGGAGGCCCGGGGAGAAAAGCTCCATATTACATACAAGTAAACAAAAATGAAATTATACAAAGTAATGTGACAAAGTACAAATGCATAATGGCAACACAATTCTTATGATTAGAGAATTATTTATACAATAATTAAGTTGATAGAGGCAACAGAATAGTGTTTACTTAGTTAATAAGAATTCACAATTATAGGGAAAACAGTTATTAGTTGAAGGCTAAAAATTTGAATGTTGTAGTATGTTGAAGTTTAGCAGAAATGGAGGAGATATAGGTGGGAAGTACACTGTTAGTGGAGCATAGATTATAGTTTCTGGAGTATTCTTAGAGAGGTGGTTGAACACTAGTAAAAGTGGAGTTCACACATGGAAGGTGTGATTGCTATAGTTAAACCGCATCAGCTTACTATAGGTAGTTAGTTAAGATTAATTGTTGTCAGTAAAAGGGGATGAGATGAAGGACTATATACAGTATTTACATTGTGTACATTTAAGGTAGAAAAGCAATATTAATAGCTTAGTATTATATTTGACTTAAAGGGAGACAGATGTTTAGGAGGTCTTTAGATTTAGAGTGAGGTAGCTGTTTAGGAAAACAGCCTGGGTGGAGGAATATATAGAGAGGTAGCTGTTTAGGAGAACAGCCTGGGGTGGAGGACTATATAGAGAGGTAGCTGTTTAGGAGAACAGCCTGGGGTGGGGGACTATATAGAGAGGTAGCTGTTTAGAACAGCCTGGGGTGGAGGAATATATAGAGAGGTAGCTGTTTAGGAGAACAGACTGGGGTGGAGGACTATATAGAGAGGTAGCTGTTTAGAACAGCCTGGGGTGGAGGAATATATAGAGAGGTGACTGTTTAGGAGAACAGCCTGGGATGAAGGAATATGTAAGAGGTAGCTGTTTAGGAGAACAGCCTGGGGTGGAGGAATATGTAGAGAGGTGGCTGTTTAGGAGAACAGCCTGGGATGAAGGAATATGTAAGAGGTAGCTGTTTAGAACAGCCTGGGGTGGAGGACTATATAGAGAGGTGGCTGTTTAGGAAAACAGCCTGGGGTGGCGGAATATGTAGAGAGGTAGCTGTTTAGGAGTACAGCCTGGGGTGGAGGAATATGTAGAGCAGTAGCTGTTTAGGAGAACAGCCTGGGGTGGAGGAATGTGTAGAGAGGTAGCTGTTTAGGAGAACAGCCTGGGGTGGAGGAATATGTAGAGAGGTGGCTGTTTAGGAGAACAGCCTGGGATGAAGGAATATGTAGAGCGGTAGCTGTTTAGGAGAACAGCCTGGGGTGGAGGAATATGTAGAGAAGATGTACGAGGAAGCGTACATAGAAGAGTCTGAGCAGGTTAACTAGTGAGAATACAGTTACCTTTCCAATGCTGGGCAAGGTAGGACTGAAGCTGGGTTTTAAAGTATTCATAGTTTTCAGAGAGTCTAAGAGAAGAAGGGAGGGAGTTCCATCTTTTGGCTAGGGAAGAAGATAGGAGAAGGTGACCAGCAGGATGTTTAGGGTTGTATACAGAGAGGAGATTCTGGTGTACAGATCTCAGAGCTCTGTGGGGGGTGTGTGTGTAAAAGGGTAAGATATTTGCTAGAGCAGGGCATAAAGCTGATTTGAAAATTAGTCTGTGGGCAGTAGTGAGTTGAAGGAAGTTTAGTTGATTGGGAAGTTCTAGCCAGTTTAGCAGGTGAAGAGATTAGCTCTCTCAGGTATTTCTGAGAGTGTTCCTTAATTTCCTGATAAACATGCCCTCACTTCCTGCTTTTGTAGTTTTGAGAAGTATTTCTCAAGGTGATCTCCCAGTCCTAATTTATGAATTTCAGCATGCAAGATAACAAGCAGATGTTTTACTTCTTTCAGAGGTTTAACTACATAAAAGTGATATACTTGCATTGTCTTTCTCTATCTTAACTTTATGACATACATTTTTCAGTTACCTCAAACATCAGTGACCACATTGCTACATGGGTACTAACACTAATACATGATTTCCTGGGTTAAATTCTCCAAACTAGACATTCTTATAAATGTATTGTTAGACCTGCAGGAATTTCTGCATGTGTTTTGCTGCTGTGAGACTAATCAACACTAATCTGTCTGCAATCTAATGCAAGTGTTGTGTCACACTTAGGTGGCACCTTCTGTCCTACCCAAGTGTGTTCTGTCACACTTAGGTGGCATCTTCTGTCCTTCTCAAATGTGTTCTGTTACACTTAGGTGGCATCTTCTGTCCTACCCAAGTGTGTTCTGTCACACTTAGGTGGCACCTTCTGTCCTACCCAAGTGTGTTTTGTCACACTTAGGTGGCACCTTCTGTCCTACCCAAGTGTGTTCTGTCACACTTAGGTGGCACCTTCTGTCCTACCCAAGTGTGTTCTGTCACACTTAGGTGGCACCTTCTGTCCTACCCAAGTGTGTTCTGTCACACTTAGGTGGCATCTTCTGTCCTACCCAAGTGTGTTCTGTCACACTTAGGTGGCATCTTCTGTCCTACCCAAGTGTGTTTTGTCACACTTAGGTGGCACCTTTTGTCCTTCTCAAATGTGTTCTGTCACACTTAGGTGGCACCTTCTGTCCTTCCCAAGTGTGTTCTGTCACACTTGGTGGCACCTTCTGTCCTACCCAAGTGTGTTCTGCCACACTTAGGTGGCATCTTCTGTCCTTCTCAAATGTGTTCTGTCACACTTAGGTGGCACCTTCTGTCCTACCCAAGTGTGTTCTGTCACACTTAGGTGGCATCTTCTGTCCTACCCAAGTGTGTTTTGTCACACTTAGGTGGCACCTTTTGTCCTTCTCAAATGTGTTCTGTCACACTTAGGTGGCACCTTCTGTCCTTCCCAAGTGTGTTCTGTCACACTTATGTGGCACCTTCTGTCCTACCCAAGTGTGTTCTGCCACACTTAGGTGGCATCTTCTGTCCTTCTCAAATGTGTTCTGTCACACTTAGGTGGCACCTTCTGTCCTACCCAAGTGTGGTCTGCCACACTTAGGTGGCATCTTCTGTCTTTCTCAAGTTCCACTAGCAATGCCAAGCAGCACTATGGGATGCCTGCTGCACAAGAGGTCAATTCTGGTAAACACAGCTTCCGTCAATGTCCCTCTGTTATAATAAGCATATGTAGTGTAACAGTAAGTCCCACTTTTTATCATCAGCATTATAGCTTTCCTTAGGATTGACATCAGCTTATTTTCACACCTTTTCAGTGAGCCAGCAGTCTGCAGATGGTAGACAGATGTCTCTAACTGTCTTGGCTTAAAGCACTGACATACATAACTGAAGCACTATTCAAATGACATAAAGGAAGTGCCCTGGTCAGAGATGGCCATTCTAGAAAATGTCAATACTAGTATCACTTCTCTGGCAGTACCATTGGCATTGGCAGTTTATGTATAATGGCACTGCATCTGGATAGTATCACTTCTCTGGCAGTACCGTTGGCATTGGCAGTGTGTAATGGCACTGTGGATAGTATCACTTCTCTGGCAGTACCGTTGACATTGGCAGTGTGTAATGGCACTGTGGATAGTATCACTTCTATGGAAATACTGTTGACATTGACAGTGTGTAATGGCACTGTGGATAGTATCACTTCTCTGGCAGTACCGTTGACACTGGCAGTGTGTAATGGCACTGTGTCTGGATAGTATCACTTCGCTGGCAGTACTGTTGACATGAGTGTGTAATGGCACTGCATCTGGATAGTATCACTTCTCTGACAGTACCGTTGGCATTGGCAGTGTGGAATGGCACTTCATCTGGATAGTATCACTTCTCTGGCAGTACTCTGGGCATTGGCAGTGTGTAATGGCACTTCGTCTGGATAGCATCAGTTCTCTGACAGTACCGTTGGCAGTGTGTAATGGCACTGTGTCTGGATAGTATCACTTTTCTGGCAGTACTGTTGACATTGGCAGTGTGTAATGGCACTGTGTCTGGATAGTATCACTTCTCTGGCAGTACCATTGACATTGGCAGTGTGCAATGGCACTGCGTCTGGATAGTATCACATCTCTGGCAGTACTGTTGACATTGGCAGTTTGTAATGGCACTGCGTCTGGATAGTATCACTTCTCTGGCAGTACTGTTGGCACTGGCAGTGTGTAATGGCACTGCGTCTGGATAGTATCACTTCTCTGGCAGTACCGTTGACATGGGCAGTGTGTAATGGCACTGCATCTGGAAACGTTTCAAGGCAATCCAGTTTTACAGTACGAACTGCTAGCCATTGCTAGATTTCACCAACAGACCTATAGTATTCATACCAGTATGTTCCAGTGGCACTTCTTTAGTAGGTACTGGGAATCAATGGAGTCTTAAATTCAGGAAGGGGTGCTGGTTTTTGAGATTCTGGTCAAAAAACAGACTTGTTCTCTCTCTAAAATTATAACTAGCTAAAAAAAATATCTCTACCACTCTTGCCAAGTTTTGTCCATCCATGGGTGACATCCAGATAACTGACTGGGGTGTAGTCTCAATACTAGTGTTTTTAAGGTTTTAGGATGAGTAATTGTGTAGCACAGCATGAAGTTATGGGAAAGAGTAGTGGAAGCTAGGTTAAGAAGAGAGGTGATGATTAGTGATCAGCAGTATGGCTTCATCCCAGGAAAGAGCACTACAGATGCGATGTTTGCTCTGAGAGTGTTGATGGAGAAGTACAGAGAAGGTCAGAAGGAGTTGCATTGTGTCTTTGTGGATTTAGAGAAAGCATATGACAGGGTGCCTAGAGAGGAGTTGTGGTATTGTATGAGGAAGTCGGGACCGTCAGAGAAGTATGTAAGAGTGGTACAGGATATGCATGAGGGTAGTGTGACAGCGGTGAGGTCTGCGGTGGGAGTGACGGATGCGTTTAAGGTGGAGGTGGGATTACATCAAGGATCAGCTCTGACCCCTTTCTTATTTGCAGTGGTGATGGACAGGTTGACAGACGAGATCAGACAGGAGTCCCCGTGGACTATGATGCTTGCAGATGACATTGTGATCTGTAGTGAGAGTAGGGAACAGGTGGAGGAAACCCTGGAGAGATGGAGATATGTTCTAGAGAGAAGAGGAATGAAGGTCAGCAGGACTAAGACAGAATATATGTGTGTGAATGAGAGGGAGGATACAGGAATGGTGAGGATGCAAGGAGTAGAGCTGGTGAAGGTGGATGAGTTTAAATACTTGGGATCAACAATTCAGAGTAATGGTGAGTGTGGAAGAGAGGTGATGAAGAGAGTACAGGCAGGATGGAGTGGGTGGAAAAGAGTGTCAGGAGTGATTTGTGACAGACGAGTACCAGTAAGAGTGAATGGGAAGATCTACAAGAGGGTAGTGAGACCAGCTATGTTGTATGGGTTGGAGACAGTGGCACTGACAAAAAGGCAGGAGTCAGAGCTTGACGTGGCAGAGATGAAGATGTTAAGATTTGCACTGGATGTGATGAGAATGGACAGGATTAGGAATAAGTATATTAGAGGGTCAGCCTAGGTGGAAAGATTTGGAGACAAAGCCAGAGAGGCACGATTACGTTGGTTTGGACATGTGCTGAGGAGGGATGCTGAGTATATTGGGGAAAAAGATGCTGAGGATGAAGCTACCAGGTAACAGGAAAAGAGGGAGGCCTAAGATAAGGTTTATGGATGTGGTGAGAGAGGACATGCTGGTGGGTGGTGTGACAGAGCAAGATGCAGAGGACGGGAAGAAATGGAAACAGATGATCTGCTGTGGCAACCCCTAATGGGAGCAGCCAAAAGAAGAAGAAGAATTGACAGGTAATTGTGTAGCCCCATTACTAGTGTTTTTAAGGTTTTAGGATGAGTAATTGACAGATAATTTCTTCCCTTTCTTTCTTTACTTTATAAAAAAACTTAATGTATGAGCTGAAAATAGTGGAAAGAAGTATCTCACTGTTGCAGTCCTTCTCGCAGTGGAAGCCCTTGGCCGGCCAGACTACCAGAGTAAATGTCTTTCCTCCTGCTATGACTGGTGGATGCTCTTGACTAATGTCAGAACTCCAGGGTTTAAGTGGAGTCTGCCAATGTCATGAGCTCAGTTATTTCTTGCCATTGGAGCCTGAAGCATCCAGTATGTGCATCAGTCTGTCTGCGCCAGAGTGAATATTTCAGAAAGCTAAGTATCCCATTGGGGAATTCTTTCTTTTTCTTACTAATGTCAGAGAAAGTTAACAACTGTCTTCATTGTTGCTAACAAATTCCACACTGGGATTTCCACACCCTCTGTGTTACTTGTTTGGGCCCTACACACAATGTTTATAACTTTCATTTCTATACCAGATTCAACTTCAGAACTATTTGGTGTAGGGCAGACATTTATCTTGGTTTCTTAGTGAGTGCTCTGAATCTCCGCATGGAATGGTGTCCTTTTCATGTACTGACGTTCATTTGCTTAAATGCAAATGGCCTAATCTCAGACCCTCTGAAGTCCATTCACCATCAGATAGCTTGCCAGGATTGGTAATTATAGAAGTCGTGAGGTGCCTTCATAGCCCCCTCCCGCAATTGAAGTGGCATACAAGGCCTCTATAGAGACCCTTTTATTGGCCGATATACCATTTGGCCTCATCATTTACACCATTTCCTGAATGACATTTGCATTTGGGTCCAAGACCACTCAGCAGGCCTCAGTTTCAGGTGAACACAGTACTTCCATTATGCCGCAGAGGCGTTCAGATGTCCATGCTTCTGATGCCCCCAGGCCTAAATAAAACCCGACCTCGAGGAAGTCTTCTTCCTTTTATTTCAGCCATTCCAGTTTCCAGTTTCCACTTTCAGGCCTCTCAGCAGGATTTAGTTAAATTGCAGGAGCTTTGGTTTCCCTGGTAAGGGGCAGACTCCCTTCAATCTAGGAAAAGAGACCCAATACCAGAGGTTCCTACTGACCCCTTTGAGACTGGGTAGGACTCGGACCAAGATGGTTCAACCGTCGAAGACAATCCCTCCTTGTCTCCTTTTCAGGAGTCTGACTCAGAAGAAACCTTGCCTTCTGCCTCTCCTATGTGGATCTGTCTTTTGGGGAAACTTTATACTCCCTTGGGGAACAATTTCATTGGGAGAACAAGATTATTCCCAATCCAAGAAATGAGTAAGGGAATTTTTCCACCTTCCAGAACATAAAACTTTGGCAGTTCCCCCTATTTTGAAGGTGGTTGATGATGTCCTTCAAGAATCCTCTTTGTGACCAGACTCTGTTCTTCATGCACCCAGAAGATCTGACAGATTCTGCGGGGTTATGGCTTCAGATAAACACCTTTTCAATAACCTTTCAGCAGACTCAGAGATTTATGGTCCTGCTTCCAAGAGTACTGCAGCCAGCTCATCTAAAAAAGAAAACCTCCCCAATGACATGCAGGACAGAACCCTCAATAGATTTGGCAAGAAAGTGCACATGTCTGTACCCTATCTATGAGGGCAATGAACTACCAGTTCCACTTAATAAAACATCAAGAGACTCTGCTGGAACAGATGAGACAAAAGATATTGACCATGGAAAATAAGGTCTTATCCAAAGAGCTAATAGACATTTGCAGTTCCACTTCACCGGTGATCATGCATTCCTTGCACTGTGAGTCAGATGCTTTAGAGGCTGCCAGCAGGGCTGCAGCCACTGGGTCTTTCATTAGGAGCCATGCATAGCTAAGGGAGTAAGGCCTCCAGGAGCAAGTAAAGTCCAAACTTTTGCATGCTGCCTTGGATAAGGAGTCTGTTTTTGGCCCTAAAGCAGTAGCTATACTCAAAAATTTTCAAAGACAGAGCTAAGTCAAGGCAGACAGCCAAAACCTTTTTTGCAGGTGCAGCCTCTGCCTTTCATCAGAAACTACCCCACTAAACTCTGCTCCTTTCTTTCCTGACCCAGAGCAGCCAGGGAAAGTCCTGTAGGGAAAGGGACCACAGTCAGCACCATGGACTCAGACCAGACCATTCATCTTCCCCCACACCTGGGATTTCCTCTGCTAAGGTCCCTGGGAGGGAGTAGTAGTGAACTTTTTATGCCATGTACCCCTCTTTCCCACTTCCCCCTTCTCTTGAAGAAAGACCGACACAATTCAGACAATTTGGCTTTTTATCTATTCAGTCTTGTATGTTATTACTGTCCATGGCAGGGGGCATCACCCTTCAATATCTTTTACTTATGTCTTGCCCTAAGGTTTTTCTATGGACTCCAGGTTAGTTCCCAGAAGGGGATCTAATGGAGGATTACTTAGCCTTTACTAAGTTCCAAACTTTAACAATTTGCACCTTTGACTGGTTCACTGCTCCCAGCAATTAACTTAACACTCAGCCCCTCCCATTGCTTAACACTAATAGCCTCCTCTGGTCCACTAACATGGCACTACACAACTCAAACTTGGATAACTAACAGCCCTTACTAACTTTCCAGGGATTCCACCATAACAAACCTAGAATCCAAGGCTCAATCTCAGACAGAATACTTTCATAGGGTGGGGATCCTGATGGAGTCTACCCTTCCTGCCTCCAGGCAGGGTGTCCCACCTGACCAACAGTGCTCAAGACATTACGGACAGGCCGGGCATGTGGCATACACCTGTGATCCTTGCAGCTTGGGATACAAATGTTGATGGATTCAAACTGCTCATGAGAGACCATACTTTCTAGATAAAGGGAGTAGAAGTGTTCTCCAAGGAAGCAATCGTAAAGTACAGCCCAAAGAATGGCATGCCTTATGTAATGGTCTCATGAGGACATAACCTTACCCTTTAAAATACAGTCTTCTTACAGCCAGGGAGTTTTTCCTCACTCTGAGAGACTTTGCCTCTCCCATCCCCCTTCTTCCCAAGCCAGGCTACACATGAGGAGAGCTCAGTTATACCTCTGTGTGGACCCAGCATTCACAACCACCATCTGCCAAATAAGGCTGACACCTGGCCTATGAAGCATTGAAGTAGGATATACCAAGCACTTCTCTCTAATCCCAAGCCTTCTACTCTATCGATGGTAGTTTCAACTACTGATCCCCCAAGGATTACTAGACTTTCATCCTTACTACAGTTTCATGCACAAAGGAAGTGAATAAGTACCTAGACAAAAAGCAACCTCTGACAGCACAAAGGGCTTCTCTAGCACTCAGAGCAAAATCAAAACCAGGGGTGCTTTTCTTGGTCACAGACTAGGACATGCACATATGGTGCAAAAACCTAGGTAAAAACTCATCCTTGCCCTCAGTACATAGCTATGGGGATGGACAACATTATCCCCTCTAGATGACTCTAGGGAATGGCACTGGTGGCATCAATACATTGTGGAGGTGCTCTACTTACTAGCAGAAAATCAGTAGAAGCCTGTAGGCAACCTCATTGGGAGATTCTTCTCAGCATAGTCGAGGATTGGGGTGTCCCACATATGGCCCACCAAGGAAAACACCATTGAAAAGGTTGGTTCCAACACCAACCCACTTTCAGCATGGGCTGCAGACAGCTAAACATTCTCATGGGTATAACTGTTCATGCTCTACTCCCCAAGACTCTCTAAAATCACAGAAGAGTGCCCGGGACCTTCCTTATAGCAATGGTTTGGCCAACTCTACTCTGATACTTTCTACACCTTAGTCTATCTGACGACCCTCTCCCCATAAAGTTGAAGCCTCCCTCCTCTTTATCCATTAGCTAGAAGGTTTCTCAATTAGGGGGCCTCTTACTGTCTCTGTCACACTAGGTGCTATTGCACTGACTTTGGGGACAGAGCACAGGTGATCCAGAGTTCTGATCCTGTTAAAACTTAGCCTCCCACACCCCCTCCTCCCAGTTTTAGCATGTGCAAAACATCTTAGGTAAAACCAGGACACTTAGCTCCAGAAAAACCTGAACAACATAATAGGAATGTTCTCAAAATGGGGGTGCACAGGCCTATCAGGATGCCAGCAGTGCCAAAATCCCTGCCTTCTGGTCCTACTCTTAAATCCCCTTTGAATAGGCCTCTCTGACTCTTCATCCAGAGTTCAGGTTTCTGCCCTTTCAGCCTACTTCCCCTCCCACACTCCTACCTCCTCCCACCCACGGGCCAAACCATTCCCTTTTAGTCCCAAGGGATTTCATACTTCACCTTGCCCTTGCCCTGCTTATTACCTACCTCTCCAGATAGGGGAATTTCTGAGACTCTATGATCTCATGACAGGGGAAGCTTTTGATCAACCTTCATCTTGACAGAACCCCTCCCTCTGGCCTAATCCTCCCTTCAAGCCCATTCTGGTAACTGATGCCTTCTTATTTCTAGACAAGCATCTACCCTTTTTCTACTGGGGAAGAGTATCTTAAATTTATCAAGCATCCATATGCTGCTACCCTACTAAATGCCCACAGTAGAATCCATCAGAATTTCTGACCAAGGGAATGTCACCATTGCTTTTGCCACTGTAGGAGATCCTGTAGCTTGTAGACCATTTCCAAAGGGACATATTTCTCCATGCCACCCTTCTACAATCATCAAGGCAGGATCACTCCACTAACAGTAAGGCCACATCCCTTCTTCTAGTTCTCCTACCTAAAGGGCGTACCAACCAACGGTGGAGATAGTTTGCCAACTGTCCTTCAGTACATACCTTCACTAGGCTCTACCTCTGTCGGCCTTCTTCAAGTCCAATTCAGGCTTTGCCTCTATTACCCTGCAAACTACCTCTTCTCATCTTATTTCACCACTTCCCTTTTTTTCAGCTTTGGGAATCTTCCCACAAGTTAGGACTGCAACAGTGACACACAAAGAACATAGTTCAGTTGTGTACACCTACCACAAATGTAGATGTTCAAGTGCATTCACTGTTGCAGTCCTCCTTTGGTCCCTTCTTCCCCCGTAGCCTACAGAGTGGCTATTACCAATTCTCATCTACCTGGAATCCCTACTCTTCACTACTATCTGCCTAGGGATCCCTGCCCTAACCATCTGGTCTTGACCTGCTGCTCCTTTTAAAGGGCTCTGATCTCCAAGGGGCAAGAAAACAACTGAGGTCATGGTGTCAGCAGACTCCACTTATACCCTGATGTACTGATGTCAGTCAAGGGCATCCGCTGGTCATAGGAGGAGGGAAGAAATTTACTCTGGTATTCAGGCTGGCCAAGGGGTACCACGGCGGGAAATCCAACAAGTAAGGACTGCAACAGTGAATATACTCAAACATCTACATTTATGGTAAGTGTATACAACTGTACTTTCACTATCTTCCGCTTCAGCTGTAGCTATGTTTTCTCTCTTGCTGTGCATAAAGTATCATCTTCCCACTGAGCCTTTCAAAATTCCAGTACGTTAGGAAGAATTACTTTCTTAAGTAATGTGCTTTGAGGTGGAAGGTGAAGATTATTCCCTCAAAACAGCATTTTCTATGTTTTCCACTGTAAAAGGAATGCTAAACAGAAATAATTATTTCTGTTACTGTCTTTTCTATAACTACAGGCCTCGAGTGTTCTGTTTTCTTTTAGATTGCCAACCCCACACCTTGCTATACATGGATAGCACCTTACCAAGTTCTTTTCCTTCTTTGTTACTTTTCCACTGTAAAAGGGATAACAGAACAAACTTTTAGTTTTGCTTTTTTATTTCGTGTACAGATGCTTGTTTCTGTGGCCGGACTTAATTGATTTTACTTCTTCATACTAGCAGAAATAGGCTCAGAACTCTTGGAGTCCCCTGCTTAGCTAACTTTAGTATTTGTTTTTTTCAAACAGACTGTACTGTGTGTGTTACATCTATTTTTGTCTCAGTTTCTGTACTAAGGCTTCCTGTATATCTTTGTATAGAAGCTTTTCTTGTACCAGTTATTTCTGAATTCTCTGTCAGTTTCCCCTTCACTTCCTGTGCTGACTTCAGTCATCGTTGAGAATTTCTGTTGTTTCTTTGATAAATGTTTTAATAACTGGCGCGATCATCTTTTAGACCCTAACCAAACTATTATTCCTTTTGTAGCGCTCATGCCTTCTTTCTTTTTCTTCTAGCTTTGGTTTTTGATCTTTGAGTGTGTCTGCCTTGGTCTCTCCCGTATTGGGTTTTTGATCTTTGAGTGTGTCTGCCTTGGTCTCTCCCGTATTGGGTTTTTGATCTTTGAGTGTGTCTGCCTTGGTCTCTCCCGTATTGGGTTTTTGATCTTTGAGTGTGTCTGCCTTGGTCTCTCCCATATTGGGTTTTTGATCTTTGAGTGTGTCTGCCTTGGTCTCTCCCGTATTGGGTTTTTGATCTTTGAGTGTGTCTGCCTTGGTCTCTCCCGTATTGGGTTTTTGATCTTTGAGTGTGTCTGCCTTGGTCTCTCCCGTATTGGGTTTTTGATCTTTAAGTGTCTGTGCCTTTGTCTTTCTTATACTAAATGGATCTATGAAGCTGCTGTTTTACCTCATTTTTGATAATCGCCTCAGCCTGCCACAGTATGTTTATAGATTTTCCCTTCTCTCACATTTGAAATAGTGCTTTAAAAGGAAGTCAGACTTCTCATAATATTATATCATGAATCTATTCTGGGATTAAAACCACAGGATGTAAAAAAAATTCTTACAATTACATGAAGTTCTACATGTGAATGGAAATGTTCTTTTCTGTCCTTACATATTCTAGTAAGTTCCTGCTTAAATTGTGCTGATTCTCCAAAAGACGGTCTCATTTCCTGAATCTTTTGGGGAAAGCAAGTCTCTCTTACATAGCAATAGTCAGCCATTAGTATATCATAGCTATTAATACACATAAGTTCTGATAATTTTTTTCTGTTTATTAAACCTTCATTAAAGAGATAGTAGTTCATGTAGAATACATGTGTATGTGTTCCTTTGCCAGGATGAAGAATGTCGAAGAATTGTTTCAGATTATAGCTGCTAGACCTGATGGGATGGGGGTGATTGTCAGGTCCATAGTGATAGCCAATGCAGCTCCACCTCTTTAGCAAATATCCAGGGAACAGTACTTCAAGACATACCTCATGACCTTCAAATGATCCCCCTACCAGAATGGCTAAGAACCAAGTGACTAGACTAGAGTCCTCTCAATTCAATTAACTAGTGAGCCTCTATAAGTTTTCATGGACATAGAATTGACTGGATACCATGAATGTGATAAATGTTAAAGAAACACGGTTAGCTCAAGCTGATGCTACTTCTGTGGCATGGTTATCTCAAGCTGATGCTACTTCTGTGGCACGGTTAGCTCAAGCTGATGGCACTTCTGTGGCACCCTTATCTCAAGATGATGTTACTTGTGTGGCACCGTTAGGTCAAGCTGACGGTACTTCTGTGGTACAGTTAGCTCAAGATGACGGTACGTCTGTGGCCCATTTAGCTCAAGCTGATGGCACTTCTGTGGCACAAGCTTAAATTCTTCATAGCTTCTCTTAACTAAGCAGTAAGTTATCTGTGATTTGATTTAAAACATATGTATAAAATATGACTAAAGCTTGAGGGTCAGTACACTAAAAGTAAAATTACAGAAGTGTTAATCATTGATGCATTTAAAAGAGCTTCATTTATACTTTAGGAATCTTCATGAATCATCAATCCCTAAGGATGCTGAAAATGAGTTTCTGGTAGTGAGATTACTGTGTTTTGAAACAAATCAGCGTAAACCTGTAGGAAAGACTGTGTCAACTGTCTGTAGCAAAGTCCAACTGTAGAAATCTGTTTTATGCATATGAAGGGGGGGGTCACATAGCTGATTTGTACTAGTAATCATAGCTTGTTATACCTGTGAAATTAACAAATGAGAGCAACAAAAAGAAACCAACTGAACTAAACCAGAGAGGACGAAACCGCACATCAGGCTAGATTAAATACAAAACTCAATTTATTAAGAAACTGTGAAATCATACAGCTTATGGTATTGAGCATATATTAGCTTATATAGTGCAACACTTTCTTTGCTATGAATGTTGAATCAGCTTTATCTTCTTGTGTTATTGTAAAATTAATTAAGTGCAATGCCTTGGGTGCTGCAGGGATTATTAGACTCGGGCAGTATGGTTAAGCTTATAAAAGTGCAATATATGTATAAAATGAAGACTCTTACTGAAAAAAAGGTTGAATTATTTTGCATTCTCGGAGAAAAGATGCAATGTTCCATTACTCAGAGAAATATAGACTAGGTTTATAAATAAAGTTCGCCCTATTGCATTAACTCCAATTTATCAGATAACCTGGAAATATTTTCTCCACTTTAAAGACCTGTGGGGGCAGTGGGAAGAAGGTAATTCTTTCAAAAGATGACATTTGCAGCACGGAGAAGGGAGCCAAAAAATTCATGAGCTAACTCATATCAGTTATTTTCCTTTATAAATCTGATACATCGAACCATCTTATTTTCCATTTATTTTTTTTTTTGTTGTTTTGCCAATTTGCTTTAGTTAAATCTAAAAAAAAATGACCCAGATATATTCATAACAGTGTATGAATCCAGCAAAGATCAGAGCATAGTTTTAGGAAACCTTAAATGTAAGACAATCTGAGAGTTGGTACCCAGAATTAAGAAGCTGTTAATGAGCTGTAACCTGTGGTCCAGAGATTGATTATATCAGCCTACATTGCTCAACTGTTTTACTCTGAGCAAGTCACTTAACCAGACAGTGCTCCTTGGCCGAGTGTAAAAAAGGTCCCAGGAGATCAGTGCTCTACCCCAGTAAACAAATATACACAATAAATATAAAATGAAATCAGTAGTGTGCTATGGAAACTGAGAGAGTAAGAACTTAGTAAAATATGGAACTTTAAATTATTACAAAACCGGGAGTAGAAGTGTTTGCAGCCTCGAACTATTGCAGGGTGTTTTCTGAGGGAAGGAAGTTAGAAATATAGAAAATGCACAGTCTAGACAGTGTAGAACAGAAAGTTCCAGAAATGGAGCCTTCTGGTCAGTAGGTTAGTACTCAGAAGAAGAAATGCAACAATAAGAAAGACTTCACTAGTTTTTAAAACAAGAAGAAACAGTTACTGGCCAGAATTCTAAACTGATTTCAATTGGTATAAGACAGAAATCTCAAACAAGGGAAGGCTCTAAGCAACAGATATGTGTAAGGAAAGGGTAAAGCTTAAAATTAAATCCCTTGGAAAGAGACGGTGATCTAGAGAAACAAATATTTAGAGGGTGATGTTCATTCATCCCGACGCAGATGCAGAGCGACATGAGAGTGGACATGGCAGTATATGACACAAGATAACCTTGAACACAGGCCTGATGTTTTTGTTGAGACAAAAAGGGAATAGTAAACAGAAGAAAGAAGATTCTATTTATCACGTTCATAAAGGAAAAGAACCAGAAAAATGAATGATAGAAAAAGAGTAACTGGAACTAAAGTATACTCATGCAAGATGCCTGCGATTGAGACTCCGCTGCCTGTTTAGATAGGAAAGGAGGCAGACCTTTCTATCTTATGACAGGATGACCCTAAGGAAATTCCAGATATGGATGAACTCCAGGTAAGACAGGGAAGCTTTACAAAACACCAATAGGAGATTGACACTTGAGCAGAGCATGGCACAATATAACTAGAGCTGTAGGCTAAGAAAGTGAACAAAACGTATTTATTCTTGCTTTTTCAAGTTGCAAAATGATTTATTGTAAGTTTGAGAAGAACAAAAGGGAAACGGTGTGTCAACTATTAGTAGCCAAGCATTTCAGAAACCTAGTAATGAGACTAGCACACAACCATGTACTAGAAGTGTACATAGAAATGCACAAATCCAAATAACAGACCATAGCATTGTTTACTGGCCCGAAATATTCAAAGTTAACTTCAATGTAGGATGCGTTGAATTCCAGAAGACAAACCCTCAACCAGTCTTTAAAAATACCTTTCCATCCAATGCCTATCATACAGGTATCACTTGAACATATTGCTATAGACAAATGTTCTACTTGCAAAATCCAGCAATGTTTTTCAATACTTCTTGATGATTTTGGGCGATGTAGTTAATTACCTTGAGGCTCTCTGGTTTGCAAGATAAATATTAAGGAAGTTACTTGTGATATTTTCTAGAGTAGAGATACAAGAAGAAAAACTTACTGTCCAGGGAATCCATTTGCATCCAGGGTAATGTACCAACTCTGTAAATGCATTAAGGTCTGTTAATGAAATAAAATGTGCCATCCATAGACAGAATGGTCATAAGGCTGTTGTAATCAATGATTAAAATCTATGGTAAGAAAAATTTAACAAGATAATAAAAACTGGGATTAGTTGATATCATACGTCCTCTGTTTGCCATTGCAAAAAATACCACAGGCCTCTATAAGGTTCTATCCTTTTGAGTTATTATATGGCAGACATGATTTCAGACTGTTGGAGCACCACAGGAAAAGAGAAAACTCCAATTAAAAATAACATGGAAAAGTTTTCCATCTTAAAAGATAGGTTGAAAGTGGTGTTCATCTTCTATACCTGGAGAGTAGCCAGGTAATATTTATTTATTTTATTTTATTTTACATTTGTTTACTGGGAAAGTCTGATTGGACACAGGTCCATTTTCAGTGGAGACCCGGGGAGAAAAGCTCCACATTACAATACATTACATGAGAGTAAAAAGAAGTAGAACATACATACATATGGCATATATACACGCCAAGACAACATGCTAGTGATTAACATTTCTTACAGTAGACAAGTACATTTTTTTTCTTTTACAGTTATAAGTTTTGTAAGGTAAATGTACATGGGTTTGTAACTGTACGTACCATTGAATTCAAAGCTGTCAGTTTTTAATTGTCCACCCCTCTGACAAAAACATTTTTTGATAACTGTCCTAATCCAATTCAAATAGTTGGAAAATTAAATTATGTAAATGATGGCTACATCAGTGTCTACAGGGATAGAGGGGCTGGTCAAAGACGGCTAGAAAATAATTTCCACATCAGATTCCTGAAGTGTAGACCCCTGTAGTTAGATTGATGGTAGAGACTGAACCTGACCTCTAGGCCTGCACTGTAAGGACATGAGACAAGGAAGTTTCTGTTAAGAAACAAGGCAGTGTGTTCTGATCCACTTGGTAGAACCAATTTTGATGCAACTCCATACTGGGACCATTCCATGAGGAAAGGTTAACATAAAACCTTGCAGAATGTTAGAATCACAGAGAAAGGCTGTTCAAGGGGGAAAACAGAAATGCTTAAGGCTGTGGGAGACAGAGGAATCACAAAGTCTGGGAAACGGCTGTATACTAGAAATAAGGCAAAATCTTCAGAGTTGACAACATGGAGCTACAATGATGTTTTCTGTAAACAAACACAATGTCCAAACCAGAGCTCTGAATCACCAAAAATATGCAAAAGCTATGTTTCTGATTAGTTTTATCTATGTAGAAAGTTAAACATATATCACAAACCACTTGATGTTTAACATTCCCAGTATTACATGTTGTAAAACGTTTAAAATAATACTTTTTTTTTTTTAGATAGGTATTTGTATTGTTTATTTGTGTTTTTAAGTTACCGTATTGTTGTTGTTGTTTGAAAAAAGAAAATTGAAATAAAGAGATTTTGGAAAAAAAATAATAAGATTGCGGTGGTGGTGCTGCAGTAGCGTTGTCACATTAGGATGTTGTCCTGTTCGATTCTCAGCTAAAGCGTCTTCTGTGTGGAGACATGCATGAATGGGCGTACCTTCGTTGAAGGTTATGCATCAAAGCTGGCAACTCGCCACATAAAAATCTACTGCCAATCATTAGCAGACTGGAGTTCTGCTGTAGTGACCCCTAACTGGGAAAAGCCGAAAGATGCAACAACTTTTTTTTTCAAGGCTGTATAAAATAGACATCTTTCAAAATATACTTACAGAAAGAGCAATTATAGCATGAAGTGACCTTTCTTTCAATTTCTAATGCTTGTATTTTTGGGATAAGTTTTTTTATAGCATAATTCTTGTTTTAAGTTTCTAGCCCTTCATAAATTCAGGACCGTTTCAAGTCTGCTTATGAAGTTTGGGTAGAGCAGTTAAGACTGACCAGTTGTTTGTAATAATATTCATAATTTAATGACTTTTTTATTATATTTAGTAATAAATTAGTTAGTTCAAACTAATCTTTTTTAAATATTTGCTCATTTTTTTCCTGACAACTATGGTCTAGCTTTCCCAGTTTGTTCGTGCATAACTTGCTGTTTCATGTTATTAATACCATCTCCCAGTTTGTTCATGCATAACTTGCTGTTTCATATTATTAATACCATCTCCCAGTATTGTTCGTACAGAACTTGCTGCTTCATGTTATTAATACCATCTCCCAGTATTGTTCGTACAGAACTTGCAGTTTTATGTTATTAATACCATCTCCCAGTTTGTTTGTGCATAACTTACTGTTTCATGTTATTAATACCATCTCCCAGTTTGGTTGTGCATAACTTACTGTTTCATGTTATTAATACCATCTCCCAGTTTGTTCGTGCATAACTTGCTGTTTCATGTTATTAATACCATCTCCCAGTTTGTTTGTGCATAACTTCTTGTTTCATGTTATTAATACCATCTCCCAGTTTGTTCGTGCATAGATTGCTGTTTCATGTTATTAATACCATCTCCCATTTTGTTCATGCATAACTTGTTGTTTCATGTTATTAATACCATCTCCCAGTTTGTTTGTGCATAACTTAATGTTTCATGTTATTAATACCATCTCCCAGTTTGTGCATAACTTGCTGTTTCATGTTATTAATACCATCTCCCCGTTTGTTCGTGCATAACTTGCTGTTTCATGTTATTAATACCATCTCCCTGTTTGATCGTGCATAACTTGCTCTTTCATGTTATTAATACCATCTCCCATTTTGTTCATGCATAACTTGTTGTTTCATGTTATTAATACCATCTCCCAGTTTGTTTGTGCATCACTTGCTGTTTCATGTTATTAATACCATCTCCCAGTTTGTGCATAACCTGCTGTTTCATGTTATTAATACCATCTCCCAGTTTGTTCGTGCATCACTTGCTGTTTCATGTTATTAATACCATCTCCCAGTTTGTTTGTGCATAACTTACTGTATCATGTTATTAATACCATCTCCCAGTTTGTGCATAACTTGCTGTTTCATGTTATTAATACCATCTCCAAGTTTGTTCGTGCATAAATTGCTGTTTCATGTTATTAATACCATCTCCCCATTTGTTCATGCATAACTTGCTGTTTCATGTCATTAATACCATCTCCCCGTTTGTTCGTGCATAACTTGCTGTTTCAAGTTATTAATACCATCTCCCATTTTGTTCATGCATAACTTGCTGTTTCATGTTATTAATACCATCTCCCAGTTTGTGCATAACTTGCTGTTTCATGTTATTAATACCATCTCCCCGTTTGTTCGTGCATAGCTTGCTGTTTCATGTTATTAATACCATCTCCCAGTTTGTGCATAACTTGCTGTTTCATGTTATTAATACCATCTCCCCGTTTGTTCGTGCATAGCTTGCTGTTTCATGTTATTAATACCATCTCCCCATTTGTTCATGCATAACTTGCTGTTTCATGTAATTAATACCATCTCCCAGTTTGTTCATGCATCACTTGCTGTTTCATGTTATTAATATCATCTCCCAGTTTGTTCGTACATAACTTGCTGTTTCATGTTAATGCCATCTCCCAGTTTGTTTGTGCATAACTTGCTGTTTCATGTTATCAATACCATCTCCCAGTTTGTTCGTACATAACTTGCTGTTTCATGTTAATGCCATCTCCCAGTTTGTTTGTGCATAACTTGCTGTTTCATGTTATCAATACCATCTCCCAGTTTGTTTGTGCATAACTTGCTGTTTCATGTTATTAATACCATCTCCCAGTTTGTTTGTGCATAACTTGCTGTTTCATGTTATTAATACCATCTCCCAGTTTGTTCGTGCATAAATTGCTGTTTCATGTTATTAATATCATCTCCCAGTTTGTTTGTGCATAACTTGCTGTTTCATGTTATTAATACCATCTCCCCATTTATCCATGCATAACTTGCTGTTTCATGTTATTAATGCCATCTCCCAGTTTGTTCGTGCATAACTTGCTGTTTTATGTTATTAATACCATCTCCCAGTTTGTTCATACATAACTTGATGTTTCATGTTATTAATACCATCTCCCAGTTTGTTTGTGCATAACTTGCTGTTTCATGTTATTAATACCATCTCCCCATTTGTCCGTGCATAACTTGCTGTTTCATGTTATTAATACCACCTCCCAGTTTGTTCGTGCATAACTTGCTGTTTCATGTTATTAATACCATCTCCCAGTTTGTTCATACATAACTTGATGTTTCATGTTATTAATACCATCTCCCAGTTTGTTTGTGCATAACTTGCTGTTTCATGTTATTAATACCATCTCCCCATTTGTCCGTGCATAACTTGCTGTTTCATGTTATTAATACCACCTCCCAGTTTGTTCGTGCATAACATGCTGTTTCATGTTATTAATACCATCTCCCAGTTTGTTCGTACATAACTTGCTGTTTCATGTTAATGCCATCTCCCAGTTTGTTCATGCATAACTTGCTGTTTCATGTTATTAATACCATCTCCCAGTTTGTTTGTGCATAACTTGCTGTTTCATGTTATTAATACCATCTCCCAGTTTGTTTGTGCATAACTTGTGGTTTCATGTTATTAATACCATCTCCCCATTTTTCCGTGCATAACTTGCTGTTTCATGTTATTAATACCATCTCCCAGTTTGTTCGTGCATAACATGCTGTTTCATGTTATTAATACCATCTCCCAGTTTGTTCGTACATAACTTGCTGTTTCATGTAATTAATACCATCTCCCAGTTTGTTCATGCATCACTTGCTGTTTCATGTTATTAATATCATCTCCCAGTTTGTTCGTGCATAACATGCTGTTTCATGTTATTAATACCATCTCCCAGTTTGTTCGTACATAACTTGCTGTTTCATGTTAATACCATCTCCCAGTTTGTTTGTGCATAACTTGCTATTTCATGTTATTAACACCATCTCCCAGTTTGTTCGTACATAATTTGCTGTTTCATGTTATTAATGCCATCTCCCAGTTTGCCCGTGCATAACTTGCTGTTTCATGTTAATACCATCTCCCAGTTTGTTAATGCATAAGTTGTTGTTTCATGTTATTAATACCATCTCCCAGTTTGTTCGTGCATAAATTGCTGTTTCATGTTATTAATATCATCTCCCAGTTTGTTTGTGCATAACTTGCTGTTTCATGTTATTAATACCATCTCCCCATTTATCCATGCATAACTTGCCGTTTCATGTTATTAATACCATCTCCCAGTTTGTTCGTGCATAACTTGCTGTTTCATGTTATTAATACCATCTCCCAGTTTGTTCATACATAACTTGATGTTTCATGTTATTAATACCATCTCCCAGTTTGTTTGTGCATAACTTGCTGTTTCATGTTATTAATACCATCTCCCCATTTATCCGTGCATAACTTGCTGTTTCATGTTATTAATATCATCTCCCAGTTTGTTCATGCATAACTTGCTGTTTCATGTTATTAATACTATCTCCCAGTTTGTTCATACATAATTTGATGTTTCATGTTATTAATACCATCTCCCAGTTTGTTAATGCATAAGTTGTTGTTTCATGTTATTAATACCATCTCCCAGTTTGTTCGTGCATAACTTGCTGTTTCATGTTATTAATACCATCTCCCAGTTTGTTCGTACATAACTTGCTGTTTCATGTTATTAATACCATCTCCCAGTTTGTTCATGCATAACTTGCTGTTTCATGTTAATACCATCTCCCAGTTTGTTTGTGCATAACTTGCTGTTTCATGTTATTAATACCATCTCCCCATTTGTCCGTGCATAACTTGCTGTTTCATGTTATTAATACCATCTCCCAGTTTGTTCGTGCATAACTTGCTGTTTCATGTTATTAATACCATCTCCCAGTATTGTTCGTACAGAACTTGCTGTTTCATGTTATTAATACCACCTCCCAGTTTGTTCGTACATAACTTGCTGTTTCATGTTATTAATACCATCTCCCAGTTTGTTCATGCATAACTTGCTGTTTCATGTTAATACCATCTCCCAGTTTGTGCATAACTTGCTGTTCCATGTTATTAATACCGTCTCCCAGTTTGTGCATAACTTGTTGTTTCATGTTATTAATACCATCTCCCAGTTTGTTCGTGCATAAATTGCTGTTTCATGTTATTAATACCATCTCCCTGTTTGTTTGTGCATAACTTATTTAATGTTATTAATACCATCTCCTAGTTTGTTCGTGCATAACTTGCTGTTTCATGTTATTAATACCATCTCCCAGTTTGTTAATGCATAAGTTGTTGTTTCATGTTATTAATACCATCTCCCAGTTTGTTTGCGCATAACTTGCTGTTTCATGTTATTAATACCATCTCCCAGTTTGTTCATACATAACTTGATGTTTCATGTTATTAATACCATCTCCCAGTTTGTTCGTGCATAAATTGCTGTTTCATGTTATTAATACCATCTCCCAGTTTGTTCATACATAACTTGATGTTTCATGTTATTAATACCATCTCCCAGTTTGTTCGTGCATAAATTGCTGTTTCATGTTATTAATACCATCTCCCTGTTTGTTTGTGCATAACTTATTTAATGTTATTAATACCATCTCCTAGTTTGTTCGTGCATAACTTGCTGTTTCATGTTATTAATACCATCTCCCAGTTTGTTAATGCATAAGTTGTTGTTTCTTGTTATTAATACCATCTCCCAGTTTGTTTGCGCATAAGTTGTTGTTTCATGTTATTAATACCATCTCCCAGTTTGTTTGCGCATAACTTGCTGTTTCATGTTATTAATACCATCTCCCAGTTTGTTTGCGCATAACTTGCTGTTTCATGTTATTAATACCATCTCCCAGTTTGTTCATACATAACTTGCTGTTTCATGTTATTAATACCATCTCCCAGTTTGTTTGCGCATAACTTGCTGTTTCATGTTATTAATACCATCTCCCAGTTTGTTTGCGCATAACTTGCTGTTTCATGTTATTAATACCATCTCCCAGTTTGTTTGCGCATAACTTGCTGTTTCATGTTATTAATACCATCTCCCAGTTTGTTTGCGCATAACTTGCTGTTTCATGTTATTAATACCATCTCCCAGTTTGTTCATACATAACTTGCTGTTTCATGTTATTAATACCATCTCCCAGTTTGTTTGCGCATAACTTGCTGTTTCATGTTATTAATACCATCTCCCAGTTTGTTTGCGCATAACTTGCTGTTTCATGTTATTAATACCATCTCCTTCTTATGCTGTTTCCTTAAACTCACTAATCATGCCCTCTAGCTTTGCTTCAAATTCATTATCAGGCATTAACCTACTAGCCCTTAAGGGATTGTCCCTTTACTGCACCTTTAGTCACATGCTTTGTGATGCTGCACCTTTCGTCACATGCTTTGTGATGCTGCACCTTTCGTCACATGCTTTACGTGATACTGCACCTTTAGTCACATGCTTTGTGATGCTGCACCTTTCGTCACATGCTTTGTGATGCTGCACCTTTCATCACATGCTTTACGTGATACTGCACCTTTCGTCACATGCTTTACGTGATACTGCACCTTTTGTTGCATGCTTTACGTGATACTGCACCTTTTGTTGCATGCTTTACGTGATACTACACCTTTCGTTGCCTGCTTTGTGATACTGCACCTTTCGTCACATGCTTTATGATACTGCACCTTTCGTCACATGCTTTACGTGATACTGCACCTTTCGTCACATGCTTTACGTGATACTGCACCTTTCGTCACATGCTTTATGATACTGCACCTTTCGTCACATGCTTTACGTGATACTGCACCTTTCGTCACATGCTTTGTGATGCTGCACCTTTCGTCACATGCTTTACGTGATACTGCACCTTTCGTCACATGCTTTGTGATGCTGCACCTTTCGTCACATGCTTTGTGATACTGCACCTTTCGTCACATGCTTTACGTGATACTGCACCTTTCGTCACATGCTTTACGTGATACTGCACCTTTCGTCACATGCTTTATGATACTGCACCTTTCGTCACATGCTTTACGTGATACTGCACCTTTCGTCACATGCTTTGTGATGCTGCACCTTTCGTCACATGCTTTGTGATACTGCACCTTTCGTCACATGCTTTACGTGATACTACACCTTTCTTCACATGCTTTGTGATGCTGCACCTTTCGTCACATGCTTTACGTGATACTACACCTTTCGTCACATGCTTTGTGATGCTGCACCTTTCGTCACATGCTTTGTGATGCTGCACCTTTCGTCACATGCTTTGTGATGCTGCACCTTTCGTCACATGCTTTACGTGATACTGCACCTTTCATCACATGCTTTACGTGATACTGCACCTTTCGTCACATGCTTTACGTGATACTGCACCTTTCGTCACATGCTTTGTGATGCTGCACCTTTCGTCACATGCTTTGTGATGCTGTACCTTTCGTCACATGCTTTGTGATACTGCACCTTTCGTCACATGCTTTACGTGATACTGTACCTTTCGTCACATGCTTTGTGATGCTGCACCTTTCGTCACATGCTTTGTGATACTGCACCTTTCGTCACATGCTTTGTGATGCTGCACCTTTCATCACATGCTTTACGTGATACTGCACCTTTCATCACATGCTTTACGTGATACTGCACCTTTCGTCACATGCTTTGTGATACTGCACCTTTCGTCACATGCTTTGTGATGCTGCACCTTTCGTCACATGCTTTGTGATGCTGCACCTTTCGTCACATGCTTTACGTGATACTGCACCTTTCGTCACATGCTTTACGTGATACTGCACCTTTCGTCACATGCTTTGTGATGCTGCACCTTTCGTCACATGCTTTACGTGATACTGCACCTTTCGTCACATGCTTTGTGATGCTGCACCTTTCGTCACATGCTTTACGTGATACTGCACCTTTCGTCACATGCTTTGTGATACTGCACCTTTCGTCACATGCTTTGTGATGCTGCACCTTTCGTCACATGCTTTACGTGATACTGCACCTTTCGTCACATGCTTTGTGATGCTGCACCTTTCGTCACATGCTTTGTGATACTGCACCTTTCGTCACATGCTTTACGTGATACTGCTCCTTACGTCACATGCTTTACATGATAATGCACCTTTTGTCACATGCTTTAAGTGATACTGCCCCTTTCATCGCATTCTTTAGGTGATACTGTACGTATGTAAAGAGTGATTTGCTTCTACTTTTTTCCTGTCTATATAAGTGCATATTTTTTCCTCCATATGTCCTTATGGTTTTATTCAAGAAATGTATGAAATGTAAGATATTTTATTCAAGAAATGTAAGATATGTACGATGCATTGAAAAAGGGTTAGTTTGACCTGAAAGCTTTGCTTGTTTGTCCTTTCAAAATAAATGTTTTTGGTGATTTGGAGCTCTGGTTTGGACATTGTGTTTGAATAGCTGTATAGTTCTAGACTGAAAGCCTTGTGAAACCATCAGGTCCTGTAATGATTTTAGGAATCTGAGTAGCATTTTTGAAAATTTGACAGCTTCCCAATGTTTAGGGGCACATGAACTCGGAGAAGGCAAGAATCTTGCTACATTAGATCTGACAGGGGGGTAGAGGAAATCCCTCTAACAACTGAATGCTGTAAAAAGACTTTACAACCATATGGAGCTTATTACTGTATATTGTCCTTGCTTCTTTTTGGGAAACCTACATCTGTGACTTTTAAAAGATTAATGGACAGCGTCCTAAAACCATATTTTAGACATAATGTTGCTTACTAGAAAATGTTATAATATACTCTGGGGTCTGGTCTTCCATCTAACTAAGGGACATTCACTTTTAGACACTCTGACATACCAGGCTGACAGTCAATGCATACAAGACAATTTGGCACAACAGTGGTAAAATGTTTAGAAATATATAATTAGAAGGGAAAATTGTCAGACCAGTGAAAGAAAAGCTACAGTCACTAAGAAGCAAGTGAGGACATTCTTGGAGTGACCTCCATACTGCCAAACTTTATACCCCACTTTGCATCTATGGCTTACTCTCTTGTAGATATAACAGAAGAGATTATGTCC
This sequence comes from Protopterus annectens, assembly GCF_019279795.1. Lineage (NCBI taxonomy): Eukaryota > Metazoa > Chordata > Ceratodontiformes > Protopteridae > Protopterus > Protopterus annectens. Next base: position 343,868,300 of record NC_056743.1, read on the forward strand.
CTTACAGCAAAATGGGCACTAGTGGTAGAGAATGCTTTTAAAGAATTGAAGGAAGCAGTTTGTTCAGAATCTGTTTTTGCATCCCCAGATTTTGGCAAACTCATCATAGACAGATGCATTAGAGGTAACCTAGCGACAGAACGTTCACAGGAATTTCTTGGAGAAGTGCATATCATATGCTTTTTTAAATCACAAGCTAATCAAAACCCTACCTATCCAAGCCATTCAGGGATGCTATAGGCAAAAGAGTCCTTCTTGCCCAGATTGAATATGCACACACATAATAGCCATAGTCTCAAAAAAACCTCCTCCACACTGCAGACTATCAAAACCAAAATCTGTCATTTCATCACCATTTCACTCATATTCAAAAAAGCCAAATGGCTCCCAGCAGACCTCCTACCAGACACTCTCATCTAGAAAGGTCTCTAGCCTAACTGATTATCACCACTAGTTGTCAAATGTTATACTAAATGCACACACAAACAACCCTCCCAACTCCAACTCCACATACCCAGGCTACACTGCATTCTGTACTCTTTCTCCATCCTTCATCATAAATGTCAATCCCTCCAACCTAAAAGGAAATATAATCCCCCCTTCCCCATCTCCAGAGCTGCACCTAAAAATTCCTCCATACTAAATCAAACTGTACTTGCCATACAGCAGGCCACATAACATAAAGGCCTCTCAACCATTAAACTTTCTCTCACTCAACTTTTAACACCTGTTATCTTCACCCCACTGCCCTTCCTCTCTACCCCACTACCCCACTGCATTTTCACCTTGCTGTAAAATTGTGAAGTGCACATTTCTGTCATAATTGTTTCTTCATTAATTAATTGCTACTGTACAGATTTTGTTATATATTAATTTCTGTTCTATTTTTGATATGTACAACTCACTGCCTTTATGCTACACTTTTTACTTATTTCATCTGGGCAGTACCTGAAAATGGCCACTTGTGATTTCTGTACAACCCTGGTAAATAAATGTCAAATAAAAACAATAAAACATAAAGTAGAGACAAGGTATCCTACTACTAAGCAAGAATGCTTGGTAGGTAAATAGACCCTCTAATACCTGACGTTTTTTCTCTTTGGTAAAGGCTTTCAGCATGCTCCCCCAATGGGACCACATAAGTTCAGATGGAAATTCTAAGCCGTTTAAATTTGTACTGTTTTTACTGTCATTAAAGTTTACAGTAAAACATAAGTTAGGCTCACCCCCACACATTACGGATGGCCTTGTCTCAAGCCTACTACCCCCTTCCTTCCCAGCCCCCTCCCCCCAGGTATGGCTACTGCTGCTAGCGTCCCATACACCATTGCGCCATTTCAACCTAGGCGCGGATTTCCTTAGCACCATTTTCTACTCTCTCTCTCTCTCTCTCCTCCTCCTACAAGCGGTCCTAAGGTGTCGCCTAGCCAGCCACAGGTAAGCCTACTTGTGATTCCATTACTACATTGCAATTATTTTCATTGATAATGGATGAGCTCAACGAAAACTGATACACCTACTACTTATTGCCTCTCATGTTTTTTATGCAACGTTTATACTCTTGTGAATATATGCGTTTTGTTGCAAACGAGACTTCAGTCAGTGGAGTTGTGTCCGTTTTTAGCTGTATATTGCTGTGTATGCCACATATTTGTGTGTAACATCTGTGCTTGCCTTGTATCTGAACACTGGCTGCTGTCACTAATGTATTCACTTAGTTGAAAGAGCTATCCAGCGTTGTACTGTCTTTTAAACTAAACTATTGCGTCTGCCTTTATCATCTTGCTTAATCGCAGTCGCTACTGTTGTATCTGTTAAGTCATTAAGTCAGTTGTTAGTGCTATCCAACGTTATACTATCCCTTTTAACTAAATTACTGTAACTGCCTTATGTTTTATGCTTAATCGCATTTTGCTATTGCTAACCATTATTGTGATTTGGGATTCATAACAAGCCTTTCTGGTGCATTCTTTCACCATGTGCTGATCTGCTATTCTTTGCCCTTCCTTCCCCCACACTGATCCTTCTACCTATAGACTAGTGAATCCTATTCTTATCTCCTCTCTACCTCCCCTGTACCTTGTAACTGAAACTTTTGTGCCCGCTTTATATTCAATACCTAATCGCTGACGCTAACTGTTATTACTAGGACCTGGGATCTGTAACGGGCCTTTTGGTGCGTCTTCCACCACGCGCTGGTCTGTCATACCCTGCCCTTCCCACTAATCCTTCTTCCACACTGACCCTTCCATCTATAGCCTATCGACTCTTATTGGATTGGACTTGGGATCTGTAATGGGCCTCTTGGTGCGTCTTTCACCACGTGCAGGTCTATTATACCCTGCCCTTCCCACTAATCCTTTTTCCATACTGACCCTTCTATCTACAGCCTATCGACTCTTATTGGAATTTTCTCTCTACTCTCCGCTTCTACAACTGCTCCAACTGGTTAGCCGTTGTACATGTTAACACTTCTACTTATTGAGTGCGTCTCTCACCATGCACTGTCTGCCTACCCCTGTCTCCCGTCTCCTGGAGCCGCCCAGACGCTGTTCTTTCCTTTCCTTTATCTAGTGACCATCATTTCTTCCACCTTGAACATAGAAGAATAATACACTCGATGTGATATCTGCCCATACTGAACTAAATGCTCACTCTTATATATAACTTTATATGTATTTTACCTTAATTGCCTTTTGTTATATGTGCTGTTAAACTGCTCTTTTTCTACAAGTGCTGCTTTAAATCATCGACTATCCATGGTGCATTTACTAGGTATAATATCTGCTGTTTAGGTGATTAATTACCTGTTTACCCTAAGTGTACTAACTGTTACAGACTGGCACCATATTCTGCTGTCTAAAGTGATTGAATCTCTTGTGTTATTTGACTTGGACCACCTCTTACAATGTCTAGATAGATTGTTTTAATTGTAATTGAATCCCACCACTCACTTGCACCCACCACACTAATCCCTCACCACAGCCCCCCACCCCCACTTGTATCTCACCCTATTCTACCTTACAATCACTTCAGTTGTACCCCATATTACTCATTCACTCAGCCACTGTTATAGCTCCTATTTATCTTAGTCCCTTGCAACTCACTTGTCTTTAAATTTCTAATTTTTGTTTTGCAGGTTACTTAACGCTACCTGTTCTACCTTGCATCTTCTCCTGGCCCTAACTGCCTGGATTTTCCACCTCCTGCCAAACTTCTGTGGACTGTGTCCTCTCCTAGTGGACTTAATCAAAGTATGTACTACTCACCTGGAACATTGTTATGCTGCCTGTAATCTCAGGGCTACCCCTGTGCTGGCTCTAGCTTATCTGCTGACCGCCCCCTCTCCACTACCTCATTCTCCTACTCCAACCTGCTAATCCCTCAGTCCTCCTACCCCCCACTCAGCCCTACTCCTCTCCACCGTTAAGCACCCCCTCATAATCCAGATCACTCTTCCCTATAACCATTCCTCCTTCTATCTGCTTGTGTCCTCCCTAACACAGCAAGTGATCCTAGACTCCCCCTTACTCCTTGCCCTACCTTGCTCTCCCTTTAACTTCTATAGTTGTGCCTTGCTTCTAGCCCCCTGCTACCTTATCTCTCTGGCCCACTACATCTGCTTATAAGTTAATCCCTGCACTCTTTTCTCACTCTTTCTCCCCTTCTCACTGATTGATTGTTTTTCTACTGGGTTCTTCCTTGCTGGTGCAGCCCCACTCCGTTCACCCTCGCTACGCTCGGGCTCACTTCGTTATCCTACCCCCATTCCCACCCACCCCAGTACAGTTTCCTTTATACTTAACCATCCCTCCACTTCCTGCCAATCCACCCACTACAATTCCACTTCCTGCATATCTCCACTCCCGCATTCCATTCCTAACTTCCTTTCCCCACACCCAATCCAAAATAACTTCCTTTCCTAACTTCCTCTCCCCACTCCCAATCCAAACTACTAAACATGTTGCATCTACTTATATCTGCAACACTACTCACTCTACTCTGTATATCCACCTCCTATCACTACCACCTCACATATCCATTCCTCCGTTCTCCAACTTCTCACTCAGTCTACATCTTTCCTACTGCTTCTTCCTTCACCATTTCTCCAAACCTGTTTAACACTCCTATCTCAACTCTATATAAAAGACACATACTTCACATTCTCAAACTATCTAATAAAACTAAACCCAAACCACCCAAATACTATCAACCTTTCACATTAATTGCTCTTCTCTCAAAAGACCTACTCTCTTCTGGGGACATCAACCCCAACCCAGGCCCCTATACACCTCCCCTTGCCCCATCCCCCACATCTACCTTATCTACCTCCTTCTCAGAACTCTCTACTAACAACTTACCAAACACACTACCCCTATCTCATAACTCACCTCCATGTTAACACCTAACTTTCTACTCACTGAATATTCAAAGCTTAGTTAATAAAATCACTGAGCTACACTCATGGATTGCTTACAAAATCCCTGACATCCTATCCCTATCTGAAACTTGGCTCAAGCCACATATCTGTAATAGTGAAATTCTCCCTCCTGGCTATAACATCTACCGCTCTGACAGACCTTCAAAGAAAGGTGGTGGTGTAGCCATCCTCTACTCTAACACCCTCAACCTATCACCTTACCCCACATATATTCCCAACTTCCACCCTGCTGAACTTCTCATTCTAAATATTCATCTGAATGCCCACAAAAAACTAGCTGTAGCTTCCATTTATATTCCTCCGGGCAACAATATACCCATACTGGAAAACATCCTATCCTGGTTCACCCTCAACATACCTTATGAAACACTCATTCTTGGAGATGTCAATATAGACTGGGCAAAACTATCTACTGACTCTCCCTTACATAGTATTCATCTTCATAGTTTCCACCAACTTATTTCTACACCGACTCGCTTCCACAAATCCTCAGCCTCCAGCTCCATAATAGACTGGATTCTCACAAACAACCCCCATCACTACCACCAGCCCTCAACCTTATCAGACTTCCTTAGCGACCATCTCCCTACCTCCATTCTAAGATACAACTTTCACACACTTAAACCTCACCTTTTCAAATTTTGTAGAAAACTATCTACATTTAATCCTTCACAGTTTAACTCCTTACTACAAAACATAGACTGGTCCATCCTTAAACAACTCCCTCTAAATGAGTCTGTTAACACTTTTAACAGCATTTTCCTAAATACTCTGGACTCCCTAGCTCCCTCTAGGAAGATTCGAGTGAAATCCAGTCATGCTCCCTGGCTTTCTAAAGGAACTAAGTCTATCATGAAACAAAGGGACAGTGTCTGGAAAGCCTGGAGCAAATCTAAACAAACACCTCTTCTACTCAAATACAAACAACTACGCAATCTTGCTAAAAAACAGGCAATAATTGGCAAGAAGTCATTCTATAGCTCTGGCCAAAACAATCATAATCTAAACCCTCGTAAATTTTGGACAACACTCAACAGCATCCTCTACCCTGGTAGTCCCTCTAACCCCTCACCCTACCCAAACACAACTCCTGAGGAAACAGCTACCCTACTTAATTCACATTTTATCTCCTCCATCCAAAATCTCCTATCCTCTCAACCTACCTCTTCCTCTTTACCTGACCCCTCACCCACCCCCAACACTACACCCTTTTACTTCAAGCCTGTTCCCATCTCCTACATCAAATCTCTACTCAAACTCAAACCCTGCTTCCCCTCTACTGACAAACTACCCTCTACCTACCTCAAACGTGCTGCTGACTCCATCGCCTACCCAGTTACAATATTAATAAATAGATCTATACTAGAATCTACTGTTCCTACCCTTTGGAAATCCTTCTACACTATCCCTCTCCACAAAGGAGGTAACTCCACTGACCCTTCAAACTACCGACCTATTGCCATACTGTCCCCATTATCTAATATACTAGAAAAATGTAGCCACACCCAGCTTATGGATCACCTTCTCAATCAAAACTTACTCACCCCTACTCAACATGGCTTTTGCCCCTCTCACAGCACAACTACTGCTCTACTCTCCTTCACTCACACCATTGCTGAATCTCTGGACAACAATAAACTTACTTCCTGTCTCTTTCTAGACCTCTCCAAAGCTTTTGATACAGTGTCTCACCCACTACTTCTATCTAAACTTACAAACTTTCACCTCTCCACCTCCACCCTCAACTGGTTTGCTAGCTATCTCTCTGAATGCAAACAATCAGTTAAATGGCTCTCTTCCACTTCTCCTTTCTTACCTATCTCCACTGGTGTTCCACAAGGTTCCATCTTGGGTCCTCCCTTATTCAACATCTTCACCAATGATCTCTTCACCTCATGTCATCAGTCATCACTCATACAATATGCAGATGACTCCGCAATCATTTCTACAGCCAACAACATCTCTGACCTAAACTCCCTAACCCAAACAGCTCCACTTTCCACTGAACAATGGCTTTCAGAAAATCTACTGATTCTCAATCCTACTAAAACCAAACTCCCACTCTTCCTGCCCCACTCTCTTAATCATCATAAATCCTCCTTTGTCATTAAGTCTCGCAATAACACAACTATCCTACCTGTCACCCACACAAAACTCTTAGGAGTCATTATTGACGATGAATTAAAATTCAATCAACACATACAACAATGTATAAAGAAAACACATCAGAAGTTAGGTCAGTTATACCGAAACAAAAAATATCTCAGTCCCGAGGCTAGACTCACCCTAGGACAAGCACTTCTCCTCCCCTCACTCCTCTATGCTACTCCTGTTATAACAAATATCCAAAAAACTACCCTGAATAAACTCCAACAATCCTACCACAAAATAGCCAGATTCATCACCAACTCCCCAAATAACACACACCACTGCATTGCTTTAAAGTCTCTACATTGGCTAGAACTGCCTCAACTACTACATCTCTACCAGTTTCACATGCTACACTCTATGCTCTTTAAACCATCCAACTGCCAATCTTTATCTCATCTTGTCTCTGTCTACACCCCATCTCGACCTCTCCGAACCTCTAATCAACAATTGCTTGACATTTACCACCCAAATAAGTCAGTAGGTAAGTTACTCTACAAACACTCGGTGGCCATTGCTTGGAACAAACTACCCCTTGACATTCGCTCAATCCCTCACACCCCACTATTTAAAAAGAAACTTAAGACGCATCTAATCAATACCAAAATCTGCCCCTGCTATGACCCTACATAGTTCTGTCCTCCCCTCACATTGGAATCACTCAGTCTGTCCTGGACATACCTTGAACTCTATCCCCACTACCACAGTTACATAGTATCTGAAAAAAAAAAAAAAAAAACTTGTGCTGGCATCTAACTATGGTTGTTTTCTATTTGTTACTACTGTAAGACTTGTTTTATTTCTGTTGTTTCCTGTGCTGGTATACTACTGTAATGTTTTTTATTATTGTACTATCTGGAACTTTTCTCCTCAGGTCTCCACTGAAAATGGGACAAAATCCCAGCTGGACTAACCCGGTTAACAAATGTCAATAAATAAATAAATAAATAAATAAATAAATAAATAGTGGGGCTGCAGCTGAGGATTAAGCTGGGGAGGGGTTCAATGCCGATAATGTGACAGTTTAACCCTATGATATGTTAAAATGCTGTAAAACTAAAGTGGCTTCATGTAAATAACTTTGATGTGATAGAGTTTTAGAAATAGTTTAAATAGTCTTGTTTGTTTAAGGCAATAGAGGAACAACTGGAAGATACACTGAAAGAGAGAGGATGCAGAGGTGAATACATATTCGAGGTAAAGAAATTGAAGAAACGCGTAGAAATGATTTAGGACACGACAGAGAAGTCTTAGAGAAATCTAAAACAAGTCAACAAAGACATTGTCACTGAAGAAACACGTAGAAATGATTTAGGACACGACAGAGAAGTCTTAGAGAAATCCAAAACAAGTCAACAAAGACATTGTCACTGAAGAAACACGTAGAAATGATTTAGGACATGACAGAGAAGTCTTAGAGAAATCCAAAACAAGTCAACAAAGACATTGTCACTGAAGAAACGCATAGAAATGATTTAGGACACGACAGAGACATCTTACAGAAATCCAAAACAAGTCAACAAAGACATTGTCACTGATAATGATTACCTCAGTTATACATTTATAGATATTTAAGGAATGGCCAAAAGAGTTTATGCTAAATTTCTTAAATTATCACTGTACCAGGAGTATAAAACCAAATACAGCTTTTCTATTGTAATCTGGTTTATTTCAGAAAGAGACCATAAGAAGCAAATGTGTAAATGGGAACCATTTGCATTAATTAACAATCATTACAAGTTTGAAATGCTGAAAATTAATTAGAGGTTTGTTTAGAATATGAATAGCAAGTATTCATATGATTTTGTCCCCCCAGGTTAAGCCACAACTGTTCTCTGTTGCTGGAATCCCCTAACAAATAAAAGTTAGCTCACCACCACCCTATATCTACAGTATACCCTAGATCTAGGCCCCGGCCTAGAATGGTGCTAATCATGTTCTACTAACCTCTTCCTGTATGTCCTGCTGAATATCCTGCTTCTTCCTGTATGTCCTGCTCAATATCTTGCTTCTTCCTGTATGTCCTGCTGAATATCCTGCTTCTTCCTGTATGTCCTGCTGGATATCCTGATTCTTCCTGTATGTCCTGCTGAATATCCTGCTTCTTCCTGTATGTCCTGCTGAATGTCTTGCTTCTTCCTGTATGTCCTGCTGAATATCCTGCTTCTTCCTGTATGTCCTGCTGAATATCCTGCTTCTTCCTGTATGTCCTGCTGAATAACTTGCTTCTTCCTGTATGTCCTGCTGAATATCCTGATTCTTCCTGTATGTCCTGCTGAATGTCTTGCTTCTTCCTGTATGTCCTGCTGAATATCCTGCTTCTTCCTGTATGTCCTGCTGAATATCCTGCTTCTTCCTGTATGTCCTGCTGAATAACTTGCTTCTTCCTGTATGTCCTGCTGAATATCCTGATTCTTCCTGTATGTCCTGCTGAATATCTTGCTTCTTCCTGTATGTCCTGCTGAATAACTTGCTTCTTCCTGTATGTCCTGCTGAATATCCTGCTTCTTCCTGTATGTCCTGCTGAATGTCTTGCTTCTTCCTGTATGTCCTGCTGAATATCCTGCTTCTTCCTGTATGTCCTGCTGAATGTCTTACTTCTTCCTGTATGTCCTGCTGAATATCTTGCTTCATCCTGTATGTCCTGCTGAATATCCTGCTTCTTCCTGTATGTCCTGCTGAATAACTTGCTTCTTCCTGTATGTCCTGCTGAATATCTTGCTTCTTCCTGTATGTCCTGCTGAATATCCTGCTTCTTCCTGTATGTCCTGCTGAATATCCTGATTCTTCCTGTATGTCCTGCTGAACATACTGCTTCTTCCTGTATGTCCTGCTGAATATCTTGCTTCTTCCTGTAAGTCCTGCTGAATATCCCGCTTCTTCCTGTATGTCCTGCTCAATATCCTGCTTCTTCCTGTATGTTCTGCTGAATATCTTGCTTTTTCCTGTATGTCCTGCTGAATATCTTGCTTTTTCCTGTATGTCCTGCTAAATACCTTGCTTCTTCCTGTATGTCCTGCTGAATACCTTGCTTCTTCCTGTATGTCCTGCTGAATACCTTGCTTCTTCATGTATGTCCTGCTGAATACCTTGCTTCTTCCTGTATGTCCTGCTGAATACCTTGCTTCTTCCTGTATGTCGTGCTGAATATCTCGCTTCTTCCTGTATGCCCTGCTGAATACCTTGCTTCTTCCTGTATGTCCTGCTGAATATCCTGCTTCTTCCTGTATGTCCTTCCGAATATCTTGCTTCTTCCTGTATGTCCTGCCGAATATCTTGCTTCTTCCTGTATGTCCTGCCGAATATCTTGCTTCTTCCTGTATGTCCTGCTGAATAATCCTGATTCTTCCTGTATGTCCTGCTGAATACCTTGCTTCTTCCTGTATGTCCTGCTGAATATCCTGCTTCTTCCTGTATGTCCTGCCGAATATCTTGCTTCTTCCTGTATGTCCTGCTGAATATCCTGCTTCTTCCCGTATGTCTTGCTGAATAACTTGCTTCTTCCTGTATGTCCTACTGGAAATTATTGCTGTGTGTTAATGAGAAACTGCAATAGTAGGAAATGTGTGACTGTTGAACTATATTGTATTTTTAACTTTCTCCAAGTGCACATTCTGTTATATTACAAATATGTGACTCTTTAATATATATTATATGGAGCTTTTCTCCCCGGGCCTCTGCTGAAAATGGACCTGTGTCCAGTCAGACTTTCCCGGTAAACAAATGTAAAATAAATAAAATAAATAAAATATCATATTGTATTATAATATTATTATATTGTAGGTATTATATAGCAAGAAAGGAAGGGTTGAAATTTATTTTTTCTTTTGCTGATTGGAGAGCGGGAGAGTAGTGTGCTTTGGAAACAACAAGAGCTAAGTTCATTGATGATGACATTTATAGAATTAACTACTTGAAATTTCAACAAAAAGCATCTTTATTCCTCTCACAGGGAGGGCATCAGACAGAGAGAGAGAGTGTCTCCTAGATTTGCTAGTTAAATTGATTTTTATCCTGACTAATCCTTTGTACTCTGTTCTTGTTACCCTTGTCACTCCTAGGTCACAGGTGGGATACCAGACCTGAGTTGAGCTTTCTGGATTGCCTCTATTTTCTCTTTAAATTTAGGGGAAATATCTTTAAATTTTCATTGTTTATGTTATTCTTTCCCATAGTGAATATTTTTTCTAGGTTTATCTGCAAATAATCCTTGATCCTCAGAATCAAATTTTACAGTGGCTAAAACTTCAAAAAATGATTAGTGTCATTCCTTCTCCTGACCTCTCTTCCTGAAATTAATCTCGGTCTTCCTTTTTACCTGCACATATTTTTTCTTCTTCTTCACCAACTCCCACAACCCCGTATTGTCCATCCATGGTGTTTTTGATCTGTTTCCCCTTCTTTTTCATTTTTTACTGTTTAATCATGACAGTCCATCCATAAACGTCCGTTTTGCACAACCTGCATTCGCCCACACATCCTGTTGCTGTATGTCTTTTACTCTCACACTGGTTACATTGTATCTTGTCACAATCATTAGTTAAATGAGGAAAGTCCCTCTTGTGTCCCTCTGTGCCATCCATAAAAATAACACTTGGCATGTGTTTCACCATGTTTTGTTCACATTTCAAAACAGATTCCAACCTCCAGCCTCCATTCCACAAGTTTCTGTCATCTTTAACTTTTATAATGTTATTATTGACAGTTTCACACAGACCGTGTAGGCATTTTTAAAACCCTCTCCATATGGATAAATGTTCTTTTGTTACACAGCTCCAGAAATTACATCAGCCGTCCCTCAGTTTCAAATCTTAAGTTCCAGAAAGTCTCTATCCCTGTATACGTATAAAAGGTCAGATTTCTTGAGCTTTAAAACCCTGAACAGTTACCAAATTGTGTCAAACATAATATCTATTACCGAGTCATTGTTGCTCTTATTCTCACAGCTGATTGGCTCTTCTTTTCAAAAACAATTTTGGTTGCAATTTGTTGCTGTTTTTCTTTGTTACCTGCTGTCACTGCTACATATGTTTTAGTGACTGTGTTGTCTGCTTCCACAAAATCATATTCACCATATTCCTCATCAGGTTGTTGCTGTTTTCCTGTTTTACCTTCTGCCACTGCTGCATAAGTTTTAACTGCTGCATTCTCTGCTGCCACATCACCTGCTGTTTTTTTTTTTTTGCCATGTAACTTTTTACAAGTGCTGAGGATGGTAATCTGCCATCTTAGCCCATGAAACAGCAGAACTGCAACCTGGAGCATCCTCCTCAATTACTTTCAACAGAACATCACCTGTGAACCCTCCTAACACCACTTCTGTTATCTGCACCACTCCAGAAGTTTTGCTCACTTCATTTTCCCCCACACAAGAATCTTTATCTGCATTCTGCCACTGTATATTGAACAATTTGTTTCTCTAAATTCTCATTTTCCACCTGCAAACCTTCTTCAGTGTTGAATAAAGCACCCTTCTCATGAACATGATGTTGAATGAGGCACCTTTCTCCTAAACATGGTGTTGAATGAGGCACCTTTCTTCTAAACATAGTGTTGAATGAGGCACCTTTCTCCTAAAATGGTGTTGAATGAGGCACCTTTCTCCTAAACATGGTAATGAATGAGGCACCTTTCTCCTAAACATGGTGTTGAATGAGGCACCTTTCTCCTAAACATGGTGTTGAATGAGGCACCTTTCTCCTAAACATGGTGTTGAATGAGGCACCTTTCTCCTGAACAAGGTGTTGAATGAGGAACCTTTCTCCTAAACATGGTGTTGAATGAGGCATGGTTTGTCAGGCAGTTTTGAAAACATTTTCTTGATCTTTAATGGAAGCTCATTTAATTCTTGTTTCTGTGACAGGCAAACTTGTGAGGTGGATATCCCACCACTGCCAACCAATATGTGACAACCGTCCACCTTGGGGCTAGTAATCAAGGAGCCTCAATGCTCACCACTGGCAACAGTGGGGGACATTCACTGGGTGGATGACAGACACACACACACACACACACACACACACACACACACACACACACACACACACACACACACACACATACATATACATACACACACACACACACACACACACACACACACACACACACACACACACACACACACACACACACACACTCTGCAGTTTCCCTTAAGAGCACACAGTCAGTCCGGGGCTGGTTTATCCCTCTTTCTTCAGATCCCCAATTAGACTCTCCAGTGGAGCAGTTATAGAGTTGAATCCTTAGTCAGAGTTCTAAGCCAGGTCCTGCAACACACTCTGTGTCTAAGCAGTGCTTCATGTCCCTGCCCAAGTAGCTGACATACACTTTCTTGGAGAATTGTTTTACCCACACACACGTCTGTAAAAGGCTGGCACAGGTTTACTATCTATACCCACTTCTGCCCAAACTATAAGGTAGTTATCACTGTAACCAGAACCCCTCACCAGCTACGTAAAGGTCTTTAAAGGGTGTCCAATTTTACTGCGTAATATTAATATTAATACAAATAGTAGTTTGACCAAGGGCAAGGCTATTAGGAGTTGCCTACACATTGTCACCAAATAAATATGCAAGTACTCTCAAAACCTAAACATCTCTACAAAGATCAGCCACAGTGAAAGTTTTAAATATATTTAATAATAATTAATAAAAGAACGAAAAAATACTAAGTATAGATTCACAGTGTAATCAGAGTTCAAAACACAGGAAATATTTAAAATAACATTGACGTACAGGCTCAGACAAATAAAGAAAAAAAAAATTATCTAAACTAAGCTTCACTATATTCCTGACTGTATCTAAGAGATTTATAGTATTCCATAGTAACTTAATAGAGCAAGGCTAATGATGTGGTGAATGGTGGTTCTTGTTGTCAGACCCAAGACCCAAGACAGAATACAGAATGCTTTGTCTCCCAAAGAGAATTCTCAAAATAATATCTAAAATATTACTGCTGGAATAGCTTGCAGAATGACATCACATCTGGTCATCTGACTTCTAGTTCCCATGCAAACCCCCAGTGCTGGCAGCTGGCAGGACTTGACACCTACCTGTAAAAATACACACACAAGGGCTTTTGCTCAGATCTTTGACAGTTGCTGGAAGTCACAAAACAATTTCATACTTCCATGCTTCCAGAGTAGTAATTAGTTCACCTCAAAGACAACACATAAAGCTTCCTAGTACAGACTTTCTATCTCTGTCTGCATTGAAACCTGTGAGATAGCATCTTTATGATCTAGCCTATAAAGTAATATAATTTCCGTTATTTATTTTACAGTTTGCTGGACTGAGGTTGACCTCCTATCTGCCAGTTTCCTCTGTTAAAACATATACAGTTAAACAGTTACTTAGTGTATGTACATCTGTTCTCTATCCAGTAGTGCACACTGTCGATACATTTCAAACACAAGCCCTTTACAAATAGCTTTTCAGCACAAATGTCTGTACAAATCAGTTTGATATACACATTACATATAGCTCTAAGACATTTGTAACACAAGCATCTTGTATAAATCAGTCTGATATTTACAAATTACATACAATTATTTAAAAAATTTCAGCTAGCTTTGCTGGTGGTACCTCCTTTCGTCACATTGCTATTCTTTCCTGCTTAAAAGATGCATATATTTGCACTTTATTGCATGGTTAGAATGTTAAAACTGTATGTTTGCTTTGCTCTTCTCTTTGTGTTCTGCTTAACTCTGTAGTCTCCCTTATTTCATTTTTCTGTTATTTCAGAGGACCCTGCTATTTAACCAAAAATATGTCTTCTGCTGAAGGAACTAAAATAAATACCTGACCTCCAGCTTTGAATTACCTGGTCCTTGCATTTCTATTATTCAGCCCTATATATACATACCATATATATATGAAATATGAAATTTCAAATGACCATGCTGAAAAAGTAAATGGACTTGGACTAGTAGTTTTAGCGCTTTCGTCCTTTTATTAGTATCTGGACTTCATCAGAAACATATGTACAAAAATCACCTCCCCTTCGACTTTATAGTGTCAATAAACAAAGGATAAATAAAAGAAAATGATTTGTGCAACAATAAAATTGTAAGCAACCTATCAGGAAGAACAGAAACATGAGTAGGGGAGTGATTATGTGAACCATCTCAATGCCCATCTGATATTAAGATAGTTATTAATGCCTGGGGAGTTTTCTGCATTGAGTAAACAATGCCATTTTAATTCTCTTACTTCGAGGTAAGAGTCAACATCCCCTACAAAAATATCAACCTACTCGAGCACAAAAAATGTAAACATCTCAAAGTTCATGCAGTCCACAGTAGGTTTTGCTAGGGCATTGCTGAAATCTTTTTTTCTTATAGCAGCATCGTGTTTTTTAATGTGAGCAGAAAGCTTTTTTGAGTGGTTTTCCCTGTACAGAAAAAGTGACAAGTTTTGCAAATGCCTGCATAAATCACATTCAGGCTGTGGCAGTCAAAGTATGTATTAAAAATAACTTTATAGTTACAATGTTTGAAAACATAGTGGGAGCCTGTGTAAATGTCATTGCAGACCACACAATCTTTGCAAGTGAACATGCCTTGGGGCTTGTTGTCAATATGCAATCTCTGAAATAAAAACGCCATTTCCTTCGAATTTACATGTTAGAGTTTTGCTTTTTTTGTAAGGGAAAGAAGGAGCCACACCTAGAGCTGCAGACAGGTCTCTGCTAGTGATGAATTCCCAGTTTTTGCAAACTATCTCTGATTTTTCGCATCCATGCTAATAGGTAGGGGGAAGCTTACTGTTTTCTTTGTGTTTGTTGAATTGTTCCTGGTAGTGTTGAATCCAAATGAATGACAGGCTGGAATTTGAAACTTCTTAGGTTCATAGGTAGGTACTAGGCTATCGGCCCAAGGACCTACGTAAGCCTAGCCAACAAGGTTCCCTGGCTTACGCCACCCAACAAAGTTATTTTCATGTGCCACTGTCAAGCAGAGAAACAGACGTGATCCCAGTGGTATATTTCCTATTTCCCATCCACTCATCAAGATTTTTCTTGAAGAGTGCTAATGAAGAACTTTGCTTGACATAGATGGGTAGCCTGTTCCAGAGTGTGGGAAGTCTCTGGGACAGGAATCTATCCCTCCAGCATGTCCTGTTTATTGTGGTGACAAGGTTTAGGTCCCTAGAGCGTGTAGCTCAGAGGGATTGGGATTTTTTTAGGTGTAGCATGTCCAACAGCTCTGGGTTTGATATAGCTTTATATGTTAGGCAGAGATCACCTCGGAGTAGACGATATGCTATGGAGTAAAGCTGGAGTTTTTTGAGATGGTCAGTGTAGGACATTTGTTTGAGGCCATTAATCCTCTTTGTGAGGTACTTCTGTGGCCTTTCCAGCTGCTGCAGATGTCTTGTGAAGTACATTCCAAAAGGGGTGTTGTACTCTATAATGGGTCTAATGAGTGTTGAGTGGAGTGGAACAATGACCTCTTTTTTCCTGAATGAGAACCCTTTTATGATGAGGTGTGCCATGTAGAAGGACTTCCTGACTACTGTGGTGATGTGACTATCAAAGGAGATACTACTGTCCACCTGGGTCCCAAGGTCTCTTATCACACATTCGGTGTTAAGTAGATTGCTGCCTATGTGGTAGTTCATGGGTGCAGAGTTTTTACCAAAGGGGATGACACTGCACTTTTTGGCATTGAGCTTGAGTCCATGGCTCTGACATCCAGGTATCTGTCTTAGCGAGGCCCTTATGTAGGATGTCCACATCATTTGGGGACTTGACTATGGCTCCTAGTTTGCAGTCATCTGCGAAATTCGTTAGCCAGAGGCATTCTGT
>NC_056743.1:343887199-343944699 GCF_019279795.1 Protopterus annectens
AAATATGGACATAGGAAAGATAGAGATTTAATATGGTCCAAATACAGGCAAGGGTGTCTGCATATGAACATTTTATCAATACAAAAAATAAGAAAACAAAGGGCGAAAGTAAAAAAAGTGGATCACTAATGGAGAAGTTAAAGAAATAGAAACTGAAGTTCTGGATTACCTGCAAAGTGGAGGATTTAGTGTAGAAAATCAAACTGTGGTAATGCCACAACATGGTGAAACAACAAGTACCCAAATTAAGGAGAAACAGGTGTTATGGGAAGCATCTGATCAGTTGCCACATGAAGAAACTCTGGAGCTTTCAGGAGGAAACCAGTAGAAATGTTCAGTAGGAATTGCACATCAAGGGAAGGAGCAGGAAACAGTGGCAACTCTGACACAATCAATGTTGGGGAGTGATATGCCATGAGTTCCCATATGAAAGAGCAATGGATGATGTGGGATGCAGCTGAAGAGAATATGCCACAGGAAGATGTTCTGGAACTTTCTATAGAATGCCTGCAGGAAATGGAAAACAATGAATTTGTCCTCAGTTTAGAAGAAAAAGATCTAAGGGAGGAGCTGCTTGATTTAATAGAGATGGATATTCATATTAAGACTGATGAAAGAAATAGATTACAGAAAGTCACTAAGACACAAAATGTTAGAAGTGACCAAACAGATGAACACAGTAATCAGCACTATTAACAGAAATTCATATAGTATAACAGAATAGGATATATTACTGTGCAGTTAGTTAATAACAGTCTTACCACACAAACAGCGAGCAGTGAAGCACAGGAAGGAAATAAATCACACACCATCACAGAAGCATAAAATAGAAAAAAACTTTAAAGCGATTAAGAGAAGAAGCGTTAGAATTAGAATATAGAAGAGGGACCAGATTGACCGACTGCTGAACGGACACAAGTAGTAAACGAAACCGTGAAAGTTCAAGTGCACAGGATCGGAAATGGGATGAAGTAACAGCCAGAGCAACTGAAACAAAGTTAAGAAAAACTCCTAACTGGCAACCCTAGGTCTAGATGCAGTACTCCCTAACGTCTGGCTAAAATTAACAACTTTAGATCAAGATTTAGCCCTGTGTAAGAACTACTTATATTTTCATCCAAAACAGGCACAACAGGAAAGGTGATAATCCTCCTTATGAGTGAACCTGCAAGTTATCCAAAAACTATAGAGCAGTAACTTGCCTTCTGATGATATAGAAATGATATGCTGGAATTGATGCGAACAGAGTTTCTAGTTATTTAGAAGAGAACTCAATCATAGTAATAGAACAAAATGGTAATAAAAGAAAGTCATTTGGAGAAAAGGATCATTTGTTATTAAATGAAGTGATAATGGTAAATTGTAAAAAGGGGAAGAATCGAAGTATGTCATGGAAAGATCACAGAAAGAATTTGACAATGTCTCACATTCATGGATCAAGGAGTGCTTACTGATTTACAAGACACACCCTACTTCGATCAATTACATTACAGTGGCCGTGAAACAGTGACATACTACTTTGTAGCTAACCCATAATAATGGACAACATATTATCCCAGGAATAAAACATTTAATGTGGGGATATTCCAGGCCGACTCTGTCACCACTGCTATTGTCTTGTCCTTAACCCATTAAGGTGTCTATGTAACAGATTAGTTCACGGGCACAATTTTACCAAGAGAAAACAACCACATATAAAGACTTGTCATATTCTTATACACGATTGTCATTTGGTCTTGATAAATGTACAAAAACAGCATTTAAAGCAGGAAAGCTGAAGCACTAAGAAAATCTCAGTCTGGGACAGGAATGTGATATAAATGAACTTGAGCAGGAGGAAGTGTATAATATTTGGGGACTGATAAAGGATCAACAATAAAACATGAACAAATGTGAATAAAACTCTGAAAGGAATATTTTCGAGGACAAATTAATACTGTTGACAGCACTGACATCTAGGAGCAAAGTCCAAGCTATAAACCAGTTTGCTCTTCCTGTTCTCATAGTTTTTGGATAACTGATTGGTCACAAATGGTACTGGATCAACTGGACAGGAAAACAGGAAAAATGCTTCACAAAGTACATTGAAGATGCCGGAGAAACAGACAAATGTAGGTTTTGTAGAACAGAATTAGAAACATTCACACATCTTCTTGCTGGGTGTGATACACTAATGGCAGAAGGACTGTATACTGGAAGGCATAATAATGTGGCAAGACTGTTCCAATGGGGATTGTGCAACCATTATAATACTGAAGTGGCTGAAAAACACTGGAAACATGAGCCACAAAGCATCATAGAAAATAAAGAAGTTTATATCACATGGGATCGCCCGTTACCAATAGTTTTAAAAATAGATGCCAGAAAACCAGATCTAGTAGTCCATGAAAAGAAGAGAAGAGAAAAGTAGCATTTATAATTAAAATTGCTACACCAGTGATTATAGTGTGTTATGTGCAGCGATAGAGAGGCAAAGTCGTAAAATACCAGGATTTGCAGGCAGTGTGGAAGTGGATACATAGACAGTTTCAACAGTAGTTCGAGCACTGGCTGTCATAAAAAAATTACAGTAATATTTACATATGTTACTGATAAATTTAACTCCATTTGAATTACAGAAGGAGTCAGTTTTGGGTCATAGAAGGTGCTGCAAAGAACACTTTTGGCTAGCATCAAAGATTGAAACAATACTTACTTCTTGACCTTTAATCATACTTTGACTTAGGAATGGGGTCCATTCCCATTATGGTCCTCAAAACCCAAAAAGACTTCATGCCATGACTCAAAAGGACTGAATCCTGTCAAGGTTTGTGGTACAGCTCTACTGGTAGATGGGAGGTGTGGCATTAACAGGCCTAGTTTTTGACATCTTCCTCAATAACTTTTCAACATTGACTTTACTGGTGTACTTTAATTGAATGTTAATCTGTCTGCAGAAGGTTCACTGATGTTTATAATTGCTTAAAGCACTCGTACAGTTGGAGCATTAGTCTGGACATAAATGGAGTTCTATGATCAGGGAATAATTTTTTTTAGGTATCCCTATTCTGGAAGAAATGAGAAGGTTGGATGATGTAGGGATACGGAATCATGATGTACAATGGATTAGCAAGGAGGAAGTAAGGATAGCTATGAAGAGAATGAAGAATGGAAAGGCTGTTGGCCCAGATGACATACCTGTGGAAGCATGGAGATGTTTAGTTGAAATGGCAGTGGAGTTTTTAACCAGATTGTTTAATGAAATCTTGGAAAGTGAGAGGATGCCTGAGGAATGGATAAAGTGTTTTGGTACCAATTTTTAAGAATAAGGGTGATGTGTAGAGCTGTAGTAACTACAGAGGGATTAAATTGATCAGTCATAGCATGAAGCTGTGGGAAAGAGTAGTGGAAGCAAGGTTAAGAAGGGACGTGATGATTAGTGATCAGCAGTATGATTTCATGCCGGGAAAGAGCACTACAGATGCAATGTTTGCTCTGAGAGTGTTGATGGAAAAGTACAGAGAATGTCAGAAGGAGTTGCATTGTGTTTTTGTGGACTTAGAGAAAGCATACAACAGGGTGCCTAAAGAGGAGTTGTGGTATTGTATGAGGAAGTCAGGAGTGTCAGAGAAGTATGTAAGAGTAGTACAGGATATGTACGAGGGTAGTGTGACAGCGGTGTGGTCTGCGGTGGGAGTGACGGATGCATTTATGGTGGAGGTGGGGTTACATCAAGGATCAGCTCTGAGCCCTTTTTTATTTGCAATGGTGATGGACAGGTTGACAGACGAGATCAGACAGGAGTCCCCGTGGTCTATGATGTTTGCAGATGACATTGTGATCTGTAGTGAGAGTAGGGAACAGGTGGAGGAGACCCTGGAGAGATGGAGATATGCTCTAGAGAGAAGAGGAATGAAGGTCAGCAGGACTAAGACAGAATATATGTGTGTGAATGAGAGGGAGGATAGAGGAATGGTGAGGATGCAAGGAGTAGAGGTGGCGAAGGTGGATGAGTTTAAATACTTGGGGTCAATAGTTCAGAGTAACGGTGAGTGTGGAAGAGAGGTGAAGAAGAGAGTACAGGCAGGATGGAGTGGGTGGAGAAGAGTGTCAGGAGTGATTTGTGACAGACTAATACCAGCAAGAGTGAAAGGGAAGGTCTACAAGAGGGTAGCGAGACCAGCTATGTTATATGGGTTGGAGACAGTGGCATTGACAAAAAGGCAGGAGTTTGAGCTGGATGTGGCAGAATTAAAGATGTTAAGATTTGCACTGGGTGTGACAAGGGTGGACAAGATTAGGAATAAGTATATTAGAGGGTCAGCCCAGGTTGGAAGGTTTGGAGACAAAGCCAGAGAGGCACGATTACGTTGGTTTGAACATATGCTGAGGAGGGATGCTGAGTATATTTGGAAAAAGATGCTAAGGATGAAGCTACGAGGTAACAGGAAAAGAGGAAGGCCTTAGATAAAGTTTATGGATGTGGTGAGAGAGGACATGCAGGTGGTTGGTGTGACAGAGCAAGATGCAGAGGACAGGAAGAAATGGAAACAGGTGATCTGCTGTGGTGACCCCTAATGGGAACAGCCGAAAGAAGATGATGATTCTGGAAGAAATGAGTAGCTGCCTAGGTGTAGCTTTAGCATTAAGCTCAAATAATGGGTTTGCATATTGACTTCAGGGTACTTACAGTTCAAAATAACTAAAACCTATTGAAATCCTTTGGTAGATGTTACTAGTGGCATAGCAGTGAGTATTCCAATGCATTGCAATGATGCCTATATATGTATTGGAAAGAATTTTTAAACCCTAGGTGTGGATTGTTTTATTGGATTAGAGATATCCAGCAAAGACATTCTCCACTTCATTTATTACTTCATAGGTTCATAGGTTCATACTAGGCTATCTGCCCTAGGGCATTTATAAGCCTAGCCAGAGTGTGTTTGGCTTTCGCCACCCATTTTAAATGAATTTTGCTATGCCCTTTTTCGAGGTTAGTATACTGTGCCTCTGTCTAACAGTGACACAGAAGTGATACCCGGGGTAAACCTACTATCTCCCATCCACTCATCAAGATTCTGCTTGAAGAGAGTCAATGAGGGACTCTGCCTAACCTGGACTGGGATTTTATTCCAGAGTGAAGGGAGCCTCTGGGTTATGAATCTGTCCCTCCAGCATGTCCTATTTATTTCAGTGCTGAGGTTCAAGTCTCTCGAGCACGTAGCTCAATGGGATTTGGATTTTCTGAGGTGCAGCATGTCCATTAATTCCGGGTTGGACATGGCTTTATACGTCAGGCACAGATACTTCTGGCCAGAAAAAATGTGCATGGATCCTTGTCTCAGTCTTACCAGTTCCAACGTATCCTCCTAGTGCACAACTAAGTGCTGCTGCCATCTCTGTGTTTCTGAAATGCCTTGGCATCAATAGATGGCACAGCCACCACTAAATTATTTTGTAACTCAAAAGAAAGAAGGTCTTACTTAGCTGCTTCCCCTTCGACTATACTTGCGCTTCCCTTATTCTCAGCGAAGCATCATCTTCCTCCTGTGCATTTTGTAGAATTGATCTGGCTTACCAGAAGGTCAGCGGACTATGGACTGTCTTCCAGGACAGCCTGTCATTGGATGGAAGTGCTTCCACTCCTACTCACCATGACCACTACTGGCATCTGAGACAAGCAGCTTACAGCAGAAAAAGCCAAACTAGTAGTGACAGCAAGCATCTTTATGGGTTGCAAAGTAGACAGAAAAGGCATGAATTTGTCTTTTTATAAGGCTTCTGCACATGGTGTTGATGTGAACAGAAATGCTAGTGTGAATTACACAGTGGTGGGAAAGCTGCCTTATTTGCCTACAATAATTGCAGAATTTTCAGTCATTTCACATTTTCATGAAATTAGTGCCTCATTTATGTAACTTCTTCCTTAAAATACTAAACCTGCTTTGCCCAAGTAAAGCTATTGTGTATTAATTGCCCCTTAGCTGCTTCTAGGCACAGACATTGCAAACTCCTGCTACTGTTAAGCACAATTGCTATGAATAAAGCACTAGATGTTAAACAAAATCAGTTAATTCCCGATAGCCCACTTTTTGTTAAGGCATGACTGAATACTACTAAAAAGTTTTATACTTGCCAGTGTCTTCCTTAGCTTTGGGTCATCAGCACAAATTGAGAAGTACTTCTTAAGGAATCTGCAATTTGAACATATATTGTCCCAAAAGGTAAAAACCCAGGACTGGTCTCTGGAATTGTTTTCCCATATTCCATCAAGTTTCTAGTACAATACTTTCTTTCCTTGTTAAAACAAGATAAGAAAACCCCTTTCTCCCATTTTAAAAATGATTATTATTAGTGTTTCTGGTGTGTCCTCTTTTATTGTAATGCATCAATAATACATCAACA
Source organism: Protopterus annectens (assembly GCF_019279795.1). NCBI lineage: Eukaryota > Metazoa > Chordata > Ceratodontiformes > Protopteridae > Protopterus > Protopterus annectens. Next base: position 343,893,584 of record NC_056743.1, read on the forward strand.
GCCTGATGTTTACATTGTAAACCATCATTAAATTAAATCATTGTAAACCATGCTACGTATCTCATTATGCAGCCGTGCTATGATGTCACAGTGCGTTACATGCATCATCTTTTTGCAGCTTTTTTAAGACACGTGGTTGTTGAAAAAAATCACACACCAAAGATATCCAGAACTTTATCTTGGTAATCTATAAATTAAGTACATTATAAGTTTTGGTTGCAGGAATATAATTATCATGCAATCTATGGAAAATACGAAAGGCTAATATTTACCATTTTGAAAAAAAATAGAGCGGAAAGAAAGGATTACACGTTAAATTAGAACAGAACATGACGAATCCTGTCATTTACAGTCTTTAAGAGAATAGCTCAGAAAGTTTTACTTAAATGCCATCTAATGAAAAATCAAAAATGGGAACAGTCCACCAATAAATAAAACACAGATAGGATATCTGCTTCCCTGTGATGGATTCAAAGCAACCACGACAGCAAAAAGCTAGTTAATACTTCTTCTTTATTTGGTTGAGCGCTTTCATCTAGACAAATGTAGATTTCATCAGAACAAAGAACTGCCCTTAGGCACACCATTAAATACTATCCTCATTAACATAATTACTTAATTAAATCACAACATTCATTCTATTTAAAGTGCTAGTGCTTCCATTCATATCAAATTCCATATATTAATACATGTATTGAAACATAATTTAAAAATAATTTAAAAACTGTTACTCCTTCAAAGCCCACTACCTTCATAAATCATTAATTTTAAAATCCATAAAAAACATTCCTTGATATAACTTTCTATCTCCTATGAAAATACAAGAATATGTAGTTATAAAATTGCATAACTGATGTATGAGAGATGCCCTTAGTAAGCATGTCTTACATAAATAAAAACACTTGAAATATACATACAGTGTTGTAAGTAATGTGTCCTATGCCCCCTCTCATGTCAGTGGAAAAAATTAAAATTGTAAGAACATTCAATGATGAAATCTAGTGATAGTGGAAATATTAGAAAAATTGGAAATGGCGAAACCCTTCCCATACCCACTTATCACAGTTCCTATCATCACATATCTTAAGAATGGGGTTGAAAGAATGGGGAATGAAAAAAAGTGTGCCACATATTACATATTGTTGACTAGAATCGATTTCACAGAGATGTGGTCATTTAGTCCAGGTGGAGTAGAGGCATTTAATTTTAATTGCCACCTAGTCTCCAACTCACCTAATTTTTTCCGTACATCCCCTCCCCTAGGGTTAGATGTGGCTACATCTAATATAGCAAAGTAAAACAAGTTACAGTTAGTACTCTCCTGTATATGCCTCCATAAAGCATTCTTACCATCTTTCTTCCGAATGCAATAATAGTGGTCATAAATCCTTTGCCTTAGGGTCCTATCTGTCTTTCCCACGTAGTAACCATTACAGGTGGAACACATTGCTAAATACACAACGTGGGTAGTCCTACAATTTCCTTTCTTAAAATTTATCACTGTCCTAGTAAGGTTACTTAATGTGGTACTTTTCATAGTGCAAATATATCTACACTGATTACATGTACCACATTTGGTTGTGCCAGTGTGTTCCTTCACCTTGGATGTTACCATTTTTCTTTCAAGTTCCCTTTTTAAATTGTCTCCATTCCTTGATACAAACCTGGGAGCTTCCCCAACTATTTCTATTATTTTTGTGTCAATCTTTAATATGTTCCAATTTTCCTTCATAATTCTTTTTATGTTTGCAGTCCAAGGGGTGTGTTGCAATATACATGCTCTGGTATAACTAACTTCTGTCCCCCTATTATTAACTTCATCACTGTGTGTATGTAATAGGGGCCCTTTTCCCAACAGGGGTATGTATTTTTTGCCCCATTCATTGAGCACATAACTAGTCACATCCGTCACTAATTCTCTGGGGTAACCCCTCTGAATGAACATATCACCTATACACCTAAGTTCACTAATGAGATCTTCTTGGACGGATGTCATCCTAGCCGCCCTTATACATTGTCCTTTGATTATGCTTCTCTTTTGATTGAGGGGATGAGAGCTACTAAATTCCAAGTAACTATTACTAAATGTGTCTTTCCTATATATTCTACTTTTCATCTTACCTTCATCAATAATAATCAGTGTGTCTAAATATGCTATCTGGTGAGATTCCACTGTATAAGTAAATTGTAAATAATTATTCCTAGAATTTAAGTAACTCATAAAGTCTTCTAATTCTTTCCTATCCCCCTTCCAAATCAAAAAAATGTCATCCAAAAATCTATAATAACAGGAGACCGCTTGATATTTAAGATTTCCAAAAATATGCTCCTCTTCCCAGTCACTTAAATATATGTTGGAAAAAATGGGGGCACATGCTGCCCCCATTGCTACTCCTTTAACTTGCACATAATAATCACCGTCGAACATTATATAATTGTGTTTCAATACAAGTTCCATAAATTCAACTGTGAGCTGGGTCTTATCCATTGAGAACAACCCTGATTTTTCCCATATTCCATCAAGTTTCTAGTACAATACTTTCTTTCCTTGTTAAAACAAGATAAGAAAACCCCTTTCTCCCATTTTAAAAATGATTATTATTAGTGTTTCTGGTGTGTCCTCTTTTATTGTAATGCATCAATAATACATCAACAGCCTGATGTTTACATTGTAAACCATCATTAAATTAAATCATTGTAAACCATGCTACGTATCTCATTATGCAGCCGTGCTATGATGTCTCAGTGCGTTACATGCATCATCTTTTTGCAGCTTTTTTAAGACACGTGGTTGTTGAAAAAAATCACACACCAAAGATATCCAGAACTTTATCTTGGTAATCTATAAATTAAGTACATTATAAGTTTTGGTTGCAGGAATATAATTATCATGCAATCTATGGAAAATACGAAAGGCTAATATTTACCATTTTGAAAAAAAATAGAGCGGAAAGAAAGGATTACACGTTAAATTAGAACAGAACATGACGAATCCTGTCATTTACAGTCTTTAAGAGAATAGCTCAGAAAGTTTTACTTAAATGCCATCTAGTTTATGTAAAAACTGCAGTTCAGTGCCTTAAAATAACATTATTGTTATTGTATATTATAATTTGTAAAATCAGAATCAGAAATACTTTATTGATCCCGCAGGAAATTGCTTATATTACAACTGCACAGATAAACACAGACACGATATAGACCAAACGCATATGTTACATAATTAGATATGACAGATACTATACTCACTTATGTTACCCCACATATAAAACAGCAACACCTGACAGAGGTACAATGTTGCCCATAGCCGATGTATTAGATAAGTCTGATACCACATAAAGTAGTGACATGTTAATTACCACTCACACTAGTATATGGGGTATTATAGCAATAACACTCGCCTGGGTGTGGGTAATGCTGAATTTCCCCATGGTTGGTGTGGTTTGGTCATGAGGGCGAAGCCCGAGTGGCTAAACAAAGACAACCGTTGGTAAATCCAGCATTACCCACACCCAGAAGTGGGTTATTGCTATTATACAGTGACATTATTTAAGAAAAAAATAATTACTTTTCTTAAATAATGGCATTGTATAATGCCTCCTTGCTGCCCTTCCACACCTGTCTGGTATTCTGCGGCACTTCTGATGTACTGCGCATGCGTATGCTTATACAGTACATCAGAGCTGTGGGCAAAAGCATTGGAGAAAGCAAGATCTCCGTTGCTTTTTCCAAACTGTCTTGCTATGTTAAAGGGGTTTAACATAGAGAGACAGCTTTAAAAAAAAAGCAACGGAGAATCTCCGTAGCTTTTTCTAAAGCTGTCTCGCTATGTTAAACCCATTTAACATAGTGAGACAGTTTTGAAAAAAAGCAATGGAGAAAGCAAGATCTCCGTTGCTTTTTACAAAGTGTCTCGCTATGTTAAAGGAGTATAACATAGCGAGACTGCTTTAAAAAAAGCAACGGAGATAGGAAGATCTCCATTACTTTTTTAAAGCTGACTTGCTATGTTAAACTCATTTAACATAGTGAGACGGTGTGTAAAAAGCAACGGAGATCTTGCGTTCTCTGTTGCTGCAAAAAAAGAGTTATACTAATGGAAAAAGTCCAGGCAACCGGACCTTTTCCATTACTATAACTCTGATTTACAACGTGCACGCTGACCAATCAGCGTGCACGTTTTGGAATATTAATGGGGGGGTCATTGTATAATATACATTAAAGTATAGCAAATTGCAGAAATGATAATTGCATTCATGATTCATTTTGCACTGAGAGAGATAAAACAAACATTAAATAAAATAAAAAAGAGAAAAAGCATGGTGAAAAAAGAAAAACGTGGGTAAGAGTTTAACATTGCACTAGTGGGGGAAGTGCTAAGATGGTAGGAGACATTATAGTCTTATGGCTGTGGGCAGGAATAATTTCTTGTGATGTTCAGTGGAGCACTTTATGCTTGTCAGTTTCTTGCTAAATGAACTTCTCTGTCCATCCAGACTCTAAGTGGATGGTCAGTATTTTACATGATGGACTTTAGTAGTCCTAACATTCTTCTCTCAGCCACAGCTTTGAGGCTTTCCAGTTCTTTTCTAACTACTGGGCCAGCCTTCTTTACCAATTTGTTGACTCTGTTTGCTTCAGCCTTATTTATACTACTACCCCGGCAGATCACTGTGAAGAAGATAGTGCTGGCCACTACTGTCTCTTAGACCAACCACAGCATAGTGTTGAATGTAAAGGATCTGAGTCTTCGTAGTTAGTGCAGCCTACTCTGACCCATTTTATATGCTACTTGCAAATTTTGGACCAGTCCAGCTTACTGTCCAAGTGCACCCCTAAATACTTGTAATCCTGAACAATCTTGGATTCAAATCCCCCCCATTGACATAGGGGTCATTGAGGGATAAGATTGTGATGTCCCTGGATCTACTACCAGGTCCTTTGTTTTACTGATAGATTAATCTCACACCGGCTCACACACCTGTTCATCGCCTTCCTGTATTCCTCCTTATCTCCATGCCTGATACTTCTGAGTCAGCTGAGAATTTTTGCAGGTGACATAGCTGAAGTCTGTGGTACACAGGGTCAAAAGGAAAGGTGATAAATGTGTCCCCTGCAGTGCTCCAGCGCTTCATAGCACTCTGTCAACACACAGCCCTGCAGTCGCACATATTGCAGCCTCGGTTAGATAATCCACGGTCAAGGACCTGGTAGTAGATCCAGGGACATCACAATCTTATCCCCCAATGACCCCTATGTCAATGGGGGGGATTTGAAGCCAAGATTGTTGAGGATTACAGGTATTTGGGGGTGCACTTGGACAGTAAGCTGGACTGGTCCAAAATTTGCAAGTAGCATATAAAATGGATCAGAGTAGGCTGCACTAACTACGAAGACTCAGTTCCTTTACATTCATCAACACTATGCTGTGGTTGGTCTATGAGACAGTAGTGGCCAGCACTATCTTCTTCACAGTGATCTGCCGGGGTAGTAGTATAAATAAGGCTGAAGCAAACAGAGTCAACTACAACTCCCACTCTAATATCACCCACCCCATCCAACCACTACCTTTCTTTCCACTCCACTAACTACTTTGATTATAGCAAGCTCAGATGCTCATAAGCCTAGTACTTATTATACAACAGGATCTTCTTATTATAACATTTGTTAATGTCTGTTATGTACTTCACAGATAAAGATTCTAGTTGTCTACTGATGTACTATGTTCTTCATCTGTAAATATGTTGTAAGTAATTGCTATGTTATATTGTTAATCACTATGTAATCCAATGTAACTACTGTCTGTCTATTTTAACTGTGGAGCTTTTCTCCCCGGGCCTCCACTGAAAATGGGCAAACGTCCAGTCGGACACTCCCGGTCAACAAATGTAAATAAATAAATAAATAAATGAAACTAAGGGAGCATCCACATTCATCTCTGACAGCTTACTCCCCAGGCTGTCTGGTTGGATGGTGTTAAAGGCATTTGAGAAGTCAAAGAGCATAATTCTGAGGGATCCTCCCAGTTTGTTCAAGTGGCGGTATGCTATATGCATAAGGTGGATAATCGCATTTTAGACTCCTGGTATGCAAACTGAAAGAGGTCTAGTTATGACCTGACCTTGGGGAGAAGTACTTGCAGGACCAGCCTCTGAAGGACTTTCATGCATTGTGACACGAGTGCCACAGACCTGTAATCTGAAGTATCCCTTGGGCGTGCCTTCTTTGATAAAGGAATCAGGCAGGATATTTTCCACAGCAAGGGTAGCCAATGGTACTGAGTCTCAAGCTAAAGATCCTGAGTAGCACCCCCTCCAAGCTGCAAGGCAGAGGTCTTCATAACCTGTGGACTAATGACATTAGACCCCACCACTTTTATAGAGCAAAGTCTTCTAAGTTCTCTGATCACCCCATTCTCTGATAAGATGATAGTCAAATTGTTAGCCTCTGCTTTGACAGCCTAGGTGGTAGTGTTTTTGTTTGTGCCATGTGGTCTGTATGTGATTGTGTACCTTCCCTCCCCTGTTTTGAACATTCCTTTCCCTGTGTTGAACAGTCGAGACTGGGGAGGAGGCAGACAAGGTATGCATTTTGCTGTCCAGAAGGGCTGGAGCTAAGGGCATCCTGGGAGTCAGTCATACCATTGACTCATTCCACCGAGGAGGATATTTATTTTATTTATGATCTACCCCTTAACACCCCCCACCCCTTTCCTGGGCTACTCTCCCCATGGACTACAGAGAATGCCTAGATCAGGGATCTCAAAGTTGCAGCTCTTGGGTCTCAAGCAGCCCTCAAACCAGCATAATTATAGAGAAGAAAGCTACTACATTATATTCTCAACAACAGTGATTGCTTTTATTTTTGTTTTGGTGACTGTGGCCCCCTGATTAAACCAGCATAATTATAGAGAAGAAAGCTACTACATTATATTCTTAGCAACAGTGATTGCTTTTATTTTTGTTTTGGTGACTGTGGCCCTCTGATTAAACCAGCAAAATTATAGAGAAGAAAGCTTCTACATTATATTCTTAGCAACAGTGATTGCTTTGATTTTTGTTTTGCTGACTGTGGCCCTCTGATTAAACCAGCATAAGAGAAGAAAGCTACTACATTATATTCTTAGCAACAGTGATTACTTTTATTTTTGTTTTGGTGACTGTGGCCCTCTGATTAAACAAGCATAATTATAGAGAAGAAAGCTACTACATTATATTCTTAGCAACAGTGATTACTTTTATTTTTGTTTTGGTGACTGTGGCCCTCTGATTAAACCAGCATAATTATAGAGAAGAAAGCTACTACATTATATTCTTAGCAACAGTGATTGCTTTTATTTTTGTTTTGGTGACTGTGGCCCTCTGATTGTGCTATCCCTCCTACTGCCCTCATGGTAATTTGACTTTGAGACCCCTGGCCTAGATGAATATCTTCACCTCTGGGACTGCATGCCCATCCCCAGTGCCAGTGGCTCAGACACCTGACCTGCTAATCTAACCACATTGTCAGGGCAAACGCTAGAGTTGTATGCCTCTATGACATGGGACTGGTTACTTCCTATCTGGTTGTTAGTCACAAGCAAATTAAACCCCAAAGTTATTAAACATATGCAAATATATCATTCTATGGAGGTGCTAATCATATATATATATATAGGTTCATAGGTTCATAGGTTCATAGATTAGTACTAAGCTAACTGCCCTTGCAAGCCATTTTAAGCTTAGCCAATTATCCCTTGTGGGACTCAAACCCAGGACCTTGTGTTTGTAAGGCAAACACCTTAACTGTTAGGCCACCCTCCCAACCCTATATATATATACCAATGAAACCTTTTACAGTTGGATGTTGGAAATAATACAACGAATGTAAAGACCTTTTAGTTTTAGATAAGAGTCAACACTTTTTATTAATAATGGAATATTGTACTAAAATTATCATTATCATTACAAACTAAATCTGAAGATGTTTACCCATTGTCAGTGTATACATAAACATTGTGTAACATGAAATGCTGATGTAAGTTTTGGGTAAAATAAGAAATTATAAGCATTTTGCTAGATTCGTTGTCAGCCTGGAAAAATATGCATTTCTTATGGAATGCAGTCCAAATAAGGCTTCAAAGATGGCTGCACACTGATCAGCAGTTTAACTTCAGCTTTTCAGTTTGAAAACAGAAAATAAGATAAAAAGATGTGCCACTGAAACTGTTTTGGTAGGTTCAAGAGATGTCTTTCAGTAATTTAGATAGAAAAAAGAAATCAAATGTACTCAAAGATGATTATAATAAATGAAACATTGAAGGAGTATAATAACTCAAATAACAGAAGACTGGAAAAAATAGAAGCTGCTTTCACTTGCTGTTCAGATCAACTGGTAAAACTGTAAAAATCAGAGGGTGAAATGAAAAAGAAAGCTGGCTGAGTATGAGGCTTCTCAAGAAGAATGGTTTCCAAAAACAGAAGATTTATAAGACAGAACATGCAGGAAAAACCCAAGATTTTCTGCTGTACAAGAGAACGTGGAAGGAACACAGTGAAATAATTTTATGAAAGCACAAGTAAGCACCTGGACTGGTATTCCACAGCAAGATTTGTTAATTGAAAAGGCAAATTGAATGTTTGTTGCAAACCTGGCCATAAGAAAGCAGTCAAGACCTATATTAGTAAAAATGCAATCATACTAACAGAAAGAGATGATCCTGACAAAACCTTGCCTGAAGGGCATACACTGGAGACAGCATAGTGTTAGCAGAAAATTATTATTCATTGTAAGAAAAAGCATCTTTAACACCGTGACCAGGGAATGTCAAGAGAGAGGTGTGAGATTCAAGCTGCAGTATCCAGAATATTTTTTTTCCTGGAGGATCAAAAACATTGCTGATGTAGAGCAGACATGAATAAAAAGCAATTGTTACTAGTCAATGTTGTGTATGGAGTTAGGAAATAAAAAAAGTGTATCCAGTAAAAGTGTATCCAGTAAAAGTAATCCAGCAAGCAGAAAGGAACTCTTTCTTCTGACAGGGAAGTTCATAGAGGAACTTTACCAGTGAAACCTTTTCCAACGTTCCAAAGGGAAAATCACAGGAATTAACTCAGGAGTACCCTGGACTTAAACTAATGTCTGGTGATGAGAGTTGGAGATGAACAGGAAGACCACCAACACATAAATTACTGGTAAATGGGAGGCTATAAAGCATCAGTCACATTTGAGAAAAATGGCTTTGCAAGAAAAAGTGGCTGAAAAAGAATGGATTTATTTTTCATTTTGCTAAACTGGGGTGGACTGTAAAGCATATACCCCACTTTATGAAGGACACTAAAAGGGGAAAAAGGTAACTGTAAGTAAAATGATTTTGTTGTTCTTAGTATTTATATATAACATTTTATGATATTAACTGCATGTTTATTTATTTATTTTATTTAACATTTGATGAACAGGAAAGTCCGACTAGGACAGAGCCTATTTTCAGTGGAGGCCCAGGGGGAAATGCTCTAGACACATCTTTGGAATGTGGGAGGGAACTGGAGTACCCAGAGGAAACCAGGTGAATGCAGAGAGAACATTCAGACTCCACATAGAAGGCACCTCAGCTGAGAATCGAACCAGGGTACCTCTTGCTTTGAGGTGACAACATTAACAGCTGCACCACTGCGCCACCTAGTGTTTGTTATATACAGTAAGGCAGTTTTGTGTAGTATGTAGTCAGTGGGTGGAGTCTTTTCAGTTACTGTTATAAGTCTTAAATATATTAAAGTAAACAAGTACTTTTTTAGTTGTACAAAATAAGGCCTTTACTGTATAACAAAAGAAGAAAGGCTTGGCAAAAGCAAGCTTAATGTTAATATGATGTGACCTCAGGCTGCTGGGGGTGGTGATGGTGGGGTATAAAAGTGCACTGATTATATTGCATGTAAGTTAAGATACTTTATTTTTAGAAAAGTAAATGTCTAGATTGATGCCCGTAGGTTGTGAGTGGCTTTTTTGTAAGCAATTAAGCATAAAAATAAGACAAAATGATGAAAAGCCATGAAAAGTTTATTACATCTACAAATATTACCTTGTTTTTTTTTTATTAGCAGATGTCCAGTTGGAGTCAAAAAGTCTGCAGCTGAAGGCAGGAAATTTGCAAAGATTCATTGTTAAGTGCTTTTTCATGGAGATGAACTGTCTACAGGTACCAGCAATTATGAACATTCTTTCCTGAGAGAAATGCCAACTTTGCAGGTACAATGGCAAGCAGTTCAGTAAAAAACTGCTTGAAATAATGGGAAGTGACTACAAGATATTAGCCTCCCTTGCAGCATTTATACTTTAATGCATATAACAGTGTACAATTTATCTTGGTATGTAAATGGCCTTACAGCTATAGACAAAAAGGAAAGAGGACTGAGTTGTATTAAGAAATGCAGAGTACAAATATCAGTGATGCAGGAGAAACATTCGGAAAGTAATGGGCACATGACATTGACAAAGCAAGGATTTCAGGAAGGATGTTCTACAGAGTATCAGGAACAAAGGAAACTTAGAGTAATGATGCTAGCTGGTAATGTTCCAACAGTGATAGATAATGAAAAAGACACAATGTTGGTAGTTGTAAGGGGCTGTTGGCAATTGAAGAGGATTACACTGGCGTGCATTTATATTGTACCAGACACACTGCTGTTCTGGAGCATAAGGAATGGTTGGGAGGACTGGAGAATAAGGAACGTTTGGAGGAATACTCGACTCTCAGGAGGGAATACTACTTATGGGTGGGGGCTGGGACACATAGCAGTAGTGAGGATGTATTGGAGGCATAGAATATAACAAAAGAGGAGGGTAGATTTCTGAAGAAATCTATGAAAGTATTTGGTATGGAAAGTATGAATTCAGTACTACAAACTTAGACAGAATTTACACATTGTTGTACAAGGTACAATAACTTGGCTAGACTAGATGCAATTATATTTCTTCAGAACATTTTCATTTAATTTAAAGCTTTGCCTCATATCCAATAACTGTTGCAGATCATGCACCAATAAAATCTATGATAAAAATGAATGGTAATTAAGTAAAAATGAAACAGTGGCACTTTCCCACCTATCTGTTAAGAAGAGAAAGATTTAAGGAATGGATAGTACAAATTATTTGAGAGTTATTAGGAAAGATAGAAATGTTTTCAGAAGTTATAGCTAGTGAGTGGGATACAATGAAAATGGGAGTTTAAAACGGAAGAAATAAAACAGAAAAACGATATGATATATGAAGTAAAACAAAATACTTAGAGGGACTGCAAAGGCTAAAATATTGCAGAATAAAGGGAATATCAGAGAATAAGAAGAGGCACAAATGAAGTGCAAAAGAGAAGATGAGGGGGTAGTATCTGGATAATATGCATGAGTTTGGAAGGATGTATCTGTATAATATGCATGAGTTTGGAAGGATGTATCTGGATAATATGCATGAGTTTGGAAGGATGTATCTGGATAATATTCATGAGTTTGGAAGTATGTAGTATCTGGATAATATGCATGGGTTTGGAAGGATGTATCTGGATAATATGCATGAGTTTGGAAGGATGTAGTACCTGGATAATATGTATGAGTTTGAAAGGATGTATCTGGATAATATGCAAGAGTTTGGAAGGATGTATCTGGATAATATGCATGAGTTTGGAAGGATGTAGTATCTGGATAATATGCATGAGTTTGGAAGGATGTATCTGGATAATATGCATGAGTTTGGAAAGATGTAGTATCCGGATAATATGCATGAGTTTGGAAAGATGTATCTGGATAATATGCATGAGTTTGGAAGGATGTATCTGGATAATATGCATGAGTTTGGAAGGATGTAGTATCTGGATAATATGCATGAGTTTGGAAGGATATATCTGGATAATATGCATGAGTTTGTACGGATGTATCTGGATAATATGCATGAGTTTGGAAGGATGTATCTGGATAATATGCATGAGTTTGGAAGGATGTATCTGGATAATATGCATGAGGTTGGAAGGATGTAGTATCTGGATAATATGCATGAGTTTGGAAGGATGTATCTGGATAATATGCATGAGTTTGGAAGGATGTAGTATCTGGATAATATGCATGAGTTTGGAAGGATGTATCTGGATAATATGCATGAGTTTGTAAGGATGTATCTGGATAATATGCATGAGTTTGGAAGGATGTATCTGGATAATATGCATGAGTTTGGAAGGATATAGTACCTGGATAATATGCATGAGTTTGTAAGGCTGTATCTGGATAATATGCATGAGTTTGGAAGGATGTAGTATCTGGATAATATGCATGTGTTTGTAAGGATGTAGTATCCGGATAATATGCATGAGTTTGAAAGATGTATCCAGATAATATGCATGAGTATGGAAGGATGTAGTATGCAGATAATATGCCTGAGTTTGGAAAGATGTAGTATCCAGATAATATGCATGAGTTGGAAAGATGTATCAGGATAATATGCATAAGTTTGGAAAGATGTAGTATCCGGATAATATGCATGAGTTGGAAAGATGTATCTCGATAATATGCATGAGTTTGGATGGATGTAGTATCCGGATAATATGCATGAGTTTGGAAAGATCTAGTATCCGGATAATATGCATGAGTTTGGAAGGAAGTATCTGGATAATATGCATGAGTTTGGAAGGATGTAGTATCCAGATAATATGCATGAGTTTGGAAGGATGTATCTGGATAATATGCATGAGTTTGCAAGGATATAGTATCCAGATAAATATGCATGAGATTGGAAAGATGTAGTGTCCGGATAATATGCATGAGTTTCGAAAGATGTAGTATCCGGATAATATGCATGAGTTTGTAAGGATGTAGTATCCAGATAATATACATGAGTTTGGAAGGATGTAGTATCCAGATAATATGCATGAGTTTGGAAAGATGTAGTATCCGGATAATATGCATGAGTTTGGAAGGATGTAGTATCCGGATAATATGCATGAGTTTGGAAGGATGTAGTATCCAGATAATATGCATGAGTTCGAAAGAAGTATCTGGATAATATGCATGAGTTTGGAAGGATGTAGTATCTGGATAATATGCATGAGTTTGGAAAGATGTAGTATCCGGATAATATGCATGAGTTTGGAAGGATGTATCTGGATAATATGCATGAGTTTGGAAGGATGTAGTATCCAGATAATATGCATGAGTTTGGAAGGATGTATCTGGATAATATGCATGAGTATGCAAGGATATAGTATCCAGATAATATACATGAGATTGGAAAGATGTAGTGTCCGGATAATGTGCATGAGTTTCGAAAGATGTAGTATCTGGATAATATGCATGAGTTTGTAAGGATGTAGTATCCAGATAATATACATGAGTTTGGAAGGATGTAGTATCCGGATAATATGCATGAGTTTGGAAAGATGTAGTATCCGGATAATATGCATGAGTTTGGAAGGATGTAGTATCCGGATAATATGCATGAGTTTGGAAGTATGTAGTGTCCAGATAATATGCATGAGTTTGGAAGGATGTAGTATCCGGATAATATGCATGAGTATGGAAAGATGTAGTATCTGGGTAATATGCATGAGTTTGGAAAGATGTATCTGGATAATATGCATGAGTTTGGAAAGATGTAGTATCCTAATAATATGCATGAGTTTGGAAAGATGTATCTGGATAATATGCATGAGTTTGGAAAGATGTATCTGGCTAATATGCATGAGTTTGGAAGGAAGTAGTATCCAGATAAAATGCATGAGTTTGGAAGGATGTAGTATCCGGATAATATGCATGGGTTTGGAAAGATTTAGTATCTGGATAATATGCATGAGTTTGGAAAGATGTATCTGCATAATATGCATGAGTTTGGAAAGATGTAGTATCCGGATAATATGCATGAGTTTGGAAAGATGTATCTGGATAATATGCATGAGTTTGGAAAGACTTATCTCGATAATATGCATCAGTTTGGAAAGATGTATCTGGATAATATGCATGAGTTTGGAAGGATGTAGTATCCAGATAATATGCATGAGTTTGGAAGGATGTAGTATCCGGATAATATGCATGAGTTTGGAAAGATGTAGTATCCGGATAATATGCATGAGTTTGGAAAGATGTATCTGGATAATATGCATGAGTTTGGAAAGATGTAGTATCCGGATAATATGCATGAGTTTGGAAGGATGTAGTATCCGGATAATATGCATGAATTTGGAAAGATGTATCTGGATAATATGCGTGAGTTTGTAAGGATGTGTCTGGATAATATGCATGAGTTTGTAAGGATGTATCTGGATAATATGCATGAGTTTGGAAGGATATAGTATCTGGATAGTATGCATGAGTTTGGAAGGATGTAGTATCCGGATAATATGCATGAGTTTGGAAGGATGTAGTATCTGGATAATATGCTTGAGTTTGGAATGATGTAGTATCCGCATAATATGCATGAGTTTGAAAGATGTATCCGGATAATATGCATGAGTTTGGAAGGATGTAGTATCCGGATAATATGCCTGAGTTTGGAAAGATGTAGTATCCAGATAATATGCATGAGTTGGAAAGATGTATCCGGATAATATGCATGAGTTTGGAAAGATGTAGTATCCGGATAATATGCATGAGTTCGAAAGATGTATCTGGATAATATGCATGAGTTTGGAAGGATGTATTATCCGGATAATATGCATGAGTTTGGAAAGATGTAGTATCCGGATAATATGCATGAGTTCGAAAGATGTGTCTGGATAATATGCATGAGTTTGGAAGGATGTAGTATCCAGATAATATGCATGAGTTTGGAAGGATGTATCTGGATAATATGCATGAGTTTGTAAGGATGTAGTATCCAGATAATATACATGAGATAATATGCATGAGTTTGGAAAGATGTAGTATCCGGATAATATGCATGAGTTTGGAAGGATGTAGTATCCGGATAATATGCATGAGTTTGGAAAGATGTAGTATCCGGATAATATGCATGAGTTTGGAAGGATGTAGTATCCGGATAATATGCATGAGTTTGGGATGTAGTATCTGGATAATATGCTTGAGTTTGGAAAGATGTAGTATCTGGATAATATGCATGAGTTTGGAAAGATGTATCTGGATAATATGCATGAGTTTGGAAGGATGTAGTATCCAGATAATATGCATGAGTTTGGAAGGATGTAGTATCCGGATAATATGCATGAGTTTGGAAAGATGTAGAATCCGGATAATATGCATGAGTTTGGAAAGGATGTATCCGGATAATATGCATGAGTTTGGAAAGATGTATCTGGATAATATGCATGAGTTTGGAAGGATGTAGTATCTGGATAATATGCATGAGTTTGGAAGGATGTAGTATCCGGATAATATGCATGAGTTTGGAAGGATGTAGTATCCGGATAATATGCATGAGTATGGAAAGATGTAGTATCTGGGTAATATGCATGAGTTTGGAAAGATGTATCTGGATAATATGCATGAGTTTGGAAAGATTTAGTATCTGGATAATATGCATGAGTTTGGAAAGATGTATCTGCATAATATGCAAGAGTTTGGAAAGATGTAGTATCCGGATAATATGCATGAGTTTGGAAAGATGTAGTATCTGGATAATATTCATAAGTTTGGAAGGATGTAGTATCTGGATAAGATGCATGAGTTTGGAAGGATGTAGTATCCGGATAATATGCATGAGTTTGGAAAGATGTATCTGGATAATATGCATGAGTTTGGAAAGATGTAGTATCCGGATAATATGCATGAGTTTGGAAGGATGTAGTATCCGGATAATATGCATGAGTTTGGAAGGATGTAGTATCCGGATAATATGCATGAGTTTGGAAAGATGTATCCGGATAATATGCATGAGTTTGGAAAGATGTATCTGGATAATATGCATGAGTTTGGAAGGATGTAGTATCCGGATAATATGCATGAGTTTGGAAGGATGTAGTATCTGGATAATATGCATGAGTTTGGAAGGATGTAGTATCTGGATAATATGCATGAGTTTGGAAGGATGTAGTATCCGGATAATATGCATGAGTTTGGAAAGATGTATCTGGATAATATGCATGAGTTTGGAAAGATGTATCTGGATAATATGCATGAGTTTGGAAGGATGTAGTATCTGGATAATATGCATGAGTTTGGAAAGATGTAGTATCCGGATAATATGCATGAGTTTGGAAGGATGTAGTATCCGGATAATATGCATGAGTTTGGAAAGATGTAGTATCTGGATAATATGCATGAGTTTGGAAAGATGTATCTGGATAATATGCATGAGTTTGGAAAGATGTAGTATCCAGATAATATGCATGAGTTTGGAAGGATGTAGTATCTGGATAATATGCATGAGTTTGGAAAGATGTAGTATCCGGATAATATGCATGAGTTTGGAAGGATGTAGTATCCGGATAATATGCATGAGTTTGGAAGGATGTAGTATCCGGATAATATGCATGAGTTTGGAAGGATGTAGTATCTGGATAATATGCATGAGTTTGGAAGGATGTAGTATCCGGATAATATGCATGAGTTTGGAAGGATGTAGTATCCGGATAATATGCATGAGTTTGGAAAGATGTATCCGGATAATATGCATGAGTTTGGAAAGATGTATCTGGATAATATGCATGAGTTTGGAAGGATGTAGTATCCGGATAATATGCATGAGTTTGGAAAGATGTAGTATCCGGATAATATGCATGAGTTTGGAAAGATGTATCTGGATAATATGCATGAGTTTGGAAAGATGTAGTATCCGGATAATATGCATGAGTTTGGAAAGATGTATCTGGATAATATGAATGAGTTTGTAAAGATGTAGTATCCGAATAATATGCATGAGTTTGGAAAGATGTAGTATGCGGATAATATGCTTTAGTTTGGAAAGATGTAACTGGATAATATGCATGAGTTTGGAAGGATGTAGTATCCGGATAATATGCATGAGTTTGGAAAGATGTAGTATCCGGATAATATGCATGAGTTTGGAAAGATGTAGTATCTGGATAATATGCATGAGTTTGGAAGGATGTAGTATCCGGATAATATGCATGAGTTTGGAAAGATGTATCTGGATAATATGCATGAGTTTGGAAAGATGTAGTATCCGGATAATATGCATGAGTTTGGAAGGATGTAGTATCCGGATAATATGCATGAGTTTGGAAAGATGTAGTAACTGGATAATATGCATGAGTTTGTAATGATTTAGTATCTGGATAATATGCATGAGTTTGGAAGGATGTAGTATCCGGATAATATGCATGAGTTTGGAAGGATGTAGTATCCGGATAATATGCATGAGTTTGGAAAGATGTAGTATCCGGATAATATGCATGAGTTTGGAAAGATGTATCTGGATAATATGCATGAGTTTGGAAAGATGTAGTATCCGGATAATATGCATGAGTTTGGAAGGATGTAGTATCCGGATAATATTCATAAGTTTGGAAGGATGTAGTATCTGGATAAGATGCATGAGTTTGGAAGGATGTAGTATCCGGATAATATGCATGAGTTTGGAAAGATTTAGTATCTGGATAATATGCATGAGTTTGGAAAGATGTAGTATCCGGATATTATGCATGAGTTTGGAAGGATGTAGTATCTGGATAATATGCATGAGTTTGGAAGGATGTAGTATCCGGATAATATGCATGAGTTTGGAAGGATGTAGTATCCGGATAATATGCATGAGTTTGGAAAGATGTATCTGGATAATATGCATGAGTTTGGAAAGATGTATCTGGCTAATATGCATGAGTTTGGAAGGATGTAGTATCCGGATAATATGCATGGGTTTGGAAAGATTTAGTATCTGGATAATATGCATGAGTTTGGAAAGATATAGTATCCGGATAATATGCATGAGTTTGTAAGGATGTAGTATCTGGATAATATGCATGAGTTTGGAAAGATGTAGTATCCGGGTAATATGCATGAGTTTGGAAAGATGTATCTGGATAATATGCATGAGTTTGGAAAGATGTAGTATCCGGATAATATGCATGAGTTTGGAAGGATGTAGTATCCGGATAATATGCATGAGTTTGGAAGGATGTAGTATCCGGATAATATGCATGAGTTTGAAAAGATGTATCTGGATAATATGCATCAGTTTGGAAAGATGTATCTGGATAATATGCATGAGTTTGGAAGGATGTAGTATCCAGATAATATGCATGAGTTTGGAAGGATGTAGTATCTGGATAATATACATGAGTTTGGAAAGATGTAGTATCCGGATAATATGCATGAGTTTGGAAAGATGTAGTATCCGGATAATATGCATGAGTTTGGAAGGATGTAGTATCCGGATAATATGCATGAGTTTGGAAAGATGTATCTGGATAATATGCATGAGTTTGGAAGGATGTAGTATCTGGATAATATGCATGAGTTTGGAAGGATGTAGTATCCGGATAATATGCATGAGTTTGGAAAGATGTAGTACCTGGATAATATGCATGAGTTTGGAAAGATGTAGTATCCGGATAATATGCATGAGTTTGGAAAGATGTAGTATCCGGATAATATGCATGAGTTTGGAAAGATGTAGTATCTGGATAATATGCATGAGTTTGTAAGGATGTAGTAACCGGATAATATGCATGAGTTTCTAATGATGTAGTATCTAGATAATATGCATGAGTTTGGAAGGATGTAGTATCCGGATAATATGCATCAGTTTGGAAGGATGTATCTGGATAATATGCATGAGTTGGGAAAGATATATCTGGATAATATGCATGGGTTTGGAAAGATGTATCTGGATAATATGCATGAGTTTGGAAGGATGTAGTATCCGGATAATATGCATGAGTTTGGAAGGATGTAGTATCTGGATAATATGCATGAGTTTGGAAAGATGTAGTATCCGGATAATATGCATGAGTTTGGAAGGATGTAGTATCCGGATAATATGCATGAGTTTGGAAAGATGTAGTATCCGGATAATATGCATGAGTTTGAAAGATGTATCTGGATAATATGCATGAGTTTGGAAGGATGTAGTATCCAGATAATATGCATGAGTTTGGAAGGATGTAGTATCTGGATAATATGCATGAGTTTGGAAAGATGTAGTATCCGGATAATATGCATGAGTTTGGAAAGATGTATCTGGATAATATGCATGAGTTTGGAAGGATGTAGTATCCGGATAATATGCATGAGTTTGGAAGGATGTAGTATCCGGATAATATGCATGAGTTTGGAAAGATATATCTGGATAATATGCATGAGTTTGGAAGAATGTAGTATCTGGATAATATGCATGAGTTTGTAATGATGTAGTATCCGGATAATATGCATGAGTTTGGAAGGATGTAGAATCCGGATAATATGCATGAGTTTGGAAAGATTTAGTATACGAATAATATGCATGAGTTTGGAATGATGTATCTGGATAATATGCATGAGTTTGGAAGGATGTAGTATCCGGATAATATGCATGAGTGTGGAAGGATGTAGTATCCGGATAATATGCATGAGTTTGGAAAGATGTATCCGGATAATATGCCTGAGTTTGGAAAGATGTATCTGGATAATATGCATGAGTTTGGAAGGATGTAGTATCCGGATAATATGCATGAGTTTGGAAAGATGTAGTATCCGGATAATATGCATGAGTTTGGACGGATGTATCTGGATAATATGCATGAGTTTGGAAAGATGTAGTATTCGGATAATATGCTTGATTTTCGAAGTATGTATCTGGATAATATGCATGAGTTTGGAAAGATGTAGTATCCAGATAATATACATGAGTTTGGAAGGATGTAGCATCTGGATAGTATGCATAAGTTTGGAAAGATGTATCTTGATATTATGCATGAGTTTGGAAGGATATAGTATCTGTATAATATGCATGAGTTTGGAATGATGTAGTATCCGGATAATATGCATGAGTTTGGAAAGATCTAGTATCCGGATAATATACATGAGTTTGGAAGGATGTAGTATCCGGATAATATGCATGAGTTTGGAAAGATGCATCTGGATAATATGCATGAGTTTTGAAAGATGTAGTATCCGGATAATATGCATGAGTTTGAAAAGATGTATCTGGTTAATATGCATGAGTTTGGAGGTATGTAGTATCTGGATAATATGCATGAGTTTGTAAGGATGTAGTATCCGGATAATATGCATGAGTTTGGAAGGATGTATCTGGATAATATGCATGAGTTTGGAAGGATGTAGTATCCGGATAATATGCATGAGTTTGGAAAGATGTCGTATCCGGATAATATGCATGAGTTTGGAAAGATGTATCCGGATAATATGCATGTGTTTGGAAGGATGTATCCGGATAATATGCATGAGTTTGGAAGGATGTAGTATCCGGATAATATTCATGAGTTTGGAAGTATGTAGTATCTGTATAATTTGCATGAGTTTGGAAGGATGTAGTATCCAGATAATATTCTTGAGTTTGGATGGATGTATCTGCATAATATGCAAGAGTTTCGAAGGATGTAGTATCCGGATAATATGCATGAGTTTGGAAGGATGTAGTATCTGGATAATATGCATGAGTCTGGAAGGATGTAGTATCCGGATAATATGCATGAGCTTGGAAAGATGTAGCATCTGGATAATATGCATGATTTGGGAAAGATGTAATATCCAGATAATATGTATGACTTTGGAAAGATGTATCTGAATAATATGCATGAGTTTGGAAAGATGGAGTATCCAGATAATATACATGAGTTTGGAAAGAAGTATCCAGATAATATGCTGGAGTTTGGAAGGATGTAGTATCCAGATAATGTGCATGTGTTTGGAAAAATATATCCGGAAAATATGCATGAGTTTGGAAGGATGTGGTATCCGGATAATATGCATGAGTTTGGAAAGATGTATCCACATAATATGCATGAGTTTGGAAGGATGTAGTATCCGGATAATATGCATGAGTTTGGAAAGATGTATCCAGATAATATGCATGAGTTTGGAAAGATGTATCTGGATAATATGCATGAGTTTGGAAGGATGTAGTATCCGGATAATATGCATGAGTTTGGAAGGATGTAGTATCTGGATAATATGCATGAGTTTGGAAAGATGTATCTGGATAATATGCATGAGGTTGGAAAGATGTATCTGGATAATATGCATGAGTTTGGAAAGATGTAGCATCCGGATTATATGTATGAGTTTGGAAAGATGTATCTGGATAATATGCATGAGTTTGGAAGGATGTAGTATCAGTATAATATGCATGAGTTTGGAAGGATGTAGTATCCGGATAATATGCATGAGTTTGGAAAGATGTATCTGGATAATATGAATGAGTTTGGAAGAATGTAGTATCAGGATAATTTGCATGAGTTTGGAAAGATGTAGTATCCGGATAATATGCATGAGTTTGGAAAGATGTATCTGGATAATATGCATGAGTTTGGAAAGATGTAGTATCCGGATAATATGCATGAGTTTGGAAGGATGTAGTATCCGGATAATATGCATGAGTTTGGAAGGATGTAGTATCCGGATAATATGCATGAGTTTGGAAAGATGTAGTATCCGGATAATATGCATGAGTTTGGAAAGATGTATCTGGATAATATGCATGAGTTTGGAAGGATGTAGTATCCGGATAATATGCATGAGTTTGGAAAGATGTAGTATCTGGATAATATGCATGAGTTTGGAAGGATGTAGTATCCGGATAATATGCATGAGTTTGGAAGGATGTAGTATCCGGATAATATGCATGAGTTTGGAAAGATGTATCTGGATAATATGCATGAGTTTGGAAAGATGTATCTGGATAATATGCATGAGTTTGGAAGGATGTAGTATCCAGATAATATGCATGAGTTTGGAAGGATGTAGTATCCGGATAATATGCATGAGTTTGGAAAGATGTAGTATCTGGATAATATGCATGAGTTTGGAAAGATGTATCTGGATAATATGCATGAGTTTGGAAAGATGTAGTATCCGGATAATATGCATGAGTTTGGAAAGATGTATCTGGATAATATGCATGAGTTTGGAAAGATGTAGTATCCGGATAATATGCATGAGTTTGGAAAGATGTAGTATCCGGATAATATGCATGAGTTTGGAAGGATGTAGTATCCGGATAATATGCAAGAATTTGGAAAGATGTATCTGGATAATATGCATGAGTTTGTAAGGATGTGTCTGGATAATATGCATGAGTTTGTCAGGATGTATCTGGATAATATGCATGAGTTTGGAAGGATATAGTATCTGGATAATATGCATGAGTTTGGAAGGATGTAGTATCCGGATAATATGCTTGAGTTTGGAAAGATGTAGTATGCGGATAATATGCTTGAGTTTGGAAAGATGTATTTGGATAATATGCATGAGTTTGGAAAGATATATCTGGATAATATGCATGAGTTTGGAAGAATGTAGTATCTGGAAAATATGCATGAGTTTGGAAGAATGTAGTATCTGGAAAATATGCATGAGTTTGTAATGATGTAGTATCCGGATAATATGCATGAGTTTGGAAGGATGTAGAATCCGGATAATATGCATGAGTTTGGAAAGATTTATCCGGATAATATGCATGAGTTTGGAATGATGTATCTGGATAATATGCATGAGTTTGGAAGGATGTAGTATCCAGATAATATGCATGAGTGTGGAAGGATGTAGTATCCGGATAATATGCATGAGTTTGGAAAGATGAAGTATCTGGATAAAATGCATGAGTTTGGAAAGATGTAGTATCCGGATAATATGCATGAATTTCGACAGATGTAGCAAGCGGATAATATGCATGAGTTTGGAAAGATGTATCAGGATAATATGCATGAGTTTGGAAAGATGTATCTGGATAATATGCATGAGTTTGGAAAGATGTATCTGGCTAATATGCATGAGTTTGGAAGGATGTAGTATCCAGATAATATGCATGAGTTAGGAAGGATGTAGTATCCGGATAATATGCATGAGTTTGGAAAGATTTAGTATATGGATAATATGCATGCGTTTGGAAAGATGTATCTGGATAATATGCATGAGTTTGGAAAGATGTAGTATCCGGATAATATGCATGAGTTTGGAAAGATGTATCTGGATAATATGCATGAGTTTGGAAGGATGTAGTATCCGGATAATATGCATGAGTTTGGAAGGATGTATCTGGATAATATGCATGAGTTTGGAAGGATGTAGTATCCGGATAATATGCATGAGTTTGGAAAGATTTCGTATCCGCATAATATGCATGAGTTTGGAAAGATGTATCCGGATAATATGCATGTCTTTGGAAGGATGTATCCAGATAATATGCATGAGTTTGGAAGGATGTAGTATCCGGATAATATTCATGAGTTTGGAAGTATGTAGTAACTGGATAATATGCATGAGTTTGGAAGGATGTAGTATCCAGATAATATGCATGAGTATGGATGGATGTATCTGCATAATATGCAAGAGTTTGGAAGGATGTAGTATCCGGATAATATGCATGAGTTTGGAAGGATGTAGTATCTGGATAATATGCATGAGTCTGGATGGATGTAGTATCCGGATAATATGCATGAGCTTGGAAAGATGTAGCATCCGGATAATATGCATGAGTTGGGAAAGATGTAGTATCCAGATAATATGCATGAGTTTGGAAAGATGTATCTGAATAATATGCATGAGTTTGGAAAGATGGAGTATCCGGATAATATGCATGAGTTTGGAAAGATGTATCTGGATAATATGCTTGAGTTTGGATAGATGTAGTATCCGGATAATATGCTGGAGTTTGGAAGGATGTAGTATCCGGATAATATGCATGAGTTTGGAAAGATATATCTGGAAAATATGCATGAGTTTGGAAGGATGTAGTATCCGGATAATATGCAAGAGTTTGGAAAGATGTATCCACATATTATGCATGAGTTTGGAAGGATGTAGTATCCAGATAATATGCATGAGTTTTGAAAGATGTATCCAGATAATATGCATGAGTTTGGAAAGATGTATCTGGATAATATGCATGAGTTTGGAAGGATGTAGTATCCGGATAATATGCATGAGTTTGGAAGGATGTAGTATCTGGATAATATGCATGAGTTTGGAAAGATGTAGCATCCGGATTATATGTATGAGTTTGGAAAGATGTATCTGGATAATATGCATGAGTTTGGAAGGATGTATTATCAGTATAATATGCATGAGTTTGGAAGGATGTAGTATCCGGATAATATGCATGAGTTTGGAAAGATGTTTCTGGATAATATGCATGAGTTTGGAAGGATGTAGTATCAGGATAATTTGCATGAGTTTGGAAAGATGTAGTATCCAGATAATATGCATGAGTTTGGAAAGAAGTATCTGGATAATATGCCCGAGTTTTGAAAGATGTACTATCCGGATAATCTGCATGAGTTTGGAAGGATGTAGTATCCGGATAATATGCATGAGTTTGGAAGGATGTAGTATCCGGATAATATGCATGAGTTTGTAAAGATGTATCCGGATAATATGCATGAGTTTGGAAAGATGTATCTGGATGATATGCGTGAGTTTGGAAGGATGTAGTATCCGGATAATATGCATGAGTTTGGAAAGATGTATCTGGATAATATGCATGAGTTTGGAAGGATGTAGTATCCGGATAATATGCATGAGTTTGGAAGGATGTAGTATCCGGATAATATGCATGAGTTTGGAAAGATGTATCTGGATAATATGCATCAGTTTAGAAAGATGTATCTATATAATATGCATGAGTTTGGAAGGATGTAGTATCCAGATAATATACATGAGTTTGGAAGGATGTAGTAGCCGGATAATATGCATGAGTTTGGAAAGATGTAGTATCCCGATAATATGCATGAGTTTGGATAGATGTATCTGGACAATATGCATGAGTTTGGAAAGATGTAGTATCCAGATAATATGCATGAGTTTGGAAAGATGCATCTGGATAATATGCATGAGTTTGGAAAGATGTAGTATCCGCATAATATGCATGAGTTTGGAAAGATGTAGTATCCAGATAATATGCATGAGTTTGGAAGGATGTAGTATCCGGATAATATGCATGAGTTTAGAAAGATGTATCTGGATAATATGCATGAGTTTGGAAAGATATAGTATCCGGATAATATGCATGAGTTTGGAAAGATGTATCTGGATAATATGCATGAGTTTGGAAAGATGTAGTATCCAGATAATATGCATGAGTTTGGAAGGATGTAGTATTCAGATAATATGCATGAGTTTGGAAGGATGTAGTATCCAGATAATATGCATGAGTTTGGAAAGATGTATCTGGATAATATGCATCAGTTTAGAAAGATGTATCTATATAATATGCATGAGTTTGGAAGGATGTAGTATCCAGATAATATGCATGAGTTTGGAAGGATGTAGTATCCGGATAATATGCATGAGTTTGGAAAGATGTAGTATCCGGATAATATGCATGAGTTTGGATAGATGTATCTGGACAATATGCATGAGTTTGGAAAGATGTAGTATCCAGATAATATGCATGAGTTTGGAAAGATGTATCTGGATAATATGCATGAGTTTGGAAAGATGTAGTATCCGCATAATATGCATGAGTTTGGAAAGATGTAGTATCCGGATAATATGCATGAGTTTGGAAGGATGTAGTATCCGGATAATATGCATGAGTTTGGAAAGATGTATCTGGATAATATGCATGAGTTTGTAAGGATGTGTCTGGATAATATGCATGAGTTTGTAAGGATGTATCTGGATAATATACATGAGTTTGGAATTATATAGTTTCTGGATAATATGCATGAGTTTGGATGGATGTAGTATCCGGATAATATGCATGAGTTTGGAAGGATGTAGTATCCGGATAATATGCATGAGTTTGGAAAGATGTAGTATGCGGATAATATGCTTGAGTTTGGAAAGATGTATCTGGATAATATGCATGAGTTTGGAAAGATGTATCTGGATAATATGCATGAGTTTGGAAGGATGTAGTATCTGGATAATATGCATGAATTTGGAAGGATGTAGTATCTGGATAATATGCATTAGTTTGTAAGGATGTAGTATCCGGATAATATGCATGAGTTTGGAAGGATGTAGAACCTGGATAATATGCATGAGATTGGAAAGATTTATCCGGATAGAATGCATGAGTTTGGAATGATGTATCTGGATAATATGAAGGAGTTTGGAAGGATGTAGTATCCAGATAATATGCATGTGTTTGGAAGGATGTAGTATTCGGATAATATGCATGAGTTTGGAAAGATGTAGTATCTGCATAAAATGCATGAGTTTGGAAAGATGTAGTATCCGGATAATATGCATGAATTTCGACAGATGTAGCATGCGGATAATATGCATGAGTTTGGAAAGATGTATCTGGATAATATGCATGAGGTTGGAAAGATGTATCTGGATAATATGCATGAGTTTGGAAAGATGTAGCATCTGGATAATATGCATGAGTTTGGAAAGATGTATCTTGATAATATGCATGAGTTTGGAAGGATGTAGTATCCCTATAATATGCATGAGTTTGGAAGGCTGTAGTATCCAGATAATATGCATGATTTTGGAAAGATGTAGTATCCGGATAATATGCATGAGTTTGGAAAGATGTATCTGAATAATATGCCTGAGTTTGGAAAGATGTAGTATCCGAATAATATGCATGAGTTTGGAAGGATGTATCTGGATAATATGCATGAGTTTCAAAATATGTATCTGGATAATATGCATGAGTTTGGAAAGATGTATCTTGATAATATGCATGAGTTTGGAAGGATGTATCTGGATAATATGCCTGAATTAGGAAAGATGTAGTATCTGGATAATATGCATGAGTTTGGAAGGATGTAGTATCCGGATAATATGCATCAGTTTGGAAGGATGTAGTATCTGGATAATATGCATGAGTTTGGTAGGATGTAGTATCCGGATAATATGCATTAGTTTGGAAGGATGTAGTATCCGAATAATATGCATGAGTTTGGAAGGATGTAGTATCTGGATAATATGCATGAGTTTGGAAAGATGTACCTGGATAATATGCATGAGTTTGGAAGGATGTATCTGGATAATATGCATGAGTTTGGAAGGATGTAGTATCCAGATAATATTCATGAGTTTGGAAAGATGTATCTGGATAATATGCATGAGTTTGGAAGGATGTAGTATCCAGATAATATGCATGAGTTTGGAAGGACGTAGTATCTGGATAATATGCATGAGTTTGGAAAGATGTATCTGGATGATATGCATGAGTTTGGAAAGATGTAGTATCCGCATAATATGCAAGAGTTTGGAAAGATGTATCTGGATAATATGCATGAGTTTGGAAGGATGTAGTATCCGGATAATATGCATGAGTTGGGAAGGATGTAGTATCCGGATAATATGCATGAGTTGGGAAGGATGTAGTATCCGGATAATATGCATGAGTTTGGAAAGATGTAGCATCTGGATAGTATGCATGAGTTTGGAAGGATGTAGTATCCGGATAGTATGCATGAGTTTGGAAGGATGTATCTGCATAATATGCATGAGTTTGGAAGGATGTAGTATCCGGATAATATGCATGAGTTTGGAAGGATGTAGTATCCGGATAATATGCATGAGGTTGGAAAGATGTAGCATCGGGATGGTATGCATGAGTTGGGAAAGATGTATCCGGATAATATGCATGAGTTTGGAAGGATGTAGTATCTGGATAATATGCATGAGTTTGTAAAGATGTATACGGATAGTATGCATGAGTTTGGAAAGATGTATCCGGATAATATGCATGAGTTTGGAAAGATGTAGTATCCGGATAATATGCATGAGTTTGGAAGGATGTATCTGGATAATATGCCTGAGTTTGGAAGGATGTAGTATCCGGATAATATGCATGAGTTTGGAATGATGTGTCTGGATAATATGCATGAGTTTGGAAGGATGTAGTATCCAGATAATATGCATGATTTTGGAAAGATATATCTGGATAATATGCATGAGTTTGGAAGTATTTAGTATCAGGATAATATGCATGAGTTTGGAAAGATGTAGTATCCGGATAATATGCATGAGTTTGGAAAGATGTATCTGGATAGTATGCCTGAGTTTGGAAAGATGTAGTATCCGGATAATATGCATGAGTTTTGAAAGATGTATCTGGATAATATGCATGAGTTTGGAAAGATGTATCTGGAAAATATGCATGAGTATGGAAGGATGTATCTGGATAATATGCCTGTGTTTGGAAAGATGTAGTATCTGGATAATATGCATGAGTTTGGAAGGATGTAGTATCCGGATAATATGCATGAGTTTGGAAGGATGTAGTATCTGGATAATATGCATGAATTTGGAAAGATGTATCTGGATAATATGCATGAGTTTGGAAAGATGTATCTGGATAATATGCATGAGTTTGGAAGGAAGTATTATCCAGATAATATGCATGAGTTTGTAATGATGTAGCATCTGGATAGTATGCATGAGTTTTGAAAGATGTATTGGATAATATGCATGAGTTTGGAAGGATGTAGTATCCAGATAATATGCATGAGTTTGGAAAGATGTATCTGGATAATATGCATGAGTTTGGAAGGATTTATTTTCCGGATAATATGCATGAGTTTGGAAAGATGTAGTATCCGGATAATATGCATGAGTTTGGAAAGATGTATCTGGATAATATGCATGAGTTTGGAAGGATGTATCTGGATAATATGCATGAGTTTGGAAAGATGTAGTATCCAGACAATATGCATGAGTTTGGAAAGATGTATCTGGATATTATGCATGAGTTTGGAAGGATGTGTCTGGATAATATGCATGAGTTTGGACGGATGTATTATCTGGATAATATGCATGAGTTTGGAAGGATGTATCTGGACAATATGCATGAGTTTGGAAGTATGTAGTATCCGGATAATATGCATGAGTTTGGAAGGATGTATCTGGATAATATGCATGAGTTTGGAAGGATGTAGTATCTGGATAATATGCATGAGTTTGGAAAGATGTATTTGGATGATATGCATGAGTTTGGAAAGATGTATCTGGATAATATGCCTGGGTTTGGAAAGATGTATCTGGATAATATGCATGAGTTTGGAAGGATGTATCTGGATAATATGCATGGATTTGGAAGGATGTAGTATCTGGATAATATGCATGACTTTGGAAGGATGTAGTATCCGGATAATATGCATGAGTTTGGAAAGATATCTGGATAATATGCATGAGTTTGGAAAGATGAAGTATCTGGATAATATGCATGAGTTTGGAAGGATGTAGCTGGATAATATGCATGAGTTTGTAAGGATGTAGTATCAGGATAATATGCATGAGTTTGGAAAGATGTATCTGGATAATATGCATGAGTTTGGAAAGATGTATCTGGATAATATGCATGAGTTTGTAAGGTTGTATCTGGATAATATTCATGAGTTTGGAAGGATGTAGTATCAGGATTATATGCATGAGTTTGGAAAGATGTATCTGGATAATATGCATTAGTTTGGAAGGATGTAGTATCCAGATAATATGCATGAGTTTGTAAGGATGTATCTGGAAAATATGCATGAGTTTGGAAGGATGTAGTATTTGGATAATATGCATGAGTTTGGAAAGATGTATCTGGATAATATGCCTGAGTTTGGATGGATGTAGTATCTGGATAATATGCATGAGTTTGGAAGGATGTTGTATCTGGATAATATGCATGAGTTTGGAAGGATGTAGTATCCAGATAATATGCATGAGTTTGGAAGGACGTAGTATCTGGATAATATGCATGAGTTTGGAAAGATGTAGTATCCGCATTATATGCAAGAGTTTGGAAAGATGTATCTGGATAATATGCATGAGTTTGGAAGGATGTAGTATCCGGATAATATGCATGAGTTTGGAAGGATGTAGTATCCGGATAATATGCATGAGTTTGGAAAGATGTAGCATCTGGATAGTATGCATGAGTTTCGAAAGATGTATCCGGATAATATGCATGAGTTTGGAAAGATGTAGCATCTGGATAGTATGCATGAGTTTCGAAAGATGTATCCGGATAATATGCATGAGTTTGGAAGGATGTAGTATACGGATAATATGCATGAGTTTGGAATGATGTATCCAGATAGTATGCATGAGTTTGGAAAGATGTATCTGGATAATATGCATTGAGTTTGGAAAGATGTAGTATCCGGATAATATGCATGAGTTTGGAAGGATGTATCTGGATAATATGCATGAGTTTGGAAGGATGTAGTATCCGGATAATATGCATGAGTTTGGAAAGATGTATCCGGATAGTATGCATGAGTTTGGAAAGATGTATCCAGATAATATGCATGAGTTTGGAAAGATGTAGTATCCGGATAATATGCATGAGTTTGGAAGGATGTATCTGGATAATATGCATGAGTTTGGAAGGATGTAGTATCCGGATAATATGCATGAGTTTGGAAGGATGTAGTATCCGGATAAATATGCATGAGTTTGGAAAGATGTAGCATCTGGATAGTATGCATGAGTTTGGAAAGATGTATCCGGATAATATGCATGAGTTTGGAAGGATGTAGTATCTGGATAATATGCATGAGTTTGGAAGGATCTATCTGCATAATATGCATGAGTTTGGAAGGATGTAGTATCCGGATAATATGCATGAGTTTGGAAAGATGTATCCGGATAGTATGCATGAGTTTGGAAAGATGTATCCGGATAATATGCATGAGTTTGGAAAGATGTAGTATCCGGATAATATGCATGAGTTTGGAAGGATGTATCTGGATAATATGCATGAGTTTGGAAGGATGTAGTATCCGGATAATATGCTTGAGTTTGGAATGATGTGTCTGGATAATATGCATGAGTTTTGAAGGATGTTGTATCCAGATAATATGCAGTAGTTTGGATAGATATATCTGGATAATATGCATCAGTTTGGAAGTATGTAGTATCAGGATAATATGCATGAGTTTGGAAAGATGTAGTATCCGGATAATATGCATGAGTTTGGAAAGATGTATCTGGATAATATGCCTGAGTTTGCAAAGATGTAGTATCCGGATAATATGCATGAGTTTCGAAAGATGTATCTGGATAATATGCATGAGTTTGGAAAGATGTATCTGGATAATATGCATGAGTATGGAAGGATGTATCTGGATAATATGCCTGAGTTTGGAAAGATGTAGTATCTGGATAATATGCATGAGTTTGGAAGGATGTAGTATCCGGATAATATGCATGAGTTTGGAAGGATGTAGTATCTGGATAATATGCATGAGTTTTGAAAGATGTATCTGGATAATATGCATGAGTTTGGAAAGATGTAGTATCCGGATAATATGCATGAGTTTCGAAAGATGTATCTGGATAATATGCATGAGTTTGGAAAGATGTTTCTGGATAATATGCATGAGTATGGAAGGATGTTTCTGGATAATATGCCTGAGTTTGGAAAGATGTAGTATCTGGATAATATGCATGAGTTTGGAAGGATGTAGTATCCGGATAATATGCATGAGTTTGGAAGAATGTAGTATCTGGATAATATGCATGAGTTTGAAAGGATGTATTATCCAGATAATATGCATGAGTTTGTAAGGATGTAGCATCTGGATAGTATGCATCAGTTTGGAAAGTTGTATCTGGATAATATGCATGAGTTTGGAAGGATGTAGTATCCAGATAATATGCATGAGTTTGGAAAGATGTATCTGGATAAATATGCATGAGTTTGGAAGGATTTATTTTCCGGATAATATGCATGAGTTTGGAAAGATGTAGTATCCGGATAATATGCATGAGTTTGGAAAGATGTATCTGGATAATATGCATTAGTTTGAAAGGATGTATCTGGATAATATGCATGAGTTTGGAAAGATGTAGTATCCAGACAATATGCATGAGTTTGGAAAGATGTATCTGGATAATATGCATGAGTTTGGAAGGATGTGTCTGGATAATATGCATTAGTTTGGACGGATGTATTATCCTGATAATATGCATGAGTTTGGAAGGATGTATCTGGATAATATGCATGAGTTTGGAAGGATGTAGTATCCGGATAATATGCATGAGTTTGGAAGTATGTATCTGGATAATATGCATGAGTTTGGAAGGATGTAGTATCCGGATAATATGCATGAGTTTGGAAGGATGTAGTATCTGGATGATATGCATGAGTTTGGAAAGATGTATCTGGATAATATGCATGGGTTTGGAAAGATGTATCTGGATAATATGCATGAGTTTGGAAGGATGTATCTGGATAATATGCATGGATTTGGAAGGATGTAGTATCTGGATAATATGCATGGATTTGGAAGGATGTAGTATCTGGATAATATGCATGACTTTGGAAGGATGTAGTATCTAGATAATATGCATGAGTTTGGAAAGATATCTGGATAATATGCATGAGTTTGGAAAGATGTAGTGTCCGGATAATATGCATGAGTTTGGAAGGTTGTATCTGGATAATATGCATGAGTTTGGAAGGATGTAGTATCCGGATAATATGCATGAGTTTGGAAAGATGTATCTGGATAATATGCATGAGTTTGGAAAGATGTATCTGGATAATATGCATGAGTTTGTAAGGTTGTATCTGGATAATATGCATGAGTTTGGAAGGATGTAGTATCAGGATAATATGCATGTGTTTGTAAAGATGTATCTGGATAATATGCATGAGTTTGGAAGGATGTAGTATCCAGATAATATGCATGAGTTTGTAAGGATGTATCTGGATAATATGCATGAGTTTGTAAGGATGTATCTGGATGATATGCATGAGTTTGGAAGGATGTAGTATCCGGATAATATGCATGAGTTTGGAAAGTTGTATCTGGATAATATGCCTGAGTTTGGAAGGATGTAGTATCTGGATAATATGCATGAGTTTGGAAGGATGTATCTGGATAATATGCATGAGTTTGGAAAGATGTAGTATCCGGATAATATGCATGAGTTTGGAAGGATGTTGTATCTGGATAATATGCCTGAGTTTGGAAGGATGTAGTATCTGGATAATATGCATGAGTTTGGAAGGATGTATCTGGATAATATGCATGAGTTTGGAAGGATGTAGTATCTGGATAATATGCATGAGTTTGGAAAGATTGCTATCAAGGAACTGCTTTTTGAAAAGAACTCCAGAGCACAAAAACTTTTGGCAAAATGATTTAGGCAACAGGAAGTAACTTAGGAAGCCTATAACATGAAAAATAACTTGAGATCCTTTAGCCGTATTAGAGATATTTCTGAACATTTATGAAAATTTTTATAAAGCAATGAACTGCAGAAATCAAATAAGAGCAGAAATGGAAATATTTATGGAAGACCTAAGTATACGAAGGTTAGAAGTAGATGAGGCTCAACAATTAAGTTAAGATAGGAGGAGGTGAAATAAAAATGTTGGTACATAATCAATCTGCAGAAAAGTCTCCAGGAATAGGTGGTATTCATAAGGAGGTTTGAAATCCAGGAGAGAACAAAGCAGTAAAGATCTGTAAGGTTTGGTTTAATGGTATTTTAATAGGAGGAGATTCACCAGAAAAGGCCATCATCTTGTTGTGGAACACACTGAGACAGTTTCGTTTTTTCAGTATACAAAATTAATGCAGACAAAACAAAGGCTATAGCTGTAAGCTATGTATCCATAAATGAATTTGTTCAGCAGTGATCATATTTATGCAGACATGATAAAATTAAGTATTTAAAAGTATGAGTTAAAAAGGATTTTATTGTGGCAGCTAAGCATATGTGGGAAAATATTAAGCAAAATAATATACATAACACTGGGAACTGTTGTTTATGGATATGAATAACAAGATACAAGCAGTAAAAATATTTTTAGTCCCTTTAGTTTTCTGTACAGGAATATTTTTATCAACCAGAGGAGATGAAGAAGACAGTAATTAACAGAGTTGAATGATTTTATCTGGAAGAATAAGAGGGTAAGGGTCAAGTGGGATAAACTGATATTGCCAATTGAACAAGATGGCATAGGATTACAGGATTTGGAAGGATATTATAGAGATACACAGCTAAGGATCATATACATAATACAAGTAGAAGGTTATAATTCAGAATGGAATGTTATAATGAAACATGAGAGAAGTTCAAGAGAGAGTGGATTTTTGGATGCAGATGCTTAATGACAATAATAGCCATACAGAATATTAAATTCATAAAGTACAGAAAGTATTCTATAAACTAAACCAGCACAAGAATGGAGACATCAGATTTTGCCACTAGAAAAGTCTGCAAGTAGCGGTTCAGAAAATACACCTTAGAGGACTGGTCTTCATTGGAGAAACCTTACAAAGGAACCAAGATTTTGGGAGGAAATAACTAGAAGGAAATGTAATAAACCTTCGTCCTAGGAGATGTAAATATTGACTGGGGAAAAATCAATAATCCCAATCCTACATTAACAATTAACCTATTCACCTTTACTCAACTTACCACCTCCATTACTAGACCTAACAAAACACACCCCTCTGGCTCCATACTCGACTGGATCCTAGTAACTCATCAAAACAAAACTATAACTTCAGGAGTCATTCCTGACTCTCTAGGAGACCACCTCCCTGCCTTCTCCATTTGAGCTACTCCCTCTTCCTCTCACTTCCATCAATATATTTCTACTCGCAACCTTACTAACTTTAACCCCACTACTTTTATTGATTCTCTCAAACTAACCAACTGGAACCCCCTAAAAATTCTGCCACTAGACACAGCCATTGACTACTTTAACTCAACATTCCTAACAATCCTTAACTCCCTAGCCCCAATAAGAAATAAACGAGTCAAAACTAAAACCTCTCACTGGCTCACCAAAGATACAAAAAACACCATGCTACAAAGAGATAAAACCTGGGAAACTTACCTCCATAACAATCAACCTGAGACTTTATTAAAATATAAACAGTTGAGAAACCTAGCCAAAAAACATGTCATTAGGGATAAAAAATCATACTACCTAAAACTACAAGAAAATCTTGCTAAAAATCCTAAGCAGTTCTGGAACTCTATTAATTCCCATTTGAGGCCTGGAACAAAAAATAATCCCTGTCCTGACACTAGCAAATCCATCTCAGAAATTGCCACACTATTCAACTCCTTCTTTACCTCTTCAATAGCTGAGCTCACTAAAACCTTCACCAACAATAATCCCTCTCCCCTCCCTGCCCAATCCTCCCCTCTCTCCCCCCTCTGTACCCTAATTTTGAACTTAAACTTGTCTCTACCAACCTAATAAAAAACTCCTCTATAAACTAAAGCCTTGCTCTAATGCCCCTGATGGCATTCCTTCCTCCTTCCTAAAAATAGCCTCAGATGCTATTGCTCTGCCTATCAGCATCCTGATCAATAGCTCTATACTCGAGTCTTATGTTCCCAAACTTTGGCGAACTACTTATATTTTGCCTCTCCACAAGGGAGGCAAAAATAACAATGTATCTAATTTTTGGCCCATAGCCATCCTTTCCCCTATCTCCAAAATTCTTGAAAAATGCATCCATCTACAGCTCCTACCATTCCTTACCAAATATCAATTACTTTCCCCCACCCAACATGGCTTCCGCCCAGGACACAGTACTAACTCCGCCCTTCTCTCCTTCTTACATATCGTCAATTCAGCCCGCGACTCTGGACATTAAGTATCTTCCTTCTCTCCTTCTTACATATCGTCAATTCAGCCCGCGACTCTGAACATTTAGTATCTTCCATCCTGCTGGACCTTTCTAAAGCCTTTGATACCATCTCCCATACCCACCTCCTAAATCATCTCTCTAACCTTAACCTTTCCCAAGAAACCCTTTCTTGGTTCTCCAGCTATCTTGCTAACAGGTCCCAAACTGTAAAATGGGGCCAAGCCACATCCTCTTTCCTCCCTACACCCAATGGAGTACCCCAAGGTTCCATACTTGGTCCTCTGCTACTCAACATCTTTATTAATGACTTCCATAAAGCCATTCCCAATGCCAAAATTGTCTAATATGCCGACGATTCCACTTTGATTTGCAGTGCCTCCAACCTAGCTGAGCTCCAATCTCTGACTCAAAATGCCTTCTCTACCACTGAAGACTGGATTCTCCAAAACCACCTCTCTCTTAACGCTAATAAAACCAAGACCCTTCTATTCTCACCTTCCAAATTTTCCCCTGTAGATGAAAAGTCCCTTTACATCACCAGCAATAATAACTCACAAATAGAGATTGTACACTCTGCCAAACTCCTCGGGGTCACTATAGACAATCAGCTAAAATTTAACTCCCACATTCAGCAGAATATCAAAAAAACACACATAAAACTTGGCCTACTTTACAGAAATAACCTCTTCCTCTCTCCTTCCTCTAGGCTAACTCTTGCCACTACCTATCTTCTTCCCGCTCTCTAGTATGGCTCTCCCCTGTTCTCTGACTTATCCTCCTCACTTACCTCTAAACTAGAGATATGTTCAACAAAATTTCTCGATTTGCCACTAGTGCCAAATCCTCCTCACACCATTGCAATTCCCTTCATTCCCTTAACTGGCTTGAACTGCCCAACCTACTTGACTTTCACCAATTAACCACATTCCACAAATTAGTATTCCAACCCTCAAACTGCCCCGCACTATCCAACATACTGCAACCATATTCCCCTCCTAGACCTCTTAGATCCTCTCACCAAAATCTACTTACCATTCATAAACCCACGCACCCAGCTGGCCAGCTTCTCATATCCTGTACCCTAGCAAAAAAATGGAACTCTTTGCCCTTCACCCTACGGACCTGCAATAACCTTAATAGCATCAAATCTCAACTCCATTCCTACTTCTTCCGTAACAGGAAATGCAACCTTTGCCTCTCAGACCCTCCACTCTCTTTACCCCTGGCTAACCCCTCCCCTCCTAACCTCTCCTCTCTTATCCCCACTCTTAACTATTAATTTGTTTCTCATAACAAATTATCTCCACCAGCTATTACATTATGTACTCTTTTCTCTTTAACTAAACTGTCATTCCATGGATTGTTACTAGATTGCAGATTGAACCATATTGTTTTTGTATATGTATTTTTATACTATGTATGTTCACTTTGATTGCAAAATGTATCTAATAAACCTTCTGTGGAGCTTTTCTCCCCGGGCCTCCACTGAAAATGGGCTCCCCAGCCCAGTGGACCTCCCCGGTCACCAAACTGAATAAATAAATAAAATAAATAAATAAAGTGAAATGACATCAGGACTGCAGGTTCCCTACTGGGGATTGATATTAGAGTTTAGGCAAAGAGAACGAGAGACAGGAATGCTAAGTGGAAGACCTGCTCTGGTGATATTTTAAGTCAAATTTAGAACAGAAGCTGCTGCTGTTCAAAATTAGATAATTAATAGGGCATGTAAAATATTACAGAACTATCAATCAAAGGAAGTCAGAAAAGATGGGAGAAGAGACTGGAAAAGCAATTTACAAGAGAACAGCGGGAAGACAGGCATGACACACAAGTATGCAAACAAGTCCAGAAGGTTTCGGATCTTTGCTTGGAGGTGTTTGCATAGGTATTTGTATACCCCAAGCAGACTTTAAAATATTTTTTCCTCAGGTAGTTAGCAAATATTGAAGGTGTGATGTGGAAGAAAGACTTCACTGGGAACATGTGTTTTGGGAGTGCAATCAGTTGGGAGATTTTAAAAATTCCCAAGAGAATACTATTTGAGAAATATTGGGAGAGCAAATGGCGGTAACTAAGCATATCATTTTATTGCAGAGCTGAGTCACATACTCTGAATTGCCTAGACATAGTAGGGCCCTGTTAAGTTTAACTGTTAGTTGACAAGAAAGCAATTACTACCAAAATGGAAATCAAAATCTATACTGTATTTGAAGTATTGAGTGTTATAAAGGAGACAGAAGAACTGGAGAGGGACCTTTGAAAAGGGACAGCACAAATTAAGTAGAAACAATGGAAACTGTGGGTACAGTACATAAAAGATAATGTTCAGTAGGAGGAGGAGTGAGGTCTAATGATAGTAGGAATTCAGTCATTTATGTAATTTTGGATGGATGATGATTGCATAGAAATATGTGATGTACAATGTATGTAAATAGAAAAATGTTAATATTCATTTTCTTTTCTGTTAATGTATGGTTGCCTAGGTCTTAAGTGATAATTCAATAAAGGTGTTTAAAAAAAGGGAGCTTCAATAACTTGGCAAATTTTCAATAAGCAATAACATTAGAATAATAAAGATTTAAGAGATGTTTTTCCTTTGGATAATTCATCCTAGCTGAGACCAATTTGAATCTTTCTTTATTGTATTTGGGGTGCTTATTTTATTGTGGCTATTCTGAACAAATTTTGGGTGCATAAGCAGCAGTGGTAAAATTCCACTTCAGAAGTGACACTGTTCGAAATTATTTTATTTTCTATGAAGTCAGAAAGGTGCATGCCAACTTACACAGGAAGATACACAGCAATGTCCATTGTTTAATATAATATTTGGGTTATTTAAAACCCAGGCAAGTTGGAAAAAATGGTAGAACTATAAACTGCTTTGGATTTTTGTCACTGGACTAGAATTAAATTAGAACCCTGCATACTCACTATGTGACATTACTACATAAATCCATAACAGTGTGTTAAAAGAATAACTTCCATGCTGGATAAAAGCTTAATAGGTGAAAGACAGCTAACTAGAGGATAGGTAACTTTAGATCACCTTTACAGTTTGGCCCAGAGAAACTAGTCAAGCTTATAATAGGGGTTTATTTATTTATTTATTGGCATTTGATTACCGGGAAAGTCCACTGGGACATGGAAAGCCCATTTTCAGTGGAGTCCCGAGGAGAAAAGCTCCAGGTTTAAGTTTACAGAATAAAGCATTTCACAAATATTATAGAGAATGAGAGTTATACAATAAGAGAAAATAAAATCAGTATTAAAATATAAAATGTAAATTATACAATTTAGGTAAAGGTAGTATTATATAAAAACAGTGTTAATCAAGGTCCTAGTACAGCTGTCAGCTCATATAACAAATGCCAGCCAAGTCTCGTGGTTAAGTATTTTACAGTTTGAGCTCAAGAGTGAATACACAGTTCAGGAGTTGCTTATAGTGTGGAAGTGATATTGTATATATAAATGCAGAGGTAGAATGCAATCTGGATGGGGGGAAGAGAGGGAGAAGGTGATTAGTAAAAGGTGAAGTGAGAGGGGAAGTTCAGAGGTAAGGGCTTATAGTATTCAGTGGGAAAATTAGGTATTTTTTGCAGGGGCTGTAGATGGACAGATTAGGAACAGTAGGTATATTAAGTAATGACAGAGGAAGGGCTTCAGCAGTTACAAATCCAGTTGGAGAGGAGATGATTTTGCAGGGAAGTTTTAAAGTTGCCGAGGTTATGTCGTAATCGGATGCATGTTGGCAGAGTATTCCATTTTTGGCGATGTTGCATGAGTGTAATAACTGGCCTGAATGGTCCATGAGTATAATAACTGAACTGAATGTGCCACGAGTATAATAACTGAACTGAATGTACCACGAGTATAATAACTAGCACTTGTTTAGAATGGGGGAGAGGAACTTGTGTCCTTAGAGTAAGCCTACATTTTTCTGGGTTTTACTAATATTGTTTTGAATATGCAAATCACATTTGAGTTTTCATTGATTACTACTCCTAACAATTTAGTGTGGGTTACTAGTTACATTTTTGTAGAGTTGAGAGAGAATATGTGTGTCAGCTATGTTAATAGGGGATCGTCCCTTAGATCTGAAAATCATAAGTTTTTTTTTTTTTTTGGATTTAAAGGAAGCGGATTATTGTGAAGCCATGACTCCACATTAGAAAAAGGTGCCTAAGTGTTTTGCTGTAGTATTTTTGTATTGGGTGCAAAGCAGATTATGGTGGAGTCATCTTCATACTGGACAAGGGAGCCATGCAGAATAGATAGATGTAGGCTGTTTATAAAAAAATATATTAAATAGAAGATAGCCTAGGATTGAGCCTTGGGGGATGGCCTGTAGGGCTGTGAAGGTATGAGGAAATTTAATTTTGCCATTTAACAGCATGGTCTCTGTCAGAGAGAGAGCTTTTGAACCAGTTAAGTGACTGGGGAGAAAGTCCTATGTTTGAGAGCTGAGAGAGGAGGATTGAGTGAGAGATGGTATCAAATGCTTTAGATAGGTCTAAGAAAAGGGCAGACACAATGTGTCCTGAGTCTCTATCTTAGTGAAATAAAAACAAAAAACAAAAACTGATAACCAAAATAGCGTAAACGAGTTAGGGAACACCTCACAGAAACCAATCTCTTGGTTTCTGTGAGGTGTTCCCTAACTCGTTTACGCTATTTTGGTTATGAGTCTCTATCTTTGTTGATTGTGTCTAAGAAGATTAGTGCAGTGGATGTACTGTGACCTGAACGGAACCCATGCTGTGTTGGTGAGAGGATTTTGTTTTTCAGGAGATAGCCAAAAACTTGTTTTTGGACATATTTTCAAGAACTTTTAGAGATGGGGGGGAAAGTATAGCAATAGGTCAGAAGTTAGAGGTATCAGTTGAGGGGCCCCCCATTATGTAGAGGAAATATGATAGTTTTTTCCAAAGAGAAGGAACATAGGATTCTTGTAATGACCTATTAATCAAAATGCTAATGGGGAAGGCCACTGCATCAGCAGCTATTCTAAGAAATTTGGCTGGAGTTTTGTCAGCTGAATTAGAGCAAAGTGTTAATTTTAAAAGGAGTTTTTTGATAAATGTGTGGGGATGGGAAAGGTTAAATTCTGGGTAGGAGGTCTGTTAAGAGCTGTTAGGAGGTAGGGTGTTAATGCATGGGGTTGCAAGATGCATGGTATCATTGGAGTTCTGAGCAATAGAATGTTGTGGGGAAGAATAAGAAAGAATGGAATTATATGTAAGAGGTGTGGAAAAGGTAGCAGTCATATTGGCAATAGTGTCAGTAAAGTAGGAGTTAAAGTTGTTGGCTGTTTGTTCAGGAGGCATGTCAGTGTGTGGGCAGGGATGGTTTTGGTGCCAGGGATTAAAAGTGTTGTTGGAGGACCAGAACATTTTGGGGTTGTTTTTCTGATTGTTTTCTGGTTATAGAGGTACTGATGTTTGTCTTTAGTGATTAGTTTTTAGCTTGGTTTCGGAGCTGTTTATATTGAATGAGGCCAGATTTTCCATGCTTTATCTCTAGAAGTTATAATTTGTTTAGTAGGTTTCTTAACCATGTGGGCATTGTTGCTTTTGATGCTAGTAGTTCTGGTGGGAGCTAGACTATCCAGTGCATTTAGAAAGGTGTTATTAAAGTGAAGTAAACTGCCATCTAATGCAAGGGTTTTCAGACAGTTCCAATTTAGACTTGACAGGATTTTATTAAATGTGATGGGGTTAAATTTTGAGAGATTCTGGACAAGTTAGTATTATGGACTTTAGTGATGGGAGTATGAGCACGGACAGCATTGGCTGGGAGATGGTCGCTAATAGAATTGGGCATGGTGCCAGAAGCTATGTATTTGGAGGGGACTGAGACTAAAATCCAATCTAAGATGGAGACTTCATTTGATCTATTATTGTACCTAGTAGTAGTGGAGGTAAGTTGAGTGAAGTAAAACAAATTTATGCTGGAGGTGATTGGAAGAAATGGTAGCCCAATCAATATTCATGTTGCCAAGGATAATTGTTTCATTTTTAATGTTGTAGAATATCCAGGAAAGGATGTTTTCTAAAACTGTTATATTATTTCCAGAGGTGATATATAAGACTATAATCCAAAGTTATTTTTATATCAGTTGATTTCTAGAAAGGAAAGCAACATTTCAGTATTTTAGAAATGTGGACAGGTTCTTTAAATGGAGAGAGATTGAAGGTATTTGGGTAGATGATGGCACTGTCACCTCCCTTTTTACTTAGCCTGTCTGCTGTATTGTTAGCACTTCTACAATTTTCAACTATTCCCCACAATTTTCAGGTTTTAGAAATATTTTATCAGCAAAACTGTAATTTTAAGCACTTCATAACAAAAGTGATCACAGCCTCATTGAAATGTCATATTACCGTCTGGTACAAATACACTTGTGCTTATTATATTTTTTTATTGTGGTGTAAAGTTACTTCTAGCATAACATAGTTGTCTACCCATATGTGAATTCCATCTGAACCCTTGACATAATTATTCTGGCCATTATCCTAAAAAGGATGTAGCATAGATATTTAGGCCCTCATTAATGATGGAGTTTATGTGATAATTTTAACTGAGAGAGCATCACTGTTAGGCTTGTAGATAAAGATGATCCTGCACAGATTCATATATTCATCCAAAAACCCATAATTGTAATAAAATCAAAATGCTTTTGGAGAACAGAACTCAACTACATTTTATATTTTCTGTAAAAGAAAGCATCATTACCAACCTGACCAGAAGGCTCAACAGGCTTTAAAGAGCTAAAACCCTGAGAAACATCCTGCAGGGAAACTTTGCTACCAACATATATAATTTCTGATTTTAGAAGGATTTTAATAGGATTAATATTGGTTGAAGTGTTATGTATATCTGATGAATTAATGCAAGCCCTTGTAGGTTCCTGCATGGTATAGTAAATATTATAGGGTGGGAAGTTGGCAGAGTGGTTAAAGTGTTTGCCTTGCAAACACAAGGTGCAGAGTTTGATTCTCATGTTGGGTAATTGGCTAGGCTTAAAATGATTCACAGTTGCAGTTAGTCTAGTACAAATCTATGAACCTATGAACCTATAAAAGACTGAATTCTTTCTGTTCACAATGCAAAAACAAATTCTTTAATTGAGCTAATATTACTGGAGTTGTTATTAAGTTTTACTGTACTTGCAAGAAGCTTTTGATTGGACAAGGCCAGTCCAGTATATTTCGCAGACTTTTTGTCTCCAAAACTGATTTTTTTTATCCAATTTAGTAAGTAATCAATTTGGCTTACCATGTTGATTTTGTATATTTTAATTATCAAATATTTATTGGCAAGTTTCTATTGCATACACATTTTTAGTTATAAGCTATACACAGTTTTCTCCTCTGGCATGAGAAGAAATTAATTAGTTATTTCTATACTGTAAGTGTTCTTCACACCCTGTTAATTTGCTGTAGTGTAACTGCAGTTGAAGTTTGCATTTCTTTGGATATAGAAAACAACTATTTTTTACTGGTCAACTCAAAGTTGTCAAGGGAAGATTAGTGTCATCTTGTAATGGTAATTACACTCAGAGGAGATGGAGTAGGTGTTTTTATCATCTTCTCCCTCTTCTACAAAGTTTGAGAAATCTGAGTTGATTTATGTGTGTGTTTGTATTTATATATTTTATATATATATATATAGATATATAGATATAGATATATACATATACATACACACACACACACACGTGTATATATATATATATGTGTGTATATATATATATATATATATATATATATATATATATATATATATATATATATATATATGTGTGTGTGTGTGTGTGTGTGTGTGTGTGTATGTATACATATATATATATATGTATCATGCCATGTTAGTGCAGGAACAGGTAGCACACTTGCATTTAATACAGAAGT
Organism: Protopterus annectens; assembly: GCF_019279795.1. Taxonomy (NCBI): domain Eukaryota; kingdom Metazoa; phylum Chordata; order Ceratodontiformes; family Protopteridae; genus Protopterus; species Protopterus annectens. The sequence goes on from NC_056743.1 coordinate 343,937,105, forward strand.
CTGTAGGTTCTAATCCCACAAAGGGAAGATGAAATGCTGGCACTGCAGTGCACCATAAGAGTGGGTGCTGCACTTCTTTGTGTGTCATCCTTCAGATGAGAATTTAAACTGAGGTCCCATCTGCCTGAGTTGGTGGTAGTTCAGCTAGATGTAAAAGATCCCATGGCACCTATCAAAAAGAATAGGGGTTCTGTTTTTAAACAGTACTTACAATACTATTTACAAATTTACAGTTTATACAGTGTACAGTTTTCCATTTCTTTCCATTATTGTCATAACATCATAAATATCCAACTTTTAATTATGTTAAACTTCTGTCTTCATTAACCTTATTTCACCCCACTCTTTTTTGCACAATCACCATCTAATTACCCTTAAAATTACTACTAATCTCCATTTATCACTTAACATTATTTCATTTATCCTTTCATTTTAAATGATTCACGCAGCATAAACAAATTGTGCTAACATTATTTTTAGGGCTATAATAACTGTACATAATCATATTCATCATATTTATTCCATTTACCACCTTTATATTTCCAAAGAACTTTTCTTTGCATAATTTTTCAACAATTTTGCAACCCTTATACATTATAAGAAAACATGTTCTATAGTTTCCTCTTTACCACAATATATACACATTCTTTCAATGATTTTTATATGGAATATTTCCTTTTACTGGCAATTTATCACTAATCTCCATAAAAAAAACTTGACATTTTTGTTACTTATTACACTATGCTTTTCTTACCTTTATAGCTTTACATTTTATATTCACAAGCTTAGCCCAAGGATTAACATAATATGGTAGCGTGATATATTTATACCACACTTTCCTCTCATTTTCTATTTGATTAATTTTTATTTTCTATAAAATATTTTTTCTTGATAACGTAATTTCTTCATTTAAACATTATTTTCCTCTTTTGAATATTTTTAACATATCCCAATGCCACTTATATTTTTGCTTTAGTAAATTCCCAATTAACTTTTAATTTTTATCATTTATCCATAATAAAACGTTAAACTAATTCAAAGAAGCTGCATATGCATTTGGGTTCATTAATCCTAAACCTCCATCTTCTTTATCCATGTATAAAACACCTCTCTTCACTGGATTCAGTCTTCAACCCTAGATAAAGGAAATATTGTAGTATTTCTTTTCATAGATTATTAGCTAAATATGCAATCTTTCCCAGTATAACTGAATTAATCAAATAAATCTTTTTATTAATTGATGTTTTCCAAAAACAACAAAGCTCCTTCGTTTAATCTATTATCCTCTTCCATAGTTCCTCACTAACATGTTTACCTCCAAATCTTATTCCTAACAGAGATTTTTTTCATCAAAAAAGATACTCATCCTATCTTTGCTGTATAACCTTAACATTGATATACATAGCATACATTTTCTTTCATCCAGACTTTGCTTCCTGTAATCAGTATAATTTCATCTGCATAATTAAACATAACAGGAATTTTTTCTCTCTCTGTTAGTAATATACGTAGCACTTTTAATATGAAAACATACATCTCTAATGAATGCATTCATAACTAATGCAAATAATATGCTACTCACAACGTATCCTTGACATATGCCATTCATTATATCTATGTCTTTGTTTAACTATCCATTCATTACAATTCTTACTTTATTTTTATCATATGTAGAAAAACGTACATTCTCAGTATTCTCCCTAATGTTATGCTCTTCCATAATTGTACACAAAAGTTCATGTTATACTGTATGAAATGCTTTATTTAAATCTCCTATTATAATCTTGCTTTCATTGATCCTGTTTATATCATCCACAGTTTCCCCTTATCTGACGTCCTTTTCCCTTTAAACTAAATATGCTGTATTCCACAATACATTTAATTTTGCTTTCTATTCTGTTCTGAATTATGTTCATAAAAGTCTTATAATCTGTATTGTTCAGTACTATAGGTCTCCAGTTTTTGGTTTTATTTTTATATTCTTTTTTCCATACAAATTTAAATATACCACTTCAAAAATATTAATACATATAACCATCACTAAACCAGTCATTCATAACTTTTAAGAATTTTTTTTCTGCAAATTTGTAGAATTCTCATAAAATTGGTACTCATTCCATTTAATCTGTTCCAGACATTGACTGTAAATTAACTTGTCCAAGTACAAATAATAAATAAAAACAACACCAAGTACTTTAATTCATTAAAGGTAATCTCATTTTCCATTTTTTGTTTTCGTCCGCTAATTTTTTAATATGCTGTTCTTTTTTCTTTCTATCTTGAAACATTTTCTTTACATAATTTATTATGATATTTATAGTTTGATCCTGAGATCTTCTTACCTATCCTCTGTCTTCTTTCATTTCTCTCATGCTAGTTTTCTCTTTTAACTATGCTACTCAAGCTGATCTCTTCTCTTTTACCTTGTAAGGAATATCTTTGCTTAAATATTTTAATGTATTTGTCTCGAGTCTTTTTATAAATTCTCAGTTCTGTCACATAATATTCTCTATCATTCATTTCCAAATCCTGTAATATAGCTATACACATTGTTTTATAAATGTTTTTGTTTTTTGTTTTTCTTACATCTGGCCACCATTCTAAACCCATTTTATATGGTTCTTTAAAAGCTAGACACCACTTGGACCAGTTTTTAAAAGATACTCTAGTGGAAATGTGATCATTCCATAAGTACATACTTTTCTTTCCATTTTCATCCAATAACGTCTCAATTATTCTTTGTATTCCTTTTCTCAATTTAATATCCTCCTCATTTTCCTGTCTCTCTCCATATGGCTGAGTGATCTAAAAAGCATGGCAAAACTGTTTCTCTCTTAGCTATGATTAAACTTTGGATATAGTAAAATAATCTATTTCATTCTTATATACACCTTGAATATATGTCTAAAAATTATTATTCCAAATCTTTAAATTGCCACATTTTATAACTTCAAAATGTTTCTTATAATTTACTTTTTCCTTTCAAATCCAAATTACAATAATCCCTTAATATTACATTCATATTACTTACTACATAAGCCAGAATTTTATGAAATAAATTCTCCCTTTCTTTACTTGCAATATAGGCATGCAGTGCTACAATTCTGTATACCTGATTATGCAAGCTGAGATATACAGTAGTTAATCTTCCCATCATTACTGATGTTATATTCAATAGTTTCACTGATTTCCTACAAAGTACAGCTATGCCACAACAGGATACATATTACCTTATCAAACCGTAACAAGTCTGAACACCATTAAGTCGAACTCATATGTTCGAACTTGGAAATTTTTGAACATTTAAATGGGGATTTCTGTTCAGTGTGGAAAGGGAAGATTTCCTTTTGCTGCACTGCACTCTCTGAATTGGTATATTTAAAGGGTCTATATCAGAACATCAAAGTTTTAAAACTTCGAATGTTCTAATATCAACCCCTATTCAGTGAACGCTAAAAATAGCGAAGCTGCAGAACAGCAAATTTTTTCCTAGGGAAAGAATTTGGTTGGCCAGTTCTGTGGCTTTGCTATTTTCAGTGCTGTGGTGGAAAGTTATGGGTCGGGTTCAGGTAAGTGTGCGATTGTGAGGACGTTAGGGTTAGGGGCCAGTTAAGTGAGTTAGGGTTAGGGCGCGAGTTAGATGAGTGGGTGATAGTGACGGATCTTAGGGTTAGGGTTTGAGTTAAAGTAAGTGGATAGATAGTAGTGTATGTACAGTTTAGTGTAGGGTTAGATGTAGGATTTTAAGTGTATGTGTGTGGATTGCTGTTTTTTTGGTGTGCTTGTGTTGTGTGTATGTGTTTCAGAATAGCAATTTTTTTTCCATGGGAAAAGATTTGCTGTTCTGAATGTTCGATATTTTGTGGTTTCGATATTTTAGGTTCGATGTAATAGCGTTCGCTATTTTTATCTTTCAATACCATGATATAAATGCTATTTAAAGAGCGGGGTGTGTGGGAGGTGCAGGGGGGGCTTCCCTCCCTGTTTACAACCATGAGGTAGGTTTTTTCTGTTTTTTATTTTTTTTTTTGTTGACGTTTTCGAACTTTTGAAAGTCTGAACGTATGGGTTGAACCATACGGCATTCAGACTTTTGAAAGTTTGACAATGTAATATGAACCCACCACAATATTGTTCTTTTCTTAGGTTCCATATTGTATCTCCTCCCCAAAGATTTTTTTTTATTTTGTAATCACACTTCTTGTGTGAAAAATCTTACATCTTTCAATATTATTACATCAACATCACACTTACTACACCAATTTAGGAGGCCTATTTGTCTACTTATATTTTAATACTATTTGCATTTACTGAAAGAACTCTACAATTTTCATTATGTCTTTTGTAGCTTACCAGAAGTTATATCCATTTATAATATTTATCTCATTTGCATTATCCATCTACTTTCTTTTTCCTCTTTTACACATGGCTCTTTACACTTTCTGTTTCTCTTTTGCTGATTGAATTCTTTTTACCTTATTGAATTCCTTTTACCTTTCAATATTTTCCAATTTATATCATCATCCCTTATTTCGGAACCTTCTTCTATATTAACTTCGGTTACATTTTCTCTTTATTGTTATATTTATTTTTACCCTGATCTCCATTCACTACGTCCTCGTTATCTTTTATTGGGACTGTTTCTTCTCTCTGTATACTGTCCTCACTTTTATTTTCTCCATGATTTTTCTCTAGATTACAAGCCATCCATGGATGTGCAATTGTTTTACATTTATAACATTCCAATTCACACCTTTTTGCATCATAACCTGTTTCCCTACAAGTATAACATTTCCTGTTATCACAGTTACTTATCAAATGATCGTCTTTTCCACAGGAAAAAAACATGTTTTAGATTGTTCCCCAATAGTTTACAACACCCCTGTTACCATTTATATTTAACACTCTAGGAATATGAACATTTTTATTTCTCCATTTACAATTCAATATGACAGTTCCATCCACCAGTCTAGATTCTTCTGTTATCATACACTTTGCTAATAATAAAATAAAAGTATTGCAGCAGTCAACTACACAGACTTTGTTCAGCACTCTTTATTGTAACTTAAAAACATACTGATTAAGCACTTTCATCCTAAAAGCAACTAGGACTTCATCTGAAAATAGGAAATAAATATAAATAATTACCTAATTATAAATACAGTTATAAGATTTAAATGTACCATGACATAAAAACTACCTTCCATTAGAAATGCAATAAAAATATTAAATAAAACCTATTAAATCAAACCTATTGAAATGTACAATCAAATGTATTTTGCCTTAAAATTTAAAATAGGTTGAAGATAAATATTTTTGTTAATGCCAGGAAATGGCCAGCATGTGGTCTCATTTGCCATTTAACTTCTTTGTCTTCTGATAAGGATTTAAAATCACCGCCCATAGGATCAATTTTAACCTGCTCAAGAATTGCAAATTTAAAAGAATCACAACCAGGGCTCAAACTAAAATGTCTAAATAAAGCTTTATTAGTACTATGCTTACTTCTTCTTCTTCTTTCGGCTTTTCCCTGTTAGGGGTTGCCACAGCGGATCAGCTGTCCACTCATGATTGGCAGTGGAATTTTATGGTGTCGAGTTGCCAGCCTGGCACCCAACCTTCTATGGAAGGCACACACATGCATGCACTCACAGCTAAGGCCAACTTCGAGTGTCCAATCCACTTACAGCATGTCTTGTTGTGGGAGGAAACCGGAGAACCCAGAGGAAACCCAGGCGACCACAGGGAGGACATGCAGACTCCACACAGAAGGCACCCCAGCCGAGGATCGAACTGGAGAACCTCTTGCTGTGAGGTGACAATGCTAACCGCTGCACCACCATGGCCGCCCTTAGTACTATGCTTACTGATCTGATAAAAATATTCGTATGTATGTTTCCCTAAGGGTCATTAAGTTTTTCCCACGTAAAAAGCAGGGTGTATCCCAAACATTTAGCTAAATAGATTACTCCTTTAGAGTTACAATTCCCCTTAGTAAAGTAAACTCTTGAAGAAATACCATTCTCCAGAGTTAAACTATCAACCTCCAGTATAAATGAACATTGACTGCAAGACTCACATTTTGATATACCATTCCTGTGTGTCACAATACTAGACTCGAACCTCTCAAATCTTTGTTTAATGTTGGGGCCAGCTTTGTACACAAAGGAGGAGTTATTTCCAAAAAGATGATACATTTTGGGGTTGCCATTAAGTATATTCCAGTTCCTAATACAAATTTCTTTAATCTCCTTGTCTTGTGGGGCATATTCTAAAATTAAAGCCCTTTCACAAATACTGTCTTATTTGCCCTGTCAAAGTTTACTAAACCAGTTCCTAACAAGTACTTAAACTTCTTGCCTCATTGGGACTGCACATACTCCCTAATGTCATTAACTAATGTGCCCAGATACCCTCTGGATAAAAACATATCTGCTATAAAATCAAGCTCCTTAACAATATCCTCAAAGACAGAAGTCATTCTGGCAGCCCTAACAAGTTGCACTTTAACAATACTTTTTTTCTAAGTGGATGGCTACTTGAAAACTCTAAAAAAAGAATTAATATAAGGTGGTTTTCTATAAACATTTCATTTAAAGCCACTACCTGTTTTATTAATCATTGTCTAAATAATGAATATTTTCATTACTAATGCTATGCGTGAATTTTAAAACAGATGATGTGTTAATATAATTCATAAACTCCTAATGTCCTAGTCTGACCCATTCCATAAAATAATGCTGTCATCCAGGAATCTAACATGCAATCTGATAAACACAGAGGAGCAGGAAGCACCCATAGCAACACTTTTGATTTGTTTAAAATGCCCCCCCTCAAAAAATATAATTATCTAACACCAAAGATATTAAGTCCAAAATCAAATTAATTTACCATTATTAAAAGAAGTAAAACTAGACAAGTATTGTGAAAATGATGAATCCCTTCAACCCTAGGTATGGAAGAAAACAAATCCACCGCATTGATGGTGAAAAAAGTAATACTCTGAGACCACAGTTCTTTTTTTAGCCTGCCTAAAAAATCCAGAGAGTCAGTTATAAGATGGTCCACACTATTATAGATAGGTTTTAAACATCTGTCAGTTACTAAACATGAGGGATAAGGTTAAGACCTTCATTCTGATACTACCGGTCTAAAAGGTTGTTTGTCCACACTCTTATGGATTTTAGGGCTACCAAAAATGGTTGCCATTACTGGAATCTTTATTCTTAACACATAATATTTGTCCAAAGAAATTCTTTGGTCTAGTAAGTATTCTTCTAGGAAGGAATCTATTCTTTGATAATTAATATTAATTTTGTTAATTGAAACAAGGAGTGTAGGTCTCATCATCACTCAGGATTTCAAAGCTAGCCTTGTAATTTAATACATCAAATAAAACAATCCCTCCACCCTTATCGAGTTTCATAACCCATATAGTTTTGTCACTCCTAAGTTTATCAAATAATTCCTTCTCTTCTTTATTTAAATTATAAAATGTACTTCTGTTCACACACACTGTGCTTGTAAATCATAAATATCAATAATGGATTTTTCCAAAATGCTAAGGGTGGGGGTTGAAGGGGAGATTAAATGCA
>NC_056743.1:343952199-344227908 GCF_019279795.1 Protopterus annectens
TAGACTATTACAGCTAAGAGACCTTCCTTTTTAAAGTTTGTAAAGAGAAAGTCTGCAATGATGTAATCTTGTTGCAAGATGGACAAATTGCACAGAACATAGGTTCATTGTAGTTTACTAGGCTAACGACCACAAGGGCCTTTTTAAGCCTAGCCATGCAACCCAAATCTCTGACAAGTTCTGATACCCTTGATAAGTGTAAGCATGGGCCTGGGAGATGAAACATTTACAGGTTACCTGGTTGCATTAGAGATGTAGGTGCCTAACCAGGGATGAATCCAGTTTCCTATCCAGATGTCCAAGTTGCACTTCAATTGGGTTTGGGAGGAATTCTGCTTCACATGGATGGGGTGCCTGCTCCATAGACTGGGTAGTCTCTGGGATACATACCTATCTCTCCAGAAGTTCCTATTTATATCACAGGTAAGGTTTAAGTCTTTAGAATGGATGATTCTGCTACTGTTTGCTTTATGGATTTGCAGGAGGTCCATTAGACTGGGGTCTGACAATGCCCTGTATGCCAGGCATAGAGAATAAAGGGATAGAGCCTTGAGGTGGTATGCCTATGACATATTAATTACTTATTCTTTTAGTGAGGAACCTCTGTGGACGTTCCAGTTGTTGGATATGCCTGGTTAGGTACATACTGAAGGGTGCACTGTACTCAATGATAGGTCTGATGAATGCCAAGTAGAGTGGAACAATGACATCCTTGGACTTAGATGCCATACCTTTGTTTATAAGTTGCGCAACATAGAATGATTTCCTCACCACTTTAGACATGTGATGATCAAAGGCTAGATTACTATTTATGTGTCTCTCCAAGTCCCTGACTACTGGGTCAACTCTAAGGGGTGTATTGTCAATATGATAGTTAACAGGGGTGGAAGACTTCCCAAAGAATACTATTATGCATTTCTTGGTATTTAGTTTTAGTCCATGGCTCTGACACCAGTTATTTGTCTGTCAGCCTCTCCTGGAGAACATTTGTGTCAATGTGAGATTCAGTGACCAATCCTAATTTGCAATCATCTGCAAATTTAGTCAGCCAAAGACCACTGACATTAGCCTTGACTTCTGAGAAGTAAATGCCAAAAAGGAGTAGTCCAAGGACTGATCCTTGAGGGACTCCACTTCTTACTGGCCATTGTAGAGATGAACTCCCCAGTTCTAACTTCCTGGGTCCTGTCTATGAGCCAGCTGGCTATCCACTGGGTGACATACAGGTTTCTACCTAACCTTTTGAGTTTGTCAACACTACCCAAGTGGGGTATTGTGTCAAATGCCTTGGCCAGGTCAAGGTAGGCAGTGTGAATGATTTTGCCTTCATCCATTGCTTTGGTGACCTTCTCAAAGAAGTCCACCAAGTTGAGCAGCCATGATCTCCCCATGATGAAACCAAACTGGGTTGGGTCCAGTGTCTGGAGGTTTACTATATCTCTGCTAATCATCTCCATGATAATTCTTTCCATGGCTTTCCATATAAGACTAATGAGACTTATGGGTCTGTAGTTTCCAGGGTCTCTAGATGGCCTACCTTTGTGCAGAGGGTTGACTATTGCCTTTCTCGATTCATTAGGCATGAAGCTTGTTTGGAGGTTGCAGTTAAATATTAAATCCAGAAGCCCTGATAGGTCATGTTTCATGCTATTTAGAAGGCATCCTGAGATATTGTCTGGACCCATTCATGCAGTGTCCTTGGTCTTAGAGAGCTCATTAAGGACCTGTTCCCTAGTGATAGTAGGGGGAGTTTTATTTGATATTTCCTGAGGGAAGGTTGAGGTGTGGAGAGAAGTAAAGTTGGAGCTGAATTTATCAGCCAGGAGGTTTGCTATATCCTCTGGCTCAGTATAGGTGGCTCCATTTACAATGAGCTCTGCACACAATTGTGTATTGCCCTTGAGAATGCGGACATAGCTAAAAAATGCTTTTTGGTTGTTCTTGGCCTGGGAGGCCAAACTTATCTCAGATTTGGCTTTGGCAGACTTTATTTGTCCTATGCGTTTTTGTTTAGTTTAGTGAGAGTGCTTTTATCCTTCTGGGTGCTGCACCTCCTAACTTTGCCATGATTTTCTTCCTCCTGTTATACATCCGATCAATGTTGTGATTCCACCAGGGTGGCTTGTTTTTTGAGTTAGTTCTGTACTTCCTGGTGGGTACAGCTGCCTCTATGCAGCTATTAACATGCTTGTACAGCATTTCTTTGAACAGTTCTGCATAGGCAGCAGTGTTCTTAGGGTTTATAGGAGCTTGAAATTTTGCTAGGTTCTCACTTATTAGCAGGAGGTTAGACTTAGCATATTTCCTGAATATTCCAGGTTGTGCTGGGGGTCCAGGTTTTATTTTTACTTCAAAGGAGACCATTTTGTGGTCTGACCTTACCAGGGAAGACATTACAGTAGGGGGTTGTTCATAGGTTCATAGGTAGATACTAGGCTGTCTGCCCTAGGGCATTTATAAGCCTAGCCAGAGTGTATTTAGCTTCCGCCTCCCTATTAGATTAGCCTACTGTGCCTCTATAAAGTAGGTCACAGAGGGTACCCTTTTAAGATTAGTTTACTGTGCCTCTGTCTAGCAGGGACACAGAAGAGATCCCAGGGGTGAATTTGCAATTTCCCATCCACGCGTCCAGATTTCACTTGAAGAGGGTCAGCGAGGGGCTATGTCTAACATGAACTGAAATTCTATTCCAGAGTGAGGGGAGCCTCTGGGAAATGAATCTGTCCCTCCAGCATGTCCTATTTATTTTTGTGCTGAGGTTTAGGTCCCTGGAGCGTGTAGCTCTAAGGGTCTTGGATTTTTTGAGGTGGAGCATGTCCATTAATTCTGGGTTTGACATGGCTTTGTACGTCAGGCATAGATCACCTCTGAGTAAGCGGTAAGCAACTGAGTAGAGCTGGAGTTTCTTTAGTCGAGCTGCATAGGACATCTGTTTGTATCCCATGATCCTCTTGGTGAGGTACTTTTGGGGTCTCTCCAGTTGCTGCAGGTGTCGGGTAAGGTACATCCCAAAAGGGGCATTGTATTCAATTATGGGCCTGATGAGTGACGAGTAGAGGGGCACAATGACCTCTCTTGATCTAGATGTGAACCCTTTTGTGATAAAGTGGGCTATATAGAAGGTCTTTCTAACCACTTTGGCAACGTGATTATCAATGGAGAGATTACTATCTACGTTGGTCCCCAAATCTCTAATTACTTCTTCCGTACTTAATGGATTACCACCTGTGTGGTAATTTGTGGGCACCTTGTTTTTTCCAAAGGGGATGACTATGCGCATTTTAGCATTTAGCTTGAGGCCGTGGCTCTGGCACCAATCATCCATCTCTGTGAGACCCTTTTGGAGGATGCTTGTGTCAGCTGGAGATTCGATTATGGCCTCCAGTTTGCAATCATCTGCGAACTTTGTCAGCCATAATCCCCCCATGTTAGCCTGAACCTCAGAGAAGTATATACCGAACGAGAGGTCCCAGAACTGAGCCCTGTGGGACGCCACTTGTAACTGCTTTGGATTTGGACATGGCACCTGCGATTCTGACCATGTGGGTTCTATCTCTGAGCCAGTTTGCAACCCATCTTGTGATATAAGGGTTGATATTTAAGCTGCTAAGCTTATTTATGATGCCCGAGTAGGGTATTGTGTCGAAGGCTTTTGTGAGGTCCAGGTAGGCTGTGTGGACTACCTTGCCCTCATCTATGGCTTTGGTAACTGTTTCAAAGAAATCAACTAGGTTTAAGAGGCAAGATCTGCCCTTAAAGCCGAATTGGGTAGGGTCCAGTGTCTGGAGGCTCCCAATGTCTTTGTTTATGAGTTCCATGATAATACGCTCCATAGCTTTACATACCGGACTAGTCAGGCTTATGGGGCGATAGTTTCTGGGGTCCGTTGTGGCACCACCTTTATGGAGTGGGACCATTGTAGCTGTACACCATTCTTTGGGTACATATCCTGTAGTAAGGCTAAGATTGAACAGTGACTTAATGTGAGGGTTCAGTTCTTCTTGGAGCTCATGTAAGACCCAGCCTGGGACACCGTCCGGTCCCATAGTTGCTGTGTTTTTGCTTTGGAGAGGGCAGCTTTCACCTGTGCATCTGTGATGTCAGGGAGGTTACATTCAGTTGGGATAGGCATTTGCTCCTTTGGGGGGGAAGGGGGGAGAAGTTTGCACTGAATCTGTCTGCCAGGATGTTGGCTATGTCTGTAGGTTCGGTATTTTGTACCATTATGCAACAATTCAGAGCATATCTGGGAGTTTTCGCCCATGTTCCTGACATAACTAAAGAAGGCCTTGTGATCATCTTTAGTGTCTAGGGCAATTTTTCTTTTGAAACTGGCCTTTGATGATTTTATGAGGGATCGAAGTTTCTTGCTAATACTGATCAGAAATGCCTTCCCTTTTTGGGATATTGCTCTGTCATGTAGTAGCTTCCTCCTTCTGTTGTATAGCTTATTTATGGCCAGGGTCCACCAGACCGGTCTCCTGTTTTCGGTGAAGTGAGTCTTGGTTTTATTTGGGATAGCACGATCCATGCATTCCTGCGGGTGCTCATAGAATGCATTTGTAAAGGATTCTGCGGTTTGGGCTGTATTATCCTCTGGCCCAGGGGCTTTGAAGGATTCCACCTCAGTCTTGAGAAGTGCAAAGTTGGCTTTTGAGAAATTCTTTACAGTGATTTCCTTGGCTGGGGGTGGGAACGGGATATGGATGTCCAGGGAAATTTGTTTATGGTCTGATCTTACCAATGAGGGGTTTACCTCTGGTGTGGAACATAGAGTCCCCATGTTGGTGATGACCAGGTCCAATATGTTGTTCCCTCTTGTGGGAGTGGTGACCAGTTGTTCCATTGTGTTAGAGTTTATAAATTCAAGGAACCGTTGGGTGAGGGTGTTTGGGCTTGAGTAGTTTTCCCAGTCAATGTTTGGGTAATTGAAGTCACCCAATAACATAGTGTTTGGAGAGACCTTCATATTATCCAGTGTTCTCAGGAATGCCAAGTGGGGTTCCTGTAATAGGGAGGGTGTTCTGTAGCAGGCTACTAACTGAAAGGCAGTTTTGTCTGCTGTTAGTTGCACATGGATGGTTTCCGATGCTTCGTGCAGTGCCACTAACCTGGAGGTGTAGGTATCTTTGATGAATATAGATACACCCCCTCCTTTTGTGCTTCGGTCTGAGTTTTGGGGCCAAAACGCATGGTATGAGTTATAACCTGGTAGTGCTGGGGTGCTTTCAGGAGCCTTGAACCAGGTTTCTGTTACTGCACAGACATCGATTTTCCCCATACTGAGGAGAGCCTCGAGTGCATGTATCTTGAGGTTCAGACTTCTGGCATTGAGTAGCATTACCTTTAGTTTTTTTATCCTTGGGTTGTCTATGGAGGTGGGTTTGTCCTTTGAGCCTTGCCTAAAAAAGGCACTATGGGGGTGGCAAGAGCCTTGGCCAGTATACAAAAGCCTAAGGGTGACAGGTGCAAGCCGTCCCTAGCGAAGCAATGTGGCTTGTCGAGCAAGTCATCCCAGGTTGACAAACACTGGATCCCCTTTGAATGACACCAATACTTTAGCCAATTATTGAAACTGATCATTTTGTCTTTATACTGTGGCATCATTCTTGGTGAGGGCAAGATGCTACTCAAGGTCAGGGTCATACCAGCCTGGGCCACATGGTCAGAGAGCTCCTCTATGTCTCTTTTCATGTAGTCCAGGGAGGTACGTGTCAGGTCATTCACACCAGCATGGACAATGACGGAGTCATACTTGTACTTGCTTTGGAGTGACCTGAGTGCTTGCATTATGTGGCGAATCCTGGCACCCGACAGGCAGCTTACAGTGACCTTCTCCTTGTTCAGTCTGGTGAGCAGGACGTTTCTCCCATATTACTGAAGACCAAATCCAGTATGGTTGCACCCCTGGTTGTTGTAGTGACTATCTGGCCCAGGGAGTTTGTGTTTACAAAATCCAGGAATCTCTGTGCATGTATGTTTGCTGTCATATAGGATTCCCAGTTAATAGTGGGGTAATTAAAGTCACCCATGAATATGTTATTGGGTTGGATGGTTAGTGTTTCTAATGAGTTTAAATACATTTTATGGGTTTCCTGAGTCATAAAGTGGGACCTATAGATTGCAAGGAAGTGATATTGGATTTCACCTATGGTGATTTGAACATGGAACAGCTCAAGTGCATTGTACTGTTTGACCAGCCTTGAAGTATATTTATTTTTGATATAAATAGACACCTTCACCTTTAGTCCTTGCCTGTGAAGTAGCTGGTCCAAATATGTGGAAGGCATTATAACCTTGCACTATTAGTGCTCTCTCTGTGGCTTTAAACCATGTCTCAGAGACTGCACAGATGTTAGCATTCTCTAGGGTAAAGAGAGCTTCCAGAGAGTGGAGTTTTTTGTTTAGGCTCCTAGCACTGAGCAGTAATACCTTTAGATTTTCTTGGTTTTGATTTGTTATGTCGGAAGTACTTTCAGTTTGACATTGTCTAAAGAAGGCACTATGGGGGTAGACAATGTTTTAACTAATATTCGGAAGCATAGAGGGGAGAAGTGCAGACCATTCCTGGCAAAGCAGTGTGGTTTTTTGACCATCTCCTTCCATGCTGACAAATATTGCACCCCCTTAGAATGACACCAGAAACTAAGTCAGTTATTAAAGTCCATCATCTTTTGTTCTTATTGTGGCATCATCCTTCGAGAAAGTAAAATGCTGCTCATTGTTGGGCTCATACCAGCCTGAGACACACATTCCGAGAGCTCTATGGTGTCTCTCTTCACATAGTCTAGTGAGGTATGGCTCGGGTCATTTACTGCCATGTGGACTACGACTGAGTCATGTTGATAACTGTGGTCCAATGACCTGAGTGCATAGGTAATGTGGCAGACCCTAGCCCCTGATAAGCAACTGACCGTAACTTTCTCCTTACTCAGCCTGGTGAGAGGGCCATCAGTGTGTCTCATGATGGAGTCTCCAATGACTAGAATGTTGGATTGTGTGTTGACTTGCCTAATGGACTTAGAGTTAGAGGATCCATGAGATGTAGCTCTATGTGTTGATATATGGGTATTGTTTTGAAAGAGTGTGTTTGGGGCTACTGAGGGTATTTCTTATGTGTACTTTGTCTAGGTGGTGTTTGTGGTTTAGGAAAGTTACATGTAAGTGCCTCGGTATATGTGGGTCTATATGTCTGCTTTGAATTGTGCATGATTGGTGCAGCATGTGTACTACTGACAACCTTATTGACATGAGGAGTCCTTTTATGTCAGCGCTTGCCTCCATTGATGTTGTATAAATGCATTTCACACATAACATATCAGTGATGTTGTGTAAATGCATCTCTCACATACCATATCAGTGATGTTGTGTAAATGCATCTCTCACATACCATATCAGTGATGTTGTGTAAATACATCTCTCACATACCATATCAGTGATGTTGTGTAAATACATCTCTCACATACCATATCAGTGATGTTGTGTAAATGCATCTCTCACATACCATATCAGTGATGTTGTGTAAATGCATCTCTCACATACCATATCAGTGATGTTGTGTAAATGCATCTCTCACATACCATATCAGTGATGTTGTGTAAATGCATCTCTCACATACCATATCAGTGATGTTGTGTAAATGCATCTCTCACATACCATATCAGTGATGTTGTGTAAATGCATCTCTCACATACCATATCAGTGATGTTGTGTAAATGCATCTCTCACATACCATATCAGTGATGTTGTGTAAATGCATCTCTCACATACCATAGCAGTGATGTTGTGTAAATGCATCTCTCACATACCATATCAGTGATATTGTGTAAATGCATCTCTCACATACCGTATCAGTGATGTTGTGTAAATGCATCTCTCACATACCATATCAGTGATGTGTAAATGCATCTCTCACATACCTTATCAGTGATGTTGTGTAAATACATCTTTCACATACCATATCAGTGATGTTCTGTAAATAATCTCTCACATACCATATCAGTGATGCATAAATACATCTCTCACATACCATATCAGTGATGTTGTGTAAATACATCTCTCACATACCATATCCATGATGTGTAAATACATCTCTCACATACCATTATCAGTGATGTTTTGTAAATGCATCTCTCACATACCATATCAGTGATGTTGTGTAAATACATCTCTCACATACCATATAAGTGATGTTGTGTAAATGCATCTCCCACATCACTGATGTTGCGTAAATGCATCTCTCACATACCATATCAGTGATGTTGTGTAAATGCATCTCTCACATACCATATCTGTGATGTTGTGTAAATACATCTCTCACATACCATATCAGTGATGTTGTGTAAATACATCTCTCACATACCATATCAGTGATGTATAAATACATCTCTCACATACCATATCAGTGATGTGTAAATACATCTCTCACATACCATATCAGTGATGTGTAAATACATCTCTCACATACCATATCAGTGATGTTTTGTAAATACATCTCTCACATACCGTATCAGTGATGTTGTGTAAATGCATCTCTCACATACCATATCAGTGATGTTGTGTAAATGCATCTCTCACATACCATATCAGTGATGTTGTGTAAATGCATCTCTCACATACCATATCAGTGATGTTGTGTAAATGCATCTCTCACATACCATATCAGTGATGCCATATCAGTGATGTTGTGTAAATGCATCTCTCACATATCATATCAGTGATGTTGTGTAAATGCATCTCTCACATACCATATCAGTGATGTTGTATAAATACATCTCTCACATACCATATCAGTGATGTTGTGTAAATGCATCTCTCACATACCATATCAGTGATGTTGTGTAAATGCATCTCTCACATACCATATCAGTGATGTTGTGTAAATACATCTCTCACATACCATATCAGTGATGTTGTGTAAATGCATCTCACATACCATATCAGTGATGTTGTGTAAATGCATCTCTCACATACCATATCAGTGATGTTGTGTAAATGCATCTCTCACATACCATATCAGTGATGTTGTATAAATACATCTCTCACATACCATATCAGTGATGTTGTGTAAATACATCTCTCACATACCATATCAGTGATGTTGTGTAAATGCATCTCTCACATACCATATCAGTGATATTGTGTAAATGCATCTCTCACATACCATATCAGTGATGTTGTGTAAATGCATCTCTCGCATACCATATCAGTGATGATGTATAAATGCATCTCTCACATACCATATCAGTGATGTTTTGTAAATGCATCTCTCACATACCATGTCAGTGATGTTGTGTAAATGCATCTCTCACATACCATATCAGTGATGTTGTGTAAATGCATCTCTCACATACTATATCAGTGATGATGTGTAAATGCATCTCTCACATACCATGTCAGTGATGTTGTGTAAATGCATCTCTCACATACCATATCAGTGATGTTGTGTAAATGCATCTCTCACATACCATATCAGTGATGTGTAAATACATCTCTCATACCATGTCAGTGATGTTGTGTAAATGCATCTCTCACATACCATGTCAGTGATGTTGTGTAAATACATCTCTCACATACCATATCAGTGATGTTGTATAAATGCATCTCTCACATACCACATCAGTGATGTTGTGTAAATGCATCTCTCGCATACACCATGTAAATGCATCTCTCGCATACCAGATCAGTGATGTTGTGTAAATACATCTCTCACATACTATATCAGTGATGTGTAAATACATCTCTCACTTACCATGTCAGTGATGTTGTGTAAATGCATCTCTCACATACCATGTCAGTGATGTTGTGTAAATACATCTCTCACAT
Organism: Protopterus annectens; assembly: GCF_019279795.1. NCBI lineage: Eukaryota > Metazoa > Chordata > Ceratodontiformes > Protopteridae > Protopterus > Protopterus annectens. The sequence goes on from NC_056743.1 coordinate 343,962,025, forward strand.
ACCATATCAGTGATGTTGTGTAAATACATCTCTCTTATACCATATCAGTTTGTTTGAGAATTAACTGCTTGTCAGTAAACATGAGGCAATTTCTATATTGCCTCTGGATGTCCATATCCACCAAGCCAGTGACGGATACCCTAGGAAAGTTCATATCCATGGCAACAGACCCTTTTTTATTGATTAGACTGTTGGAGTGAAAATATCCATCACTGTCAGGAGTATCTGGTTTGCAACTATGTGGACAGTGCTTGTCACTGCAAACTAGTTGTCCTGTGTGCAACTAGATATTGGATAAATTTCAGCTGTGCTTTTACAGGAAAAATTTCACTCAAGGTGTCTGAGTCTGTACAGAGCACTGCCAAACACTTGAGGGGAAACTAATACATAGGCCCTGAAAATTTAAGGATGAAGCATTAAGGTAGGTATCCTGAAGTTAGAAAAAATCAAGCAGTACTTACTGAAAACAGAGAATTAGCTTGTCAAGAATGATGAAAAGAGGAGAGTCGTGTGAATGGCTACTGCATGGCTACTACTAATGCTGGTCTCAGCACAGCTTCACTCTGTTGGGATACAATGCTCCTTTGCTTCTTCTCTCACCAGAAGCAAAATGATAGCACAAATCCCAAGAAGAAAAGTACGCGAAAGCCTGTCTGGTGAGCCACAGTCTTGTCTGAGATGATGCAAGGGTCTGTAGACTTTTGTAGTCTTTTTCTGGTAGATGCTTTGAGTATCAACCAGACCAATCAGGTACATTAAGCACAGACACTCCCTCTCCAGCCAGAAAGAGTCAGGAATCAAGGCACTCTGCTACTACTCTCACCAGGATGAGAATATAAGCACATATTCTAAACTGTCACCTATAAAGCGGTTATTAGGCTTTCTGGTGATCAGCAGTCTCCAGGAAATAATGTAACTGCACTCCTTCTCTCACCAGGAGAAAACAGAACCACTAATCCCAAGATGACTACTGAGAGGCACAATGTGGGCTCTTCAATAACTGGTGGTCTTGCAGTAGATGCTTAAAGGTAAGATGGAAAAAAATAGTTTATCCTAAACACTGCAGTGTGCACTAAGCAGTTAGATATGAAAGGGGGTAACTTAACTTTTAGGTGTACAAAAAGTTGTTTTAGTGGAGAGCCAGTATTTTTTAAATGGCAAGATTGAAAGGGGGTGAACACTTTTGTATTCTGGTACTATGGAATACAGTAGGAGGGCCAATAAATTTAAATAGTTGAAGGGGAGTGATTTCACTTCTAATTGGAAAGGTATTACAGGGCTTATATCCTTTGCAAGTCTTCTGAAAGAGGTATTCTGATGTTATTAAATAAGAGGTTGTGATATGTTCTAGAATAAAAAAAAGACAAGTTAGGGTGCTATGGTGGTTATGTACCATTACAAGACCTTTATAAGCCATGCAATCCTTTGTCTGTGTGGGCTGAATGAAGACAAATCATATTTCTTTGCATATATGTTTGAATATTTGAACAATGTCAGCAACACTGATAGTAGCTGTCTTTCTGTTAAGTGATTTCAGCACAGTGCAGGATTCTGTTATAGTCTGGTCTCTCCTGTCAGTGGAGTGGCCATTTTTGTAGAAATCCCTTTCAACTTTCTCTCTGCCCACACGCACTCCAACATTTTATAACTCATAAATCCTTATATCACTACTCAAAATAAACAAACATTAAAAACTTAGCAGTCATAGATACATATATCCCACCAGGTAAGAATATAGCTACCTTGGGGGAAATGCTGTCGTTAACCTCATCTGCAATTCTACATGAAACTGTCATTTTGGGTGATCTAGAAATAGTTTGGCAAACAATACACTCTTAATAACCCTTCTAACTCTTGACACCTCTGTAGCTGCACCAAACTAATTACCTACCAACCAGATAGAAAAATGCTACTGGGATACAATCCATCCCAGACCTAATCTCTAACTCTGTCATGCTATCTGACAGCCGTAATGACCATCAACCAGTTTATGCTGTCAGAACTTCGAAGACTAGCCCTAAAGCACATCTCTTTCGAGAGACAAGAAAACTAAATTATTTCAACAAACAGACCTTTATTAGTACTCTTGAAGCATATAACTGAGAATCTCTTGGGGCTCTTCCAACAGACAATGCAGTAACAATATTTATAAGAATACATGACTGACCAGACCCAGCCAGAACTGGGACTGTCGAATCCAACCCAGCCCTATAACTGACCATAGAGATTCTCCATGAAATGAGAGAGAGAATGCTTGCAAAGCCTGGACAAAAAATAAAGCAACTGCCACCTTGCAATAGAAAGCTAAAAGACAAGAAAAACTACTACTTCCAAACCAAAGGATAAAAGGTCACACACACAAACCATTCAGAAAAACTGTAGTAGAGACCCATGGGATACATGCAAATGATCCTTTTAGGACATGCAATGTCTCAGTTACACAACTTCCGAATGCCCATGATTTTTTAGTTAAGTTTTTATGGGGCACATTTACCCCAATGAAGCAAAACTTCACTAATTCTTCATCCCTTTACACAAAGGTGGAGTGTCCACTGATCTGGGAAATTATAGATCCATCAGCCTAACTAATCTGATCCACAAGGCCATGGAACGGATTATCATGAACCTCATTAACAGGGAGATTGGCAACCTCCAAACACTCGACCCCACACAGTTTGGCTTTGTCAAGGGGGCCTTGTCTGTTAAATCTGGTTGACTTCTTTGATACAGTCACCAAAGCCATGGACATGGGGAAGACTGTGTACACCATCTACCTTGACCTGGCCAAAGCCTTCAAAACTATTCCCCACTCTGGCATAATAAATAGAACCTACCTAATCAAAATAGGGAATGCCACCTCAAGCAATAGACCCATAACAAGAGGCGTACCCCAGAGATTGGTCTTGTGGCCTCAGTTATTTGGGATATATTTCTGTGAAGTGCAGGGAAAAACCAGTGGGCTATGGCTGACCAGGCTTGCAAGTGAAGTGGACGTGTCCAAGAGGGTCTCACCCAAACAAATGACTGGTGCCAGAAACATGGTCTCAAGCTGAATCCCAAAAAATGCATCATCATCATCTCCTTTGGGGAGAGTGACGTCCCCACAAATTATCACATTAATAACAACGTCCTAAGCATGCAATCAGTTGTCAGGGATTTGGGCACCCAGGTTGATAGCAGCCTGACTTTTGACCACCATGTTGCTTCTGTTGTACTGAAAGCTTTCTACATGGCCCACATCATAAGTAAGGGTTTCTCATCCAGGGAAAAGGTCATAACATCCCTGTATTTTTCCTTTATAAGCCCAATTATTGAGTACAGCACCCCCTTCAGCATGTATCTTGTAAATCACATGCAGCAGCTGGAGAGACCACAGAGGTTCCTCACCAGGAGAATCCAGGGCCTCAAACATCTACCCTACACTGATAGGCTAAAAGCCCTGTCGATCTACTCAGTTTCATACAGACTCCTCAGAGGTGACCAATGTCTGGCATACAAAGCAATCTCAGACCTCACCTTGATGGGACTGCTGCATATCCACAAGTCAAGCTCCACCCAAGTAGTCCACACACATGACCTAAACCTGGTTTTTGACATCAATAGGACATGTTTGTGGTACAGATTTGTGTCCCAGAGACTCCCCCCTCTGTGGAACAGACTCCCCCTCCATGTCAGGCAGAGCACCTCATTATCCCTTTGTAAACGCAACCTGGATAACTGGATGGAAAATAGAAAATACACCCCTAGGATCCTACCTGTGTCCCTGCTGGACAGGGGCTTTAGGTGCTGATTTGTCTAAACATGGGCTAAACTCTTGGTTAGGCTTATAAGGGTGTCAGAGCCAATAGCCTAAAACATCCTATGATCTTATGTAGACATGCATGTTTCAGCATTTTTAGTGACCTCATCCGTACAGCATAAGTGGATTCCAAAACTCAAACTTTAACAATCCAAAAACATTCTGGAACTCCATTAACAAGTTATTACACCCAGGGCAAGCTACATAGCTGACCCCAAACTTACAAACGGAAAAGAGCAATAAAGGCAATGAATTCAATACTCATTTCATTGAAGTAGTCAAATCCATGAACAGCAACTGCCCTCGACCAAATCATACCTCCACCATGATCTGCTGAACCATTTCACTTTCCAAACAGTCCCTACTGCAACTATCAAAAAAATTATTCTAGAACTGAAACCAACCACACCTGAGAGAACATACCTCTAAGAGCTGATCCAGTAAGACTTGGGGACACACACAGTCTGTAATCTAGCCTTTGACCATCATGTATCTACAGTAGTGAGGAAACCTTTTTATGTTGTGCAACTTTATAAGAAAGTTATGGCACCTAGGTCTAAGGAAGTCATTGTTCCACTGTATTTAACATTAATTAGCCCCATCATTGAGTACAGTGCCCCCTTTGGTATGTACCTAACCAGGCATATCCAGCAACTGGAAGAGCCACAGGTTTTCCTCACTAAAAGAATACAGGGTGTAAGTAAAATATCCTATGCAGACCACTTCAATGACCTATCCCTATATTCTATTGCCTACAGGCTGTTGAGGAGCGATCTATGCCTGGCACACAGGGCATTGTCCGACCCAACTTGATGGATATCCTACAAAACAAATCATACAGGAATTACCATTCTAAAGGCTTACACTTTGCCTGTGATAAAAAGAGGACCTGCTAGAAAGACAGGTATGTATCCCAGAGGCAACCCCTTCTCTGGAGCAGGCTCCCCTCTCATATGAAGCAGAGTTCCTCCGTAACTCAATTCAAGTGTAAATTGGACAGTTGGATGGGAAACGGGAAAATCATCCTTGGTTTGACACTTATGCCTCTAAGGGACACAGGCAGCCTGTTAATGTTTCATTTCTAGACCCCTGCTTGTAAATGTTTCATTTATTTATTTATTTATTTATTTTACATGTGATGACTGGGAAGGTCCATCTGGACAAGTTGTCCATTTTCAGTGGAGGCCCAGAGAGAAAAGCTCCACATTCAAGTACAGTACAGTATTAAAGCAGACTATAACAGTGTATACATTTATGAACAATTACAGTTTCGGAACAACAATAAATACATATAAAAATAGTTACCAAGGACAAAATGTAAAGATATACAGTCTGCTTGTATTGGCTAAAAAATCATGAGGAGGAGTCCACGATATAGCAATATTGTTATTAGCTCTAGTATAAACTATCAGCTTTGGTTAACACTACTGTAGTGACTAGATGGACATGTGATTTGGTTCCTTATGTTACCTGTTCCCCTGGTGTGGAGCAGGGGCACAACAATTTATTACTGAGGTGTGCTTTTAGGGCATTTTTAAACTCAGTTATGGAGTTTTTGTTTGTTAGACTGGTGGATAGGATATTCCATACTCTGGCTATATGGGAGGAGTGCAGGGATTCCCCTGCAGACTTAGAGGCCTCTGAGACTTCTAATAGTTTGTTGTTGGAGTGTAGAACTCTTTTACCTGCATAAGGCTTGAGTAATTTATTTAGGGATGGAGTTTTTTTCTGGATTATGTAGAATTTTATGGGTTGGGGGTAGTTGGTTATACAGTAGGAGATGGGTGAATTCAAGCCATTGTAGTTATTGTAGAGTTGTGCAATGATGTGACCTATAGGATGAATTGGTGGCAAACCTGGCAGTTTTGTTTTAGCATGTTTCTAATTTCATGATGTCTGCTTTTCTTAGGTTAGTGAAAATAGGGGAGGTGTATGTAGTGTGGAGAATAAGTGTGAACTGGCTATAGTTTCTTTGGTTGTTTTTGTCAGAAAGGGTTTGTTCCTGTAAAACTGATGAAGAGTATGATAACTTGTTAGAGATTTGGGATGCTTGGCTAGGCTTAAATAGGCTCTTGTGGTCATTAGCCTAGTAAATACCTATGAGCCTTACAACCTCACAAGTGGATAACTTAAAATAGCAGCTGATGCCGTAGTGTATCCTGTCTCCATTCTGATATATTAGCCCGTCTCTGAAAATGTTGTCCATATGTATGGGGAAAAATGTTTTATACTACTCCTGCACAAAGGAGGCATTTGAACGATTGAACAAAACTGTCATAACTACAGACCAGTAGCCATTTCATCCCCCTTATCTAAGATAATGGAGAAATGCAGACATGCTCAGCTTCTCAAGTACGCATCACAAAATCAGCAACTGTCCTCAACCCAGCATGGCTTTCGGCCTCCCCTCAACAGAGCTACAGCTCTCCTTCATATCGCTTCTATGGTAAATACTCAAAGAAATGAAAGTAATATAATGTCTATACTTCTAAAGCCTTTGATAGCATGTCCCAAGGAAAAACTCTAAATCCAGCTCTCTGGTACCTGACTACCCAATGCCTCACTGTATTGGTTTTACAGTTGTCTATCCGTAAGGGCACAGGCAGTTAAATCTGTCTGTCCATAAGGGCACAAGCATCAAAGTATGACCTCTACTTTCCTCCCAGTAAAACTAGGAGTGTCCCATGAGGTTCTACATTAGATCTCCTGCTCTTTCATTAAGATCTTCATGCAGCCAGCAAATGATCAGCTATAGTGCTCAGCAAAAACATTAACAGCGCTTCACCACATAACCCAGCATGTGTTCTCCTCTATTGAATCTTGGCTAAATTAATCTCAACATCTATTAAATCCCAGTAAAACAACATTAGTATTATTTATTCCCAACCCATCTCTGCTAAAAACTAAGATTGAACAAGTTCACTTGGTTAAATTCCTAGGTGCCATCATTGATAACCAGTGAAATGTCATCAAGACATTAACCAACCCATAAAGAAAATACAACAGAAACTACTCAAATTTGATAAAATTAATATTCTACCTAAATGCCTAGCCCTAGAAAAACATCTTCCCACATACACCTAAACAGATCTCAAGATCTGAACACCAACCAAATTCTAATCGCCATCCAAACCAAATCCTCTGCTGGCCCAACTCCTCTCTTCTCTCTCTCTTGGCAGGAAATGGAACTCTCCTCTCTCTTCTCACTAAACAACAAACCTTGAAGCCAAGCCTGTAGCCACTTTTCCACTTTACTTGTCCAAAAAATAAAAATACATTATCCTTAAATAATAAATTTAAATATTTCCCTATTTATTCCTTATCCTTCTCTATATCCTTTCTTAATTCTTTTTTTTCTTCTCTCCTTTTTTCTCTCAATCTCAGTCTATGTACCTTCTCTCTCTCTTCCATATGTAAATATTTGCTTTGCTTTTGAGTTTTTTCTCCCCAGGCCTCCACTGAAAATACAACAGAAACTAGACTGTTTATACAGAGTAAAATCATTCCTTACTGCTGAAGCTACAAAACCTACAGCATCTGCTTACTTACTACCTTTGCTATGGTATGCTCACCCCATTTTCAGTAACCTGCAAACCACATTACTGGCAAAGCTAAAACAATATTAGATCAAAACTGCAGATTTGCTGCAGACCATCGTCACCTGTCACACCTCTGAATGGCACTCAGGGGAATGAATCGGCTAGAAACCCCACTACCTAACTTTTATCACAGCTTGCTGCTAAACACGAAATCCTATGTATCCAACCATAAAAACATCATAAAACTGTATTCATCTGAAAGGCGACTTAGATCCAAAGGCAAATCTCTGCTCACCATAATTCAGCAGGGGACTTTGTAAACTCAAAAACAATAAAAAAAATATGGAACTCCATCCCTCTAGCACTAAAAACAGACCAAACATTTCTTTAAAAAACAATTAAACTGTCACTTGAGAGAAAATGGTTCTGATCCTGCATCTCACCAGGCTAACTTGACACGTTAGCAGTATATTTCACCTCTTCTCATCTCTAGAACAAAGTCGGACTTCACTTCTTTCCTCACTTCTGATTTCTCATTATAATAATTTCCTCCCCCTCTCACTCAACTATATCTTTCTTATTATTGCTCTTTTCAAATGTAAATGTTCTTATCTCTTAAAAGTCATTTTTTCACAAAGAATGATTTTACTACACCAAGGGCCTATACCGAGACTAATGTATACTCATAAAGTAAACTGTCATCAGAGCTTTTCTCCCCAGTCCTCCACTGAAAATGGGCCTCTCTATCCAGTTGGACTTTCCCAGTAATCAAATGCCAATAAATATATATATATATATATATATATATATATATATATATATATATCCTTTTTATATGTATGCAATATATGTCTTAGATGTGGATTCTTTTACATTATATAATATCTGATTTCTTTTTGTCTAATCTCTTTTATGTGTAATCTTATACTGTATAAATATATTTCTCCAATATTTGTTTAAACTTTCATGATTGTCTTAATGATTGTACAATATACACTCCATTGTAAAGGGGTTCATGCTGAATCCAATCGGGCTACCCTGATAAAAGGCAAAATTAATAAATAAAAATAAATAAGGATTTGGGACTTGCAGATACCTGGTGACTCACATTACTTGATGTCCATTTATATTACTCGTGCAAATTAAAAACAGTTTTTGACACATCATAGTGACTTAACTAATTTTCTTATGAAATTGTCAGCATAACTGAGACATTTATTTTCTTAGATGTGTCACTTGACTCATACTTTTCAGTAAATTTCTATAATTTCATCCACCCAATGACACACCAGGAGGGATTTAAATTAGGTGATAAATTATGCTGTACAGCACAAAAGAACCACCCTGATGCAGTAAAAGATCTGCAATAGGATCTCAACCATGCATATGAACAATGCCATTAAGCTTAATTCAAAGAAAGCAGATACCTGGAAAATTATAAAAGTGTCAGGGTGATGCTAGCCCTCAGTGTGATAACACTGAACTGATGTGTATCTGGACAAAACATACCAGAATGCTAAAGGAACAAAAGTGAGAGGTGTCTAGCATAAAAAAGAAAGTATGAATCCTAATTTGCAGTTAAATATTTAATAATGACCAAGTTAAATGTTTAGTATTTATGTCTTAAACAAAAGAAGATATTCAATTAACAAAAATGATTGTAGCTTCAGTCAGCATTTTCCAGTTACTGTTGCTCTGACAAATTCAAGCTCTGATGGACTGTATAGTTTCACGTCATCCTATATTTCATACAGAAACTCTCCACTGAGACCTTTAGAGCACGTTTTAACCAATCACCCTTCACTTTACTAAGATGTTGCACCAATCACAACTTGAGAATACAGACCGGCTTATAGTTAATGAAATTCCTTCAACTCATCAAGCTGGAATTCATTACTGGTATATGCTTTCACTTTCAGCTAGTTAGCATTCTAATTTGATTAATCATATCAGAGCTGTTGAGTATCATCTTCCAGACCGGAAATGCATCTTCTGCCTCCACTCAGAGTTGTGATTGCAACATTTCTTTTATGTTTGTTCCATACCTGTTTATAATTATACATAGATCCCCATCTTCCTAAACAAGTTCCATGGGATAGTAACATACATATGAATTACCATCAACTTGAACAATTACAACCACAGTTTTGTCTGCAGTACAATAACTAGGGAGTGTTGTCTCACCACCAAGTGCTGAATCAGTTTTATATCTATGTATGGGAAAGGAACACCCTCACACTTTCTAATAATTTCAACAGCAAAGATAAGTGTGTAATACATGTTAAATCAGTGGCACTGGGTGCTTGTGCATTTGAAAAGGCATTTTAGCTTGCAAAGTAAATTCAGGATTGAATGCAGGGCTCCCAGTCATTAGAGAATGAAGTTGTTGCCTAGTAAGGTCACATTAATGCTGTCTTTCAAGCACTTATATGTTTGAATGGCACTCTGCCAGCATTACGTAGCATTTTAGGGAATTATGCTTTGTGACCAACCTACAGCCAGCAGTCTTGTGTTTGATTCTTACAATATCATTTTTTTCTACATCTACATAGAAAGTCCTTAACATTAATTAAAGTTCATGGATATTTAATCTGATTTGGTAATCCAGTACTGAGTAAATTTCATGTAACGCTACCATTCTGTCACCCATGTCCTTCAAACTGCTGTTGAAATGGATATTAAATGCTGTTCATACTTCAGATGTTAACTTGTAGAATCACTCAGTCCACCTCTCACTCTTTATCGACCTTGTGGTCACTGTTTTGTCTCGCTTATACTTGATAACAAAACTTGTCATTTTGAAATTCTAATTAGACATGAAAGACAGATCCAAGGTATCCCAGATGAAACTAATTTCTTGTTATTATCATGTCCTCTTTTACGTTCATGAGTCTGTATTCAGCTGCTGCCAGCATTGTTATGCTGAAAGTTCATTGTAAACTATTTTTGAAAATGTAAGTTTATGCACTAAATTAATATGGGATACAACTGAAATAATAAAGCACTTCTTTAGAAAAAAATGTTGAAACGTCTTCACTTAAGTACATTTAAGAACATCAGTGGAAGAGCTTGTAGATGTCAAACCATTTAAAAATAACAGTGCAGAATTAGGTCAGTCTTAACTAAATTACACTAAAAGGAAATTTTGTGATGAATCCTACAGCATTCATAACCCACCCCTCCTTTTTTGCAGTATGTCTTACTAAAAACTCATGGTTCATTAACTCTAGTTTGTACAGAAAGAAATCGGGTCAACTGGGATATTTCAGGCTTGTAAACATTTGTGCTACCATTTTAGTTAGAGACTGTATCATAAAGTGAAGATTAATGATAGGAGACAGAATAAAAAGCACCACTGTTCTGATGGATTTGGTTTAGATTTATTTGCATTTGTTAATTTTGTAGCCTGTAGTTTGCATTGCGATACATATAAGAGTTGAAACAGTTGCTTCATTCTCTAAAAAGATTAGCACAATGATGCTGATCTTCCATTTCTGTGTGTGTTCCATGCATACTGTCATTATACGGATGAGATAAAGAGCTTAGAAAATGGTCTAGTTAGTGGAGTATAACTAATGTTTGAAAATTATAGTGGCTGAGCATGAAAAACTAAAATCATTCATGTAAATAAGTTATGGAAATGCCTCTAATTGTAAGAAAAAGAACTGCACATAGGTCTCCTCAATATTAGTTGTGTTTTGTGTAGCTGGTTGATTCTAACCAGATGTCATTTAGCTTTCTTCACTTGCCCAAATGGATTCCGCCACACTTCTTGTGTGTCATATTCCATACTACACCTATGTCAGTTTTTCTTTTTACCTACCAGATTTCAACATGGCATTGTATTGTCTTCCACACCATTTAGGCCGAATAAACTATTATTCTCATCTTACTCTTCAGAATTATCAGTGTAAATGTTGACAGTAGACAAAGCAGCAGCTATAGAAGTCAGAAGCTCTTTGCTTAATTCTGAACACTTAAAAAAAGGCTTCTCATATAAAAAATATATTAAAATCTGGCTTTTGTTGTATATAAAACAAATCAGCAAAATGATGCGAAGTAATTAATCTTTTTGAAAAAAGCAATCTAAAGGTGTGCAAATTATAGATATAAATGTTACATACTAACATCCGAAGTATAGTTCAAGCTGAGTATTTTTCATTTTTATATTTCAGTATCTAATGAACTTTTATTGCTCAGCCATTTCTATGGCATTCTATTTCACATGTACCATTATTGTGTTTTTTTTCACAAACATCATTGATTTTACCAGTATATTTCCTTTTGTCTTTATTAAAATGTATCTTTTCCCAACATTAAATGCTGTCATGTGTATATATTTGTCTTTCTGCATCAATTTGTTGATTATATAGACTCTCATCTGCTTCTAATTAACATTCTGAGGAAAGTGTAGCAAAGTGAAGAAGGGCATTCGATGTTAAATTCTAGTCGCTGTTTACTGCAAAACAGCGAATCTGATATAGTCATAGAAATCAAAATATAAATGTCAATAACTCAATCTGAATTTATTTTCAACCCCTTTAACTGGAGACATAACCATCTTAATCTCTATAAACTTGTACAAACACATTGGCAGACAAATTGGTAAGTACTTCAGTTTTAGTAGCATTGTTTCTTTTTAACAGGAAGGTTTCTAGAACCTTGAACTCTGTATTGTGAACCTGTATAGCCAAACAAGATAAAGTTCTAATACCACACCACAAAACGTACGTGACATGATTGTTAGGGTATAAGAGTGTGTTTCTTTAAACGTTTGGCACAGTATTTTACAGGAAGACTATACAATAAAAAAACATGAACATTATAATGACATACTGAGACCTACCGAGGTTATATTCCATCAGTTATAGGCTTATCATGGAAGGTTTATGTAAATCTGTATTGATCTAGAAGAAACATGGCATTATGAGGTTTTATATAAATCTCTAAGAGGAGCTCATGGGAGGGGGCCATTCTCATTAATGCCTCTTTCCCAGTTACTGTTTCAGACATTATAATGAGTCATCACAGTAATTGAGGTGCTCAGAGACTATATCTGAATTTTAAAATAGTAAATATAACTTATAAAGATCCTAGTTCATATTGACTTGAGTTGCACAGTATTTGGTAAAGCAGAGAGACTATCGCAATCCATTCAATTTAGATGCATTACAGCACCCTGTCTGACTCAGAAAAAAGAAAGCCGGATTTGTAAAAATGTCTTTGTTTAGCTATACTTAAACATATTATGAATAAATTAGCCTTTGTGCTTAAAATCTTCACTGTAGTAAACTTCTGTATAATGTTTTCACAGACCAGGATTAACTATATATGCTCAGTTTGCCATTTCCAATATGGAAAATATATACCTATTTTTTTTCACTTGATTACGACATTCAAACTAAAGATCCTCTATTCAGTTCAGTGGCATAGCATCCATGTTTTCAAAATGCAAAGAAAGTAAAAGTAAACTTTATTGTTGATTAGATATACAGAGCAGTGCAAGCTGAACAAAATTACCTTGCTTTGAAAGAATAAATGACAGTTTTCCTTAACCATGTTGCAGTTATTAAACATACATCTCTCCACTTATTCTTTGAGGTTTATTTAGTTTTTAATATATGTATGGATATGTTAATTTGTCTAAGATATATTTCAAAAGATAAAGATAACTTGTGAAACCCACCCTCTGATCTCACAGTGTAGGATGTAGTACAATTATTTACTATATTCATATATAGCAGATATAAGTTTAAAGTCTTGTAGAGTCTATCTGATATACAGGATACATTAGAAATGGTAGTAACTGATGTTGCATTCTTGATTAAAACTACTGTCACTAACGTGGTAGCCTAATACCTAAAGACAGGCTGGATGGAACATGAGTTCAATGCTTGACCAATGTCCAGTATAACAGGAATGTCATTGTTATTAATAAGAAATTTTAATGACAGATTATAGGTAGTTTTTTTCAACAGGCACTGGTACAAGACACACTTACTGGAGGTTCAATGATTCCCTTGGTGACAGCTGCACTTTGTTGTTTTATATGGATTACTACTGTCATCTCGGACTTATGACCCATATTACTTTTACTTATGACCTCATATAATGTACTTGTTGTGACAGCATTTATATTACTTATAATGTACCTGTTGTGACCGCATATATTACTTATAATGTACCTGTTGTGACAGCATTTAGATGGAATAAACTAAAATAGGAGTCAGATATCTCTTTCCTCATTTAGCCCCATTTGGTTTACTGTCGTAGAACGTGTAGTTCATCTTAACACCTAGCACCAGCCCTTTCTTTTCTTCCTGAACACACTTATAATCGATACACAAGAGTGGCATGGATGCCGATATTAAGGATACAAGTTAGGTGTTTTCAGTCACAGGTCCAGACAGATTAGCCTGACTAGCCGCATTTCAGATTACTATAGTATAACACTTTAGGATTTTTATTTGACTGGTTGTGATATATTTATTAGTACTTGTCCCCCATCTAAACATGGCAAACAGCATCTACACATCAAATCACAGATATGATGTACTAATAGTTATACATACCAAGGGAGAACATTTATGTTTATTTATTGACATTTGGTGACCAGGAAAGTCCAACTTGGTCAAGAACCCATTTTCAGTGGATGCCCAGGGAGAAAAGCTCCACATTAACAAAGTACAATCATAAAAATTTAAACAATTTTTAAAGAAAGTCAGTGACAAGATAATGCAGTAGTAACATATATAGTGTAGGGATAGATTAGTAGTACAAAATTTACATACACTCAAATGAAGGTTTATATGGTTTGCATATAAGGGATAATTAACATTTGTGATGATTTGTAAAGATCAAGGTCAAACAAATCAGATTGCTTTAATTAGCATGAAGCCAACAGAGCGTTTTTGATATGTAAGTAATAATGGTAGATGTTTAGTAAGAATTTAATGTTAGGGAGAAGTGAAATGACTATAGAAATAGTGGAAGAGGTAGGGGGGGTTAGATGAGAGAGAGAGTGCGAGAAAGTTAGATTAAGAGGTATTGCAGAAGTAATTATGTGGGAGATATGGTAGGGGTGTATGAAAGAATTTCAGGTGGGTATAAGGAGACATATATGAAAAGGGAAGTGTAAGAAGAATGGGGGGGTTAGGGAGGCTAGGAAGGGGCTTGTTAGTGGTTAAAGGAAGCTTAAATAGGTATGAGTTAGTGAGTAGACTATAGCTAAGATGCTTTTTTATAAGACAGGTGTAATGAGGCTTGAAGGGTGAAGGGAAGGAAGTGTTTGTATCAATTTGGCCTAGCCACATAGCACAGGAATACAGCACATAAGCTATAACCTATTAGTTACCAATAGGAGTAGATATGCAGAGCAGGTATGAAAGATGAGACGTATCAATTGTAGCTTGGATGAACAACTGACGGCATAGATTTATGAGCCCAACTCAAGTTAATTAAAAATTATCTCTGTGTTAAAGCAGATAAATACTGCATGTCATGTAAACTAGATGTATGTCTGACGAAGCCCATTTATGGGCAAAAGCACTGATCTGTTTGGTTTTAAATAAAGAAGTTTTGATTTCTAAACAAGTACTTGATTACGCTGAAGTTCAGCTGAGCTTGTCTACAGTGACGGTGCTTTTTTCCTAATTTTTTAGGATTCTCAGCCAGCAGCTTTGTTGCCCGTTACGCACAGATATCAGTTCTGCCTGTTCTCTCTGCCTCTCTCTCACTATATATATATATATATATATATATATATATATATATATATATATATATATATATATATGGGAATCTGTCAGATCGATGACCAGATCACCGAGACCACAGTGCCGACAGAGGAGATCACTGACAATGGTGAGTAGTGTGGAATGGGATGTATTCCCATTTCCACAATGTGGTGAGATCTCAGAGTTGGTATATTTAAGTAGGGGAGTGTGAGGGGTGCAACCCCCCACATGGGGGGGGTGCAGGGGGCCTTGCCCCCTTGCTTTACATGTTACTTTTTGTTTTTTAGTTGTATTGCGGAAATGGGAATACATTCCATTACGTAATACTTATACTTACAGTTGTCAGGGATGTGTGGTGTTGGGGATGTAGTCTCGGTGATTTAGGGAACAGAGGGGATGAGGACGTGATGGGTAGGTATGGTGTTAATTAAAGGAATGCAGCAGGTCAGATGGTTGTGGATTTTGTGAAAAGGATGGACATGGCTTTGGTGAATACGTATTTTAACAAGAGAGAGGAGCATAGGGTGACATACAATAGTGGAAGAAGATGCACACAGGTGGATTATATCTTTTGTAGAAGGGCCAGTCTGAAGGAGATTGGAGACTGTAAAGTGGTGGTGGGGGAACGTGCAGTTAGGCAGCATAGGATGGTGGTTTGTAGGATTACATTGGTGATCAAAAAAAGGAGCAGAAGTGTGAGGGCAGCACCAAGGATCAAATGGTGGAAATTGAAAAAGGGTAATTGTGAGGTGGAGTTCAGAGAAGAGTTAAGACAGGCACTGGGTGGCAGTGAAGAGTTACCGAATAGCTGGGTAACTACAGCAAAGCTAGTAAGAGAGATGGCTAGAAAGGTGCTTGGTGTGACATCTGGACAGAGGAAGAATGACAAGGAGACCTGATGGTGGAATGAGGAAGTACAGGAGCGTATACAGGGAAAGAGGTTGGCGAAGAAGAAGTGGGATTGTCAGAGAGATGAAGAAAGTAGACAGGAGTATAAGGAGATGAGGTGCATGGCAAAGAGAGAGGTGGCGAAGGCTAAGGATAAGATGTATGAAGAGTTATATGAAAAGTTGGACACTAAGGAGGGAGAAAAGGACCTGTACCGATTGGCTAGACAGAGGGACTGAGCTAGGAAAGATGTGCAACAGGTAAAGGTGATAAAGGATAATGAGGGAAACATACTCACAAGTGAGGAGATTGTGTTGAGGAGATGGAAAGAGTACTTTGAGGGGTTGATGAATGAAAAGAATGAGAGGGAGAGAAGGTTGGGTGATGTAGGGATAGTGAATCATGAAGTGCAGTGAATTAGCAAGGAGGAAGGTAAGGATAGCTATCAAGAGGATGAAGAATGGAAAGGCTGTTCGTCCAGGTGACATACCTGTGGAAGCCATGGAGGTGTTTAGGTGAAATAGCAGTGGAGTTTTTAACTAGATTGTTTAAGGAAATCTTGGAAAGTGAGAGGATGCCTGAGGAATGGAGAAAGTGTTTTGGTACTGATTTTTAAGAATAAGGGCGATGTGCAAAGCTGTAGTAACTACAAAGGGATTAAATTGATCAGTCACAGCATGACGTTATGGGAAAGAGTAGTGGAAGCTAGGTTAAGAAGGGAGGTGATAATTAGTGATCAGCAGTAATGTTTCATGCCAGGAAAGAGCACTACAGATGCGATGTTTGCTCTGAGAGTGTTGATGGTGGAGAAGTACAGAAGGAGTTGCATTTTGTCTTTGTGGACTTGGAGAAAGGATATGACAGGGTGCCTAAAGAGGAGTTGTGGTATTGTATGAGGAAGTCGGGAGTGTCAGAGAAGAATGTAAGAGTGGTACAGGATATGTGCGAGGGAAGTGTGACAGCAGTAAGGTCTGCAGTGGGAGTGATGGATGCATTTAAGGTGGAGGTGGATTTCATCAAGTATCATCTCTAAGCCCTTTCTTATTTGCAATGGTGATGGACAGGTTCACATACGAAATCAGACAGGAGTCCCCGTGAACTATGATGTTTGCAGATGTTTGTGATCTATAGTGAGAGTAGGGATCAGGTTGAGGAGTCCCTGGAGAGGTGGAGGAATGAAGATCAGCAGGACTAAGACAAAATATGTTTGTGAATGAGAGGGAGGATAGAGGAATGGTGAGGATGCAGGGAGTAGAGGTGGCGAAGGTGGATGAAATACTTGGGATCAACATTTCAGAGTAATGGTGAGTGTGGAAGAGAGGTGGAAAAGAGAGTACAGGCAGGATGGAGTTGGTGGAGAAGAGTGTCAGGAGTGATTTGTGATAGACGAGTACCAGTTAGAGTGAAAGGGAAGGTCTACAAGAGGGTAGTGAGACCAGCTATGCTATATGGGTTGGAGACAGTGGCATTGACAAAAAGGCAGGAGTCAGAGCTGGATGTGGTAGAGTTAAAGATGTTAAGATTTCCACTGGGTGTGATGAGGGTGGACAGGATTAGGAATAAGTATAAGTATATTAGAGGGTCAGCCCAGGTTGGAAGGTTTGGAGACAAAGCCAGAGGGGGAAGATTATGTTGGTTTGGACATGTGCTGAGGAGGGATGCAGAGTATATTGGGAAAAAGATGCTAAGGATGAAGCTGCAGGTAACAGGAAAAGAGGAAGGCCTAAGATAAAGTTTATGGATGTGGTGAGAGAGGACATGCATGTGGTTGGTGTGACAGAGCAAGATGCAGAGGACAGGAAGAAATGGAAACAGATGATCTGCTGTGGCGACCCCTAACTGAAGCAGCCAAAAGAAGAAGAAGATATATTTATATATATGGGTCTACTTCAGAATGTTAACAGTTCAGAATGCCAACTTTCATATGGCCGACATTCCAAAAGACCGACATCCTGAAATAGCATCTTTTAACCTACCTGTAAACACAGTAAAACTGTGTTATGCAGGGAGGCAAGCCCGCTTGCACCCCCCACAACTCCTGCTACTTAAATATTCTCACTCTGAGATCACACTACAGTGCAGGAAAGGGGAATCTCCCAGTCCTGCATTGTAGCAGGATGTCCGCTATCATTTTTCGACCTTTGAAATGTTTGCTCATATGATGTCGGCCGTATGAGTTTTGAACATTTGAAAGTTCGAACAAATGAAGGGCCCCCGTGTGTGTGTGTATGTATATATATATATATATATATATATATATATATATATATATATATATATATATGTGTGTGTATGCATGTATGTATGTGTGTGTATATATATATATATATATATATATATATATATATATATATATATATATATATACACACACACACGCATATATATACATATATACAGACAGATTCACTTCATAACACTGAAAGCTCAAAACACTTAAACCCAAAACACTGAAACTTCAAAATCTTGAAAACTCAAAACACTGAAAACACATTACATATACTGAGTTTAAACAACATAAACCATAGCACTTTCCACCAACTGTAAGCAGGGGGGCAAGCCCCTCTGCACCCCCCATTATGCACACACACATACACACTTTTCAAAAGAGCTTCTAGTATTCAAATATATTAGAAGTTTATTAACAATGTCCAAAGCTAAGCATAACAGACCTGGGTTTCACTTCCAAATAAACAGTGCTTCCAGTAAATACTTTCATTAGAATCACACAATGAAAGCAAAAAGCAGGGCTCAATGTAAGCGAAGATGATTGTTATCGTTTAAATGTATCCAAAGCTCATTTATGTCCTTATCAACCTGTCAAGTCAAAACTTCACATGCATGATGAATGTATCAATGCACGTCCTTGGCTATGTCACAGA
Source organism: Protopterus annectens (assembly GCF_019279795.1). Taxonomy (NCBI): domain Eukaryota; kingdom Metazoa; phylum Chordata; order Ceratodontiformes; family Protopteridae; genus Protopterus; species Protopterus annectens. Next base: position 343,980,869 of record NC_056743.1, read on the forward strand.
TAAGTGTATTCCAATGTTAAAAGATAACAGATAACAGTTCACATTCAGGGATATAGTGTACTAAGGAGGTGTATGGTCACATTCAGGGATATAGTATAGTAAGATGGTGTATGGTATTAACAGGTACTTGTTCGCATTCAGGGATCTAGTGTAGTAAGGAGGTGTATTGTATGAGCATATACTTGTTCACATTCAGGGATATACAGTAGTTTAGTAAGGAGTTGTACGGTATTAACAGGTACTTCACATTCAGGGATATAATGTAGTAAGGAGGTGTATGGTATTAACAGGTATTTGTTTGCATTCAGGGATCTAGTGTAGTAAGGAGGTGTATGGTATTAACAGGTACTTGTTCACATTCAGGGATATAGATATAGTGTAGTAAGGAGGTGTATGGTCTTAACAGGCACTTGTTCACATTCAGTGTAGTAAGTAGGTGTATGGTATGAGCAGGTAATTGTTCATATTCAGGGATGTAGTGTAGTAAGGAGCTGTATCGTATTAACAGGTACTTGTTCACATTCAGGGATATAGTGTACTAAGGAGGTGCATTGTATGAATAGGTAATTGTTCACATTCAGGGATATAATGTAATAAGGAGTTGTACGGTATTTATAGGTACTTGTTCACATTCAGGGATATAGTGTAGTAAGGAGGTGTATAGTATGAGCAAGTACTTGTTCAATTTCAGGGATATAGTGTAGTAAGGAGGTGTATGACATTAACAGGTACTTGGTCACATTCAGGGATGTAGTGTAGTAAGGAGGTGTATTGTAAGAGTAAGTACTTGTTCACATTCAGGGATATAAAGTTGTTTAGTAAGGAGTTGTATGGTATTAACAGGCACTTCACGTTCAGGGATATAGTGTAGTAAGGAGGTATATGGTATTAACGTCTACTTGTTCACATTCAGGGATACAGTTTAGTAAGGAGGTGTATGGTATTAACAGGTACTTGTTCACATTCAGGGATATAGTGTATTAAGGAGGTGTATGGTATTAACAGGTACTTGTTCACATTCAGGGATATAGTGTCGTAAGGAGGTGTACGGTATGAACAGGTACTTGTTCACATTCAGTGCTATGGTGTAGTAAGGAGGTGTATGGCATTAACAGGTACTTGTTCACATTCAGGGATATAGTGTAGTAAGGAGGTGTATGGTATTAACAGGTACTTGTTCACATTCAGGGATATAGTGTCGTAAGGAGGTGTACGGTATGAACAGGTACTTGTTCACATTCAGGGTAATAGTGTAGTAAGGAGATGTGTGGTATTAACAGGTACTTGTTCACATTCAGGGTAATAGTGTAGTAAGGAGATGTATGGTATTAACAGGTACTTGTTCACATTCAGGGTAATAGTGTAGTAAGGAGATGTATGGTATTAACAGGTACTTGTTCACATTCAGGGATATAGTGTTGTAAGGAGGTGTACGGTATGAACAGGTAGTTGTTCACATTCAGTGATATGGTGTAGTAAGGAGGTGTATGGCATTAACAGGTACTTGTTCACTTTCAGGGATATAGTGTAGTAAGGAGGTGTATTGCATGAGTAGGTACTTGTTCACATTCAGGGGTACAGTTTAGTAAGGAGGTGTATGGTATTACCAGGTACTTGTTCACATTCAGGGATATAGTGTAGTAAGGAGGTGTATGGCATGAGTAGGTACTTGTTCACATTCAGGGGTACAGTTTAGTAAGGAGGTGCATGGTATTACCAGGTACTTGTTCACATTCAGGGATATAGTGTAGTAAGGAGATGTATGGTATTACCAGGTACTTGTTCACATTCAGGGATATAGTGTAGTAAGGAGGTGTATGGTATTAACAGGTATTTGTTCACTTTCAGGGATATAGTGTAGTAAGGAGGTGTACAGTGTGAACAGGTACTTGTTCTAAGGCCCTCACGTAATTTACTCTTATCTCAGACCACTGTCTCAAGTAATTTCACTTGCACCCACTGTTCCATATGCTACTCTCCTGACATTCCCCCTCCCCTTATACACTACCACTCTCCCTGCTTTTTTTCTCTTACTAGTATCCTCTTTTTTTTCCTAACACTCTCCTCTCTCTTCTGTCTTTTTTCCAGGTTATTATATCCAAATCTACAAGCCCAGAGACCAACCCTGCCTGAAGCTACCTGCTGTCAAGCCCCTTCTTTGGTGCCTCTCTCCACTTTGAGTGTATATAAAGTATGTACTGCTACATTCACTTGATAAGCTAAGACCCATACTGTTGCTCTTCTGTTGGCTGCACCCATTGTTGGCTGCTGCTTACACACCTTTGGCCATTCCCTGCTACTCCATCTACCCTGTTCTCCCCCTCTCCTATCTTTGTCGAACTACTCATCCTTTTAAGCTCCCTGTTTGCTCTGCCCCCCTGCCCATCTCTGTTTCTCCCACCCTGGATAGACCCTTCTGCATTTTTCTATTTGTCTGTCTGCCACATGTTTCTCCACTCTGTCCTGGTACCTCTTTTCCTACGGAACTATGGTGAAAAACATCTGTGAGTCACCCTACCTCCTTTCTGCCTCCCCTGCTCCCACTTTTGATAAATGTACCTGCAGTCTTGATTGTTTCTGTTGATCTGTCCATGTGGGTGTAGCCCCATTCTTCTTGGGCTCACCTCGCTACCCTACCCCCATTCCCACCTACCTCCACTTCAATTACATTTACTCTCTCCTATCCTTCCCCTTCTCATCTGATTCAACCACTCACAACCCACTTCCTGCCTCTAATCAACCACGTCACTTCCTGTCTTTCAACAAGTCCTCCTCCACCCATTCTATTACTCTCCACACTTACAAAAATGCAACATATATTCTTTACCATTCCACTTCTTATACTTCTCTCTGTTTTAACCTCCTTCCACACTAAGCTTTTCCATCCTTACATATGCACTCCTACCACATGCGTCACTGAAACTCGTCCTACGTCTCATTCCTTTATCATCTCCCCATCTCTCTTCAGCTTCTTCTTAAACTGCTTCTATAAACTAACCTTAGTTCAGAACTATTCTCTCTCCTTTAAATCCAAATCTAAAGTATACAACCGACACTTGTTGATAACTCCTCATAATTTTTTTGTTAGTAACTTACTCCTCTCTGGAATCCTGGCCCCCCCCTTACCTCCCTTAGTCACATACCCCACAATCCATCCTCTACCTCCCCCTCTCCTCCTCTTGCAAGCCATCCGTATCCCCCCAATCAACAGACTCAATCACACAAATACCTAGCTGTCTATTCTCTAAATATTCAAAGTCTCACTAATAAAATCACTGAGCTACAAACCTGGATAAGCCCATACCTCTCCTCACATTCTAACTTTATCTGAAACTTGATTAAAACCCCACAGCACAAACATTGAAACACTCCCACCTAGCTATAATGTCTACCACTGTTAATAGATTCCCAAGAAAGGGGGTGGCATCACCATGCTCTACTCTGATGCCATCAGTCTCTCACCTATCCACCATCCTAATCCGTGACTTTCACTCAGCTGAACTAATCATCCTTAATTGCCACATTAACTCACACAAGAAATTTGCCATTGCTTCCATATATATCCCCCTGGTAATAATATCCCAACCCTAGAAAATATCCTTGCCTGGCTTTCCCAGAACATACACTATGAAACCCTCATCTGTGAAGATGTCAACATCCACTGGTCCAAACTTACAACCGACTCTCCACAAATTAGTATCAACTTCCAGGGATTCCATCAACTGATAACATCTCCCACCCACCTGCACAAAACCTCTTCTTCCAGCTCCACTATTGACTGGATCCTCACTAACTCCCCCAACCTCTACTACAGCCCAGCTACCCTACCAGACTCATTAAGTGATCATCTTCCTACCTCCATCTAAGACACTCTAAACTACCCAAATCTCACTTTTATAAGACTATCGAAAACTCACTTTAACATCACCCAATTTAACTCCATACTGTCTAGTATTGACTGTTCTGTCCTGAAACCGATCCCCTTGATGATGCTATGATTAGATTTAATATCATTTTCTTAGACACTCTGAACTCCCTTGCCCCATCCAGGAGAATTAGAATCAAACCTAACTATGCTCCCTGGCTCTCTAAGGATACTAGGTCTCTTATGCACAAACGAGACAGTGCTTGGAAAGCCTGGATCAAAACAAAAGGACTACCCCTGCTGCACAACTACAAAGAACTGTGGAATCTTTTCAAAAAAACAAGCCAATAATGACAAAAAGTCCTACTACAACACTCTCCAAATCAATTGCAAATCCAGCGCATGTAAATTCTGGTCTATGCTTAACCAAATCCTCTGTCTAGGTTGCCCTTCCAACCCCACCCCATTCCTGAATAATACTCCTCTTGAAACTGATACACTCCTCAATAAATACTTCATTGACTGTCCAAAAACTCATACCCCCTAAATTCAACAAATATATTCCCCCCACCCATTCTATCCCACTCAACAAAAACCTTTTCTCCTTTCAATCTGTACCTACTTCCTATATTAAGTCACTTCAGCTGAACCTTAAATCCTGCTGTGCCTCCACAAATAATCTTCCTCCTATCTTCCTCAAACTAGCTGCTGAATCCATAGACTATCCTGTATCCCTACTAATCAGTAGCTCCATTCAAGAAGCTACAGTGCCTTCCATTTGGAAATCCTTCTTCACCATCCCCTTGCACAAAGGGGAGAACTCTTTTGACACATCTAACTATAGAACTATCACCATCCTTTCCCCTCTCTCTAAAACACTTGAATAATGCATACATACAAGGTTTCTCAACTATCTCCTCTAAGAAAACCTTTTTATTCCCACTCAACATGGTTTTCGGCCAAACCATAGCACAGCCACTGCCCTCCCATCTTTTACTCACACTGTTGCTGAGGCCCTTGACAATAACAGACTCGTATCCTGTCTCTTCCTTCTCCTCTCCAAAGCTTTTGACACTGTCTCTCACCCCTTACTCCTATATAAACTAGCTCTCTGAGCCAATCTGCTGCCTCCCTAGCCTGGTTCTCTAGCTACCTCTCTTGTAGGCAACAATCTGTCAGATGGCTCTCTTCCTGCCCACCCTCCATTCCAGTTCCATGCGGTGTTCCCCAAGGTTCCATCTTGGGTCCCATCCTGTTTAACATCTTCACTAATGAACTTCACACAGCCTGCAGGCAATCCTCCCAAATTCAATATGCAGATGCCGACTCTCATTTCCTTGTCCAGTCGTATCTCTGAACTCCATACGCTAGCCCAAGACACCTTTCTAACCATTGAAAACTGGCTGTCTGACAATCTACTCATACTAAACCCCCCAAAAAAAGTTTTGCTTGTTCTCCCTCGTTCGCTCTCTGATCATAAATCCACCTTTGCTATCACATCCTCCAATAACACCATCATTCAACCTGAACCCCACACAAAGCTCCTTGGTGCCATCATTGACAGTGAACTTAAATTTAACCTACATACACTCCAATGTAAACAAGCTCACCAGTCACTTGGCTTGCTCTATTTAACCTGCATACACTCCAATGTAAACAAGCTCACCAGTCACTTGGCTTGCTCTATTTAACCTGCATACACTCCAATGTAAACAAGCTCACCAGTCACTTGGCTTGCTCTATTTAACCTGCATACACTCCAGTGTAAACAAGCTCACCAGTCACTTGGCTTACTCTATTTAACCTACATACACTCCAATGTAAACAAGCTCACCAGTCACTTGGCTTGCTCTATTTAACCTACATACACTCCAATGTAAACAAGCTCACCAGTCACTTGGCTTGCTCTATTTAACCTACATACACTCCAATGTAAACAAGCTCACCAGTCACTTGGCTTGCTCTATTTAACCTACATACACTCCAATGTAAACAAAGCTCACCAGTCACTTGGCTTGCTCTATTTAACCTACATACACTCCAATGTAAACAAGCTCACCAGTCACTTGGCTTGCTCTATTGTAACAAAATATTTCTAACTTCAAATGCTAGACTGTCATTGGCTCATGGTCTTCTCCTCCCCTCCCTTCTCTATGCTGCCCCAGTCCTAACTAACACTCAGTCCAAACCCTGTCCAAACTCCAACAAACATACCACAAAATACCTAGACTTATCACCAACTCTCCTTACAACTCTCATCACTGCATTGTACTCAACTCTCTCCAGTAAGTCAGATTCCCCCAACAACTCCTCCTATCTCAATTTTAAATAATGTGTCTATATTATACAATCCATAATTCTGCCCAGCTCTCTCCTCCCTGGTATCCACCTCTACCCCCTACTTGACCCTCCAAAACTCAAGCCAGCAATTCCTAGATATTTACCAACCAAAGAAAAATGTAGGCAAATTGCTATGTAAATGCAGTGTGGCCCAAGCTTGGAATAAACTCCCTACAGACTTGTGTTCCATTACCCAACCATCACTCTTTAAAAAATAACTCAAACTTCATCTACTTAACACCAAGACCTGCCCCTGTCAGGACCCCACCTAATTCCAGCACACTCTTGTATTTTATTCTCACATCTAAACATGTATCAGTATGTATATGAACTAGACTCTCCCCATCACCAACTATCCTTCTTGGGGTTTATCTTGGTCAGTCAGACCTCTCGCTACTGATAGTCCTACTTGCTGTATATTTTTGCATATAGTGTACATAGTTACTTGTTCGTATGGTGTGTATGTAACTTACAATATTTTTCTTGATGTTCTGTAGTTTTAATTTTACTATCCTAGACTGCAAAATGTTATTTGCTGTAAGCTGTCTGTAACTGGAGCTTTTCTCCTCGGGTCTCCACTGAAAATGGACTCCTGGCCCAGCTGGACTAACCTGGTTAATAAATGTCAATAAATAAATATAGTTTAGTAAGGAGGTGTACAGTATGAACAGGTACGTGTTCACATTTAGGGATATAGTTTAGTAAGGAGGTGTACAGTATGAACAGGTACTTGTTCATTTTTAGGGATATATTTCCATAAGAAGGTGTATGGTAGGAACAGGTACTTGTTCATATTGAAGGGATATAGATCCATAAGGAGGTATACGGCATGAACAGTACTTGTTCCCATTTTCAGGATATACTTACATAAGGAGGTGTACAGTATGAATCGGTAGTTGTTCACATTATAGGGATATAGTTCTATAAGGAGGTGTATGGTATGAATCGGTGATACTTCACATTTTAGGGCTATAGTTCTATAATTCACCACCGTAACAGGTACAAGCAAGCAAAATCTGAGGGTAATGCTACTCAATGCTAGAAGTCTAAACCTCAAAATGCACACACTCGAGGCACTCCTTAAAATGGAGAACATCAACATCTGTGCAGTGACAGAGACCTGGTTCAAGGCTCCAGAGAGCACCCCTGCATTACCAGGCTATAATTCATACCACACCTTTCGGCCGCCTAACTTGAACCGAAGTACTAAAGGTGGAGGCATGTCAATATTCATTAAGGATATCCACACCTCCAGGCTAGTTGCTCAGCATAATGCATCTGAGATTATCCAAGTGCAACTAACTCTGGGCAAGACCGCAATGCAAATTGTAGCTTGCTACAGATCCCCCACCATGCCCCAGGATTCCCACTCCTCATTTTTTTGATACACTGGAAATTATTAGGGTACAACCTAACACCCTAATAATGGGCAATTTCAACTACCCCACCATTAACTGGGAAAACTACTCATGTACCAACTCTTGTGCTCAACGTTTTCTGGAATTCATAAATTCTAATGCCTTGGATCAACTTATCCACACCCCCACCAGGGGCAGCAATATCCTAGACCTGGTCATTACCAATATGGGCAACTGGTGTTCCACACCAGAGGTCAATTCCTTGTTGGTCAGATCCGACCACAAGCAAATCACCCTAGACATCCACATCCCAGCCCTACCCCCCCCATTAGGGAAACCACCGTAAAAAATTTCTCCAAAGCCAACTTCACGCTTCTTAAGACAGAAGTGGCAAACTTCACGACACCCATGCTGACGGGCAGTAGAGATACAACTGCTGAATTCTATACAACTGCACTTTATAAGCATTTGCATGAGTGCATGGATCGTGCAATCCCTAACAGAACCAAGATGCTATCTTCCAAAAATAAGGAAGCCAATCTGGTGGTCCCTGCTATAAACAAACTCTACAACAGAAGAAAGAAACTGTTGCAAAAAAGAGTAAAATCCCATGATTGGAGGAACTCCATGGTCAGCCTCAGTAAGAAGCTGAGATCTCTCATAAAATACTCCAAAGCTAGTTACGACAACAAAATTGCCACTGATTCTAAAGACAACCACAAAGCATTCTATAGCTATGTCAAGAATCTCAATGGCAACACTCAGATCTGCTCTGAGTTATAGCACAATGGCACTAAATATACAGAACCAACTGATATTGCCAACATCTTGGCAGATAGGTTCAGTGCTAACTTTACCCCTCTGTCATCCCCTAAAGGGCCCATCTCTAAACCGGAAGAATGCAAAGTACCTGTAATCACGGCTGCACAGGTAAAAAAAAAACACTCACCAAAGCCAAGAACACAGCATCCATGGGACCTGACAACATCCCAGGCTGTGTTCTACATGAACTACAGAATGAACTGGCACCCCACCTAAGTACTATGTTCAATCATAGCCTCACCTCAAGCTTTGTGCCCACTGAATGGTGCACAGCAATGGTTATCCCACTCCACAAAGGGGGAGCCACCACGGACCCCGGGAACTACCGCTCTATTAGCCTGACGAGCCTGGTCTGCAAGGCTATGGAGCGTATCATCATGGAACTTATAAACAATGACATTGGTAATCTCCAAACTCTGGACCCTACCCAGTTCGGGTTTGTAAAAGGCAGATCATGTCTCCTAAACCTGATAGACTTCTTTGAAGCAGTCACCAAAGCTGTAGATGAGGGTAAGGTGGTACACACAGCCTATCTAAATCTCGCCAAGGCTTTCAACACCATCCCCCACTCTGGAATTATAGACAAACTCACTAAACTAGGTATAAATCCCTATGTCACAAGATGGGTTGCAAACTGGCTCACTGACCGAACCAGCACTGTGAAAGTAGCAGTCTCTATATCCAACTTCAGACCAGTGACAGGTGGAGTACCACAGGGTTCAGTCCTAGGTCCTCTCCTGTTTGGTATGTACTTCTCTGAAGTACAGCCTAACACAGAAGGTCTTTGGCTAACAAAGTTCGCAGATGACTGCAAACTAGGAGCAATAATCAAATCTCCTAATGATGTGGACATCCTACAAAAGGGTCTCACTGAGACAGATGCCTGGTGTCAAAGCCATGGCCTCAGGCTCAATGCCAAAAAGTGCATTGTCATCCCTTTTGGTAAAAACTCTATACCCATGAACTACCACATAGGTGGTAGTCTACTTAACACCAAAAGTGTGATGAGGCCTTGGGACACAGGTGGACAGTAGTCTCTCCTTTAATAATCACATTGCCACAGTAGTCAGGAAATCCTTCTACGTGGCACACCTCATCACAAAAGGTTTCTTATCCAGGAAAAAAGAGGTCATTGTTCCCCTCTACTCATCACTCAGTAGACCTTTTGTAGAGTACAATGCCCCTTTTGGTATGTACCTCACAAGACATCTACAACAACTGGAAAAGTCACAGAAATACCTCACAAAGAGGATTACTGGCCTCAAACAGATGCCCTATGCAGACCATCTCAAAAAACTACAGCTTTACTCCATCGCATATCGCCTACTCGGGGGCGATCTCTGCTTAACATACAAAGCTATGTCAAACCCAGAGCTGTTGGACATGCTACATGTAAAGAAATCCCAATCTCTCCAAGCTACACGCTCTAGGGACCTAAACCTTGTCACCACAATAAACAGAACATGCTGGAGTGATAGATTCCTGTCCCAGAGACTTCCCATACTCTGGAACAAACTACCTATCTATATCAAACAAAGCTCCTTATTAGCACTCTTCAAAAAAAATCTTGATGATTGGATGGGAAATAGGAAATTCACCCCGGGGATCACCTCTGTGGCTCTGCTTGACAGGAGCACAAGAAAATAATTTTCTTGGGTGGCAAAAGCCAGGGTATCATTTGGCTAGGCTTATATAGGTCCTAGGGCCAATAGCTTAGTGCCTACCTATGAACCTATAAGGAGGGTGTACAGTATGAATCGGTACTTGTTCACATTTTAGGGCTATAGTTCTATAAGGAGGTGTATGGTATGAATCGGTACTTGTTCACATTTTAGGGCTATATTTCTATAAGGACGTGCACGGTATGAATCTGTACTTGTTCACATTTAGGGATATAGTTCCTAAAGGAGTTGCACGGTATGAATCAGTAGTTGTTCACATTATAGGGATATAGTTCTATAAGAAGTTGTATGGTATGAATCAGTAGTTGTTCACATTTTAGGGATATAGTTCTATAAGGAGGTGTACGGTATGGATCGGTACTTGTTCATACCGTAGGGTAGTTTGTTCTGAGATTGAGCAAGAACAGAGCCACAGTTTGGCTAGGAAGTTGTTCAAAGTGGTTTTAAAGGACTGGAGGGAGGATATTGACCTGATGGATACAGGTAAGGAGTTCCAGGCCTGAGCAATGTGGTATGAGTATAGACATGCCCAGCAGATTGGATATTGTTGTGGGTCGAGAAGAGTTTTTGTACATTGGATCATAATGAATAACTGGTAACATAGCTGTTAGACAGAGGCATCGGAAGCTGTTGAAGACTGGGGGGATGGAGGGTATAAGGGGCACTTAGTGACCTAAAAGGGGCAAATTTTTAAAACTTTTTACTACTACAACATAGGTTTACTTGGAGGACATTTTAAACCTCGCTAATTTCCCTTTTGGTGGTTGCATTATCATTTCCTGATTGGTCTTGGCTATCCCACGGCTGATCATTGTATATTAGCCCTAGTGAGTATAACTGTGATCATATCATAGATAATTTCAGGGGACCCATGTACGGGATGCAGCATTTAGGAACTGCCTCTATCCATTAGTGGAATGAGGGGCAATCCTGGAATACATTTTCTATTTCCCTTCCTTAGATCCACGTTGCATTTGAATGCGGACAGGAATAAGCTTTGTTTTACTTGAATGGATAGTCTGTTCTGGAACAGTGGTAGCCTCTGTTATATATATATATATATATATCTCCACAACATTCAGTTTAGATACCTGGACTGAGCATTTCTGATGCCATTTGACTTGCTGGTGCTCAGTAGGTCCATCTGTATTAGGTCAGAGGATGCCTCGTGTGCCAGACATGTCACCTCTAAGCACTCTGTAGGATACTGAATATAGTAATAAATCTTTGAGGTGGTCCATGCAAGATGTTTTGTATAGCACTTGTATCCTTTTAGTAAGGTATCTTTGTGGGTATTCCAGTTGTTGCATGGGTCTGGACAGATACATGCCAAAGGTGGCATTATACAAAATGATTGACCTAATGAGGGCCTTGTAAAGTGGGACAATAACATCTCTAGATCTAGTCACAATCAATTTGTTCATAAGCTGTGCAATATAGCAAGACTTTCATATGACTCTGGGCACATGTTGTCAAATGTTAGGTCACACAAGTTCCCAAATGCTAAACAACTGGGTCAAGTTCTGAGGGGGCATTGTCAATTTGGCAGTTCCCTGGAGTAGATGACTTCCCAAAGGATACAATAATATATTTCTTGGTGTTTAGCTTCAATTTGTGATTCTGGCAACAGTTATTGTTTGGGACAAACCTTCCTGCATGATGGTTAAGTAATTTGGGGATTCAATAACTGCTCCTAGCTTGCAGTCATCTCAAACTTAGTCGGCCAAAGCCCTTTAGTATTTCCTTTTTCTTTTGAGATGTATATGCCAAACAGAAAAACTCTCAGCACCGAATCCTGGGGGACACCATTGGTGACTGGTCTCTTCCCCTATTTTGATCTCCTGCATCCTGTGAGCAAGTATACATGTATCTGTTCTTTGATTAACCTTCCAGATTGTATTAAATGATATTCCTTGTATAATACAGCACCACTTGTTAGAATGTGTTTTAAATTTGTAGTTTGGAACAGTCTCCTAGTGAGCAATGAAACAAAATGTATGAACCAATAATGACAAAACTACCTATTTCAGAAAATTTCAACCATAAAAGGCCACTGAAACTTATGTCATTACAATCCACTAATATCAGTAAATATGCAAAATCTCTTCAGAAGTAAGTCATCTAAATAATTCCACAATAAAGGGATCTGTAACTAATGAAGAGGTTTGTGCTAGCAAACAACTTTGTATTTCATTGTTACATCTACAAATAAAGTGTCTGTTACCCTTGAAGAAAAAATTGCCAATGCTACATTAAAAAATGATAAGTTAGTAATTTTGCAATGGGGAATGGATGGCAAACTGATAATGGGTTCATAGTTACTAAGTAACAATGCCAAAGGAGGACATTCATAAGACTGCAGCATCCACTTCTATTAAAGTACAACACAATACAGTATCAGCCATCCATCTGCATACTGTGGGAGTAGAACCCACAGCCTTCTGCATCAAAATAAAGGCTACTACCTGTTGTGCTACTAACAATGCAAACAGACTTGGCATAAGTAGCATTAAACTTCTCTTTCCCTTAAGCTCTCAGCTCCTTGAAAAATCCACTTGATCAACGAAATCTCTCAACTTCACAGCACAAGAAATCTGGAAAAAGCCAAAATGTATTTGGGGAGGGGGGGAGGCCCAAAATCAGGGACACATTTTAAATATTGCTTATATAATCTTAGAAAGTTGCTAAAATAAAGTGTTTTGTGTTTGTGTTTCCTGAAAGATAGGAAGACTGATGCTTAAAGGGCTACCATTATTTAGTGAATTCAATTCTTATTGATTTGCCAGAAAAACACAAATTTTAAGAGGAACAGACTAAAAGTACGAGCCAAATATTCTGTGAAAATCTGGACAGTTGAGAGCTATGGGCACACAAGTGGTGGTATATGGATAGAGAATTCAGGCTGTTGTTTGAGCCTGAGTCACAGTAACTACCAGGTATACCTAATTTGGGCATTACACACACACACATACACACACACACACACACACACACACACACACACACACACACACACACACATGCGTACATGCAGACACACACACACGCACACAAAAGAACAAAACTCTCCTTACCGGCCTGACTCTGGCAGCAACAATGGAACAGCGGCTGCATAAGTCCTGTAACACAGAACAATAAGAGAACAAGAACAGCTGGTTTAGTTAGTTTAACCTCCGCACGCGAATCCACGTTAGTGTGAAAACTCCACGTCATTAATTTTTCCCGACAGGTCTTGCAGCTGTAAAAGTGGGGGGGGGGGCTTTCCCTCCACCTGGCTCTATGGTTCTGGGACCCATGTGTTTAGAATGGTATTTAGATGAACAGGATGGATTCTTGATCATTTTATAAATGATAAGAGGCTGTGCATGTTAGTTGATGTGGTAGTTGTAACCAGTTTTGGCTATTTAATGCTATAAAGTGGTAGATTCTGAAAGGGGTATTTACTGCAAATTTAGCCACTTTGTTATAGCATTGTACAAGTTGTGAGTTTTTTGATGCCAGGAGGTTAGTAAGGATACGAGTGCCATAAAGTAGTCAGAGAAGGAGGTACACAGTGATAAGTGTAGTTTTAGTTGCATTGCTGAGAAAGTTTTTGGCTCGGCAAAGCATCCCTAGTTTTTGGTGAGTTTCTTTTTATACATTATTGTATATGCAGATTAAATTTAAGATTATAATCCACTATTTTCCCTATTAATTTGCTATGAGAAGTGAGTTCAAATGGTTATGTTATTAAGGGAGAGGATTTCAGATTTTATATTTTCATGACAGACGAATACAAATAAACAAAAATAGTATATTTTTGGAGGGGTGGAGTAGCACGAGGTGTGAGCTAAAACAACTTGTTTCACTGGCTGATTAACTTCCAGAGTACTTTTCTGGAGAAGTAGCAGGTTGTTAGGTGTGCATACGAGTGTGGAGTCGCATACGATCTGTATTATGGAGACCTGTTTTATGGAAGTGTGAGGGTGCTAGTGATAATGATAAAGAGGAGGAGACCAGGGTAGAGCCTTGTGGTACACCGGTGGTACCTGGTATTATGGAGCCTGTTTCATGGAAGTGTGAGGGCGCTAGTGATAATGATAAAGAGGGGGAGACCAGGGTAGAGCCGTGTGGTACACCGCTGGTACCTGGTATTATGGAGCCTGTTTCATGGAAGTGTGAGGGCGCTAGTGATAATGATAAAGAGGGGGAGACCAGGGTAGAGCCTCGTGGTACACCGGTGGTACCTGGTATTATGGAGCCTGTTTTATGGAAGTGTGAGGGTGCTAGTGATAATGATAAAGAGGGGGAGACCAGGGTAGAGCCTCGTGGTACACCGCTGGTACATGATATTATGGAGCCTGTTTTATGGAAGTGTGAGGGAGCTAGTGATAATGATAAAGAGGGGGAGACCAGGGTAGAGCCTTGTGGTACACCGGTGGTACTTGGTATTATGGAGCCTGTTTCATGGAAGTGTGAGGGTGCTAGTGACAATGATAAAGAGGGGGAGACCAGGGTAGAGCCTTGAGGTACACCGGTGGTACCTGGTATTATGGAGTCTGTTTTATGGAAGTGTGAGGGCGCTAGTGATAATGATAAAGAGGAAGAGACCAGGGTAGAGCCTCGTGGTACACCGGTGGTACCGGGTATTATGGAGCCTGTTTCATGGAAGTGTGAGGGCGCTAGTGATAATGATAAAGAGGAGGAGACCAGGGTAGAGCCTTGTGGTACACCGGTGGTACCTGATATTATGGAGCCTGTTTTATGGAAGTGTGAAGGCGCTAGTGATAATGATAAAGAGGGGGAGACCAGGGTAGAGCCTTGTGGTACACCGGTGGTACCTGGTATTATGGAGCCTGTTTTATGGAAGTGTGAGGGTGCTAGTGATAATGATAAAGAGGGGGAGACCAGGGTAGAGCCTCGTGGTACACCGGTGGTACCTGGTATTATGGAGCCTGTTTTATGGAAGTGTGAGGGTGCTAATGATAATGATAGAGGGGGAGACCAGGGTAGAGCCTTGTGGTACACCGGTGGTACCTGGGAGGTTTGGAGCCTGTTTTATGGAAGTGTGAGGGTGCTAGTGATAATGATAAAGAGGAGGAGACCAGGGTAGAGCCTTGTGGTACACCGGTGGTACCTGGGAGGTCTGGAGCTAGTGATAATGATAAAGAGGAGGAGACCAGGGTAGAGCCTTGTGGTACACCGCTGGTACCTGGTATTATGGAGCCTGTTTTATGGAAGTGTGAGGGTGCTAGTGATAATGATAAGGAGGGAGAGACCAGGGTAGAGCCTTGTGGTACACTGCTGGTACCTGGTATTATGGAGCCTGTTTTATGGAAGTGTGAGGGTGCTAGTGATAATGATAAGGAGGAGGAGACCATGGTAGAGCCGTGTGGTACACCGCTGGTACCTGGTATTATGGAGCCTGTTTTATGGAAGTGTGAGGGTGCTAGTGATAATGATAAAGAGGGGGAGACCAGGGTAGAGCCTCATGGTACACCGTGGTACCTGGTATTATGGAGCCTGTTTTATGCAAGTGTGAGGGTGCTAGTGATAATGATAAAGAGGAGGAGACCAGGGTAGAGCCTTGTGGTACACCGGTGGTACCTGGGAGGTTTGGAGAGACTGTAGAGTGCGTGGTACCTGGGAGGTTTGGAGAGACTGTAGAGTGCTATTTTACTGACTGATACCTATTGAGCAGGTGACATTTGAACCACAGAAGGGTGGGCTGAGATAGACCTAGTCAGGACATCTGAAGTAGAGGTTTGCTGTGACAAACTGTGCTGAAGGCCTTAGACAAGTCTTGAAATAAGGAGGAGACCAGTTTACCATTATCTCTAGCTTTATTGACAGCATCTATAAAGGTTAGAAGGGCAGTGCTAGTACTGTGGGAGAGACTGAAGCCATGTTGTGTGGGGGATAGATTTTCTTCCTGCAAGTGATAGTCTAGTGATTAATTTTGAATATATTGTTCAAGCATTTGAGAGGAGGAATAAGATTGCTATAGATCAAAGTTAGTAATGATTGTTAAATTTCCTCCTTTGTGGAATGTGGGATTCCCAGATTGACCTATTTATAAAGCTTGAGAAAGGATAGGTAATGCTGTTGGCTACAGTTTTAAGTTATTCAGATGAAGTAGAGTGTGGTTTCAGTCTCTTTAAGAGTAGTTTTTAGGATGTTGCCACAGGTTTAAAGGTGTATGTGGTGATTCATGGCTGCTGGGCAGGGTTAGAATTAGATGTTGGGGAATCCATGCTTAGAGATGCTATACTGTCTATGAAAGAAGAGCTGAATTATATTGCAATTTCTAGTGTTGAGGAATTCGGAGAGGGCTTAAGGCTGAATTTCTGGCTAGGATGTAAGATGTGTGACAAGAATATTTTTTAGGTCTGAGTTTATTAATTCTCTGAAAGCTGTTACAGTAATAAGATCTAATAAGGAATGTAATGTTTTATTGTAATGTGTGGGGCTATTAATTATTTGTGTTAAACCATACACATTCATGCTAGATGTAGTGGAGTTAGAGGATATGTCCAACTGATAGTGACGTCACTTAGTAGTACTTTTTCTTGTGGAATTGTTATGCATGTCCAGCGTCATGTCCAACTGATAGTGATGGCAGTTAGTTGTACTTTTTCTTGTGGAATTATGGATGTCCAGCGTCTTGTCCATCTGATAGTGACATTACTTAGTAGTACTTTTTCTTGTGGAATGGCTATGGATGTCCAGCGTCATGTCCAACTGATAGTGACGTCACTTAGTACTTTTTCTTGTGGAATTGTTATGGATGTCCAGAGTCCTGTCCATCTGATAGTGACGTCACTTAGTACTTTTTCTTGTAGAATTATGGATGTTCAGCATTATGTCCAACTGATAGTGACGTCAGTACTTTTTCTTGTGGAATTATGGATGTCCAGTGTTATGTCCATCTGATAGTGATGTCACTTAGCAGTAATTTTTCTTGTGGAATTGTTATGGATGTCCAGCATCATGTCCATCTGATAGTGACGTCACTTAGCAGTACTTTTTCTTGTGGAATTGTTATGGATGTCCAGCATCATGTCCAACTGATAGTGACATCACTTAGTACTTTTTCTTGTGGAATTGTTATGGATGTCCAGCATCATGTCCATCTGATAGTGACATCACTTAGTACTTTTTCTTGTGGAATTGTTATGGATGTCCAGCATCATGTCCATCTGATAGTGACATCACTTAGTACTTTTTCTTGTGGAATTGTTATGGATGTCCAGCATCATGTCCAACTGATAGTGACATCAGTTAGTACTTTTTCTTGTGGAATTGTTATGGATGTCCAGTGTCATGTCCAATTGATAGTGATGTCACTTAGTACTTTTTCTTGTGGAATTGTTATGGATATCCAGCGTCATGTCCAACTGATTATGACATCACTTTGTAGTACTTTTTCTTGTGGAATTGTTATGGATGTCCAGCATCATGTCCAACTGATAGTGACATCACTTAGTACTTTTTCTTGTGAAATGGCTATGAATGTCCAGCATCATGTCCAACTGACTGACATCACTTCGTAGTACTTTTTCTTATGGAATTGTTTGGATGTCCAGCGTCATGTCCAACTGATAGTGAAGTCACTTAGTACTTTTTCTTGTGGAATTATGGATGTTCAGCGTTATTTCTAACTGATATTGACGTCACTTAGTACTTTTTCTCGAGGAATTATAGATGTCCAGTGTTATGTCCAACTGATAGTGACATCACTTAGTAGTACTTTTTCTTGTGGAATTGTCATGGATGTCTAGCATCATGTCCAACTGATAGTGACATCACTTAGTAGTACTTTTTCTTGTGGAATTGTTATGGATGTCCAGTGTCATGTCCATCTGATAGTGACATCACTTAGTACTTTTTCTTGTGGAATTGTTATGGATGTCCAGCGTCATGTCCATCTGATAGTGACATCAGTTAGTACTTTTTCTTGTGGAATGGTTATGGTTGTCCAGCGTCATGACCAACTGATAGTGATGTCACTTAGTACTTTTTCTTGTGGAATTGTTATTGATGTCCAGCGTCCTGCCCATCTGATAGTGAAGTCACTTAGTACTTTTTCTTGTGGAATTATGGATGTTCAACATTATGTCCAACTGATAGTGACGTCACTTAGCAGTACTTTTTCTTGTGGAATTGTTATGGTTGTCCAGCATCATGTCCATCTGATTGTGACATCACTTAGTATTTATTCTTGTAGAATTGTTATGGATGTCCAGCGTCATGACCAACTGATAGTGACATCACTTAGCACTTTTTCTTTTGGAATTGCTTTGGATGTCCAGCGTCATGTCTAACTGATAGTGACATCACTTATTAATTCTTTTTCTTCTGGAATTGTTATGGATGTCCAGCGTCATGTCCAACTGATAGTGACATCACTTAGCACTTTTTCTTGTGGAATTGCTATGGATGTCCAGCGTCATGTCCAACTAATAGTGACGTCACTTATTAATTCTTTTTCTTGTGGAATTGTTATGGATGTCCAGTGTCATGTCCATTTGATAGTGATGTCACTTAGTAGAACTTTTTCTTGTTGAATTGTTATGGATGTCCAGCGTCATTTCCAACTGATAGTGATGTCACTTAGCACTTTGCACTTTTTCTTGTGGAATTATGGATGTCCAGCATCATGTCCTTCTGATAGTGATGTGACTTAGTAGTACTTTTTCTTGTGTAATTGTTATGGATGTCCAGCGTCATGTCCAACTGATAGTGACGTCGCTTAGTACTTTTTCTTGTAGAATTGTTATGGATGTCCCATGTCATGTCCAAATGATAGTGACATCACTTAGCACTTTTTCTTGTGGAATCACTATGGATGTCCAGCGTCATGTCCAACTGATAGTGACGTCACTTATTAATTCTTTTTCTTCTGGAATTGTTATGGATGTCCAGCATCATGTCCAACTGATAGTGACTTCACTTAGTACTTTTTCTTGTGGAATTGTTATGGATGTCCAGCATCATGTCCATCTGATAGTGACATCACTTAGTACTTTTTCTTGTTGAATTGTTATGGATGTCCAGCATCCTGTCCATCTGATAGTGACATCACTTAGTACTTTTTCTTGTTGAATTGTTATGGATGTCCAGCATCATGTCCATCTGATAGTGACATCACTTAGTACTTTTTCTTGTTGAATTGTTATGGATGTCCAGCGTCATGTCCAACTGATAGTGACTTTACTTAGTACTTTTTCTTGTGGAATTGTTATGGATGTCCAGCATCATGTCCATCTGATAGTGACATCACTTAGTACTTTTTCTTGTTGAATTGTTATGGATGTCCAGCATCATGTCCATCTGATAGTGACATCACTTAGTACTTTTTCTTGTGAAATTGTTATGGATGTCCAGCATCATGTCCATCTGATAGTGACTTCACTTAGTACTTTTTCTTGTGGAATTGTTATGGATGTCCAGCATCATGTCCATCTGATAGTGACATCACTTAGTACTTTTTCTTGTGGAATTGTTATGGATGTCCAGCATCATGTCCATCTGATAGTGACATCACTTAGTACTTTTTCTTGTGGAATTGTTATGGATGCCCAGCATCATGTCCATCTGATAGTGACATCACTTAGTACTTTTTCTTGTGGAATTGTTATGGATGTCCAGCATCATGTCCATCTGATAGTGACATCACTTAGTACTTTTTCTTGTGGAATTGTTATGGATGTCCAACATCATGTCCATCTGATAGTGACATCACTTAGTACTTTTTCTTGTGGAATTGTTATGGATGTCCAGCATCATGTCCATCTGATAGTGACTTCACTTAGTACTTTTTTTTGTGGAATTTTTATGGATGTCCAGCATCATGTCCATCTGATAGTGACATCACTTAGTACTTTTTCTTGTGGAATTATGGATGTCCAGCGTCACGTCCATCTGATAGTGACATCACTTAGTACTTTTTCTCGTGGAATTGTTATGGATGTCCAGCATCATGTCCATCTGATAGTGACATCACTTAGTACTTTTTCTTGTGGAATTGTTATGGATGTCCAGCATCATGTCCATCTGATAGTGACATCACTTAGTACTTTTTCTTGTGGAATTGTTATGGATGTCCAGCATCATGTCCATCTGACAGTGACTTCACTTAGTACTTTTTCTTGTGGAATTGTTATGGATGTCCAGCATCATGTCCATCTGATAGTGACATCACTTAGTACTTTTTCTTGTGGAATTGTTATGGATGTCCAGCATCATGTCCATCTGATAGTGACTTCACTTAGTACTTTTTCTTGTGGAATTGTTATGGATGTCCAGCATCATGTCCATCTGATAGTGACTTCACTTAGTACTTTTTCTTGTGGAATTGTTATGGATGTCCAGCATCATGTCCATCTGATAGTGACATCACTTAGTACTTTTTCTTGTGGAATTATGGATGTCCAGCATCATGTCCATCTGATAGTGACATTACTTAGTACCTTTTCTTGTGGAATTGTTATGGATGTCCAGCATCATGTCCAACTGATAGTGACATCAGTTAGTACTTTTTCTTGTGGAATTGTTATGGATGTCCAGCATCATGTCCATCTGATAGTGACTTCACTTAGTACTTTTTCTTGTGGAATTGTTATGGATGTCCAGCATCATGTCCATCTGATAGTGACTTCACTTAGTACTTTTTCTTGTGGAATTGTTATGGATGTCCAGCATCATGTCCATCTGATAGTGACTTCACTTAGTACTTTTTCTTGTGGAATTGTTATGAATATCCAGCATCATGTCCATCTGATAGTGACTTCACTTAGTACTTTTTCTTGTGGAATTGTTATGGATGTCCAGCATCATGTCCATCTGATAGTGACATCACTTAGTACTTTTTCTTGTGGAATTGTTATGGATGTCCAGCGTCATGTCCATCTGATAGTGACTTCACTTAGTACTTTTTCTCGTTGATTTGTTATGGATGTCCAGCATCATGTCCATCTGATAGTGACATCACTTAGTACTTTTTCTTGTGGAATTGTTATGGATGTCCAGCATCATGTCCAACTGATAGTGACATCAGTTAGTACTTTTTCTTGTGGAATTGTTATGGATGTCCAGCATCATGTCCATCTGATAGTGACTTCACTTAGTACTTTTTCTTGTGGAATTGTTATGGATGTCCAGCGTCATGTCCATCTGATAGTGACTTCACTTAGTACTTATTCTTGTGGAATTGTTATGGATGGCCAGCGTAGGATATTTTCTAGTGTAGCTGTATCACCACCAGCAGGTTTGCTAAGGATGTTAATATCTGTTTGTACTTGTTTATTTCAAGGACAGTAATGAGAAGCTCTGCTTAACTGAATCTGCATTGGTTGGTGTTGGGGGGAAATGTGGTAGCTGTTGTGAAATGCTAAAGGAATGCTACCATGTTTCCTGTTTGTACGGTTATTAAGAACGATATTATAGCCACATGGTGTTATTTTGTAGTCTTTTATGCTGTGCTTATGCAGAGTTTCATTTACTGTGAGAATGTCAGGAAACCCAGGCATTCATTTCATTAGCTCTATATCGTATGCTTGTAATATTTCTGGCGACAATAGTTAAGGCGACAGGATTGGGGCTAATCACAGTGGCGTAAGAATAGTGTGTGGATGAGAATTTTCTTGACGTTGGCTTTGATAGGTTGTGGTCAGGATTGCAGTGGATGTGTCCTCTTAGGATGATTTTAATATGTCGAGTATTACTGATTCTTGCATTTTAGACTGTATTTTTCCACTTAATTTTATTCTGATTTGAGTTGAATTGTTGTTAATCAGTCTATACTTAGGGTAAAGGTGAGTGGCAACATTAAATACTTCTGGTGCGATGTATGGAGATTTTAAAAGGAGTTCTTCCTGCAGGAGATGGATAGCAGACTGGATGAGCGAGTTGGAGAGGAGTTGAGAGCTATGACTGAGTCATGTTAGGATGAGAGATGGTCCAGTGGGAGAGAAGACTAGAGGATAAGCTGAGGAATAGCAGGATTAATTAAGGGATCTGTATTTTATTACTGGCAGGTAACTGGAGTAGGAATTAGGAAGGAAGCAAGAAGTTGTAGGGCTGTGTGATGTAAACGGTGGTGAAGTCGGAAATCTTATAAAAGGTAGGAAGGAAGTATTTTCTATTAAGGAGGAGAGTTAGGTTGCCCTGGTGACGTCTTCTCTAACTTTCACCTCTAGATGGTCTCCCAGTACATCTCTATGTCTCAGCCTTAATGTTTGTCTTTAACAAGTGTTGTCAGTGTTGTATGTCCCCATCAAAAACTGTTAAGCTGTATTTGTTATGTGCATTATATAAACCTACTGCTAATCCAGATCTCTCAAATTTTTATGATATGCTCAGAGAAATAGATGGCAAAAGGTGCATTATATGCAATAATGAGATTTATAAGATATGAGTAAATTGGAATTAAGACAATTTTAGATCAAGCAGAGATACATTTGGAAATTAAGTAAGCCAGATCATAGGAGATTACTAGGCTATCGACCTGGAGGTCATTTCAAGCCTATCCATTTCATCCCAATGTAGCACCATAGAAATGCTAGTCAGTACCCAAGGTTGAAATTAGTAAAGACTGCCCATGTCCAGGAAGGTTGTAGGTGCTATCCTGGTAAGACTTTATTGTGCCCCATCCACTCATACAGGTTCCTCTTGAATAGTGTCAAAGAGGTGCTCTATTCCCCACTTTACTGCACTCCTTATGAATCATCACATTAATCTGCTGCATTATTAAGTTAATTTAGGCATTACCCACATTGCCTTAAGCTTTGATTGACTTAGAACCATGTGTACCCATATCTGCTGCTTAAGGATATCTGGCTAAGCCAGGAAGTCTCACACCTCTCCCCCTGTATTTTAAGATGCCATCAGCTTTTTATTTGCCAGTCTTGTATGATTGCTATGCCATATATAGCCCTTAAAGAGACCCTATAGTTTCTCCGTTAACAGATGAGTTCCCGGAGAATAGAGAGAATGCAGGAAGTAGACTCCAGCATATCCCTGCATTCATTGCCATCACAGGTAAATTCCACTTCCTCCGGGTATTCCTGGATTTTTTCCTTGTCTCTCTTAATTGCTTTATGATTGGTTGGAATAATTTCTGACTAGTCCTGTAAAAGATTAATAACCAGGTAGTTGTGGGATAATGTAACTTTTAACTCATATAGAGTACCTACATCTGTCACATTCCAACAAGCCTGATCCAAGTGGAAGAATCACAGCATGTCCAAACATACTGAAAGGCCAGATAAATTATTATATGTTTGAACTACTGTCATAAATCCCCATAGATTAATTTGTGGATTTGCAATCATGTCCAAACCATGCGTGTGTAAGTACACACCTTTCCCTGATTGGAAGGCCCCACTGTAGGTATTGTTGTCTTATGCTGAGGCTTAATAACTTTATAGTAGTATGAATAAGTAAGGCATAGTGGACAGCCCTAATGATGTAAACAGAAAGGCGTACAGCTGAAATTACTAGTGGTCACTTGTGCCATCAGCTTTGTATATAATAGCTTACAAGATTCTAAGAACCTGCCTACAATCCTGACTCTTTATAAGGTTGTCCAAATAAATTTCCCTTTCAAGATATAAAATGCTAGCAAATAGAATTACTACTAAGGTCTCACTTTGTTTTCCTAGCTGCTGTATTCTGACAAAGGAGCTTAACAGACCATGTATGCACTGAAGGACAGCTCCAAACCATTGCTGTATTTCCCCCACCAAATTGTGTATGACCTGGCCCAGCCAATTTGCAAGCACCTTAGCCAATACTTGAGTTTCAACTGATTTTAAAGAAATTGATTGATGACTACTAGGCTGTGTAGGATCCTTCCCTTCCTTTAAGAAAGGAAAAATGTTGGCTATTCTAGTTTGAAGAGGCAATATTCCCTGGCCAGACTTAAAGTGCATTCTTAACGTTACTGCTGACTCATCATACAACTCTGCAAATCTCTGCAAGAATGCCATGTGTCTTACCTGTTTTAATCAAGGTAATCGCCTCTTTGATTTCAGTAATTGATAGTGGTGCATTTAGTTTCTGTCTCGGGTCTCATGTAGCCTAGGCTAGGTCATGTTAGTCTGAAATGATTCACACTGGATGCCATCCAGTCCCATGGCCAGTTGGTTTAACTGCCACAGTATTATTTATCCATGGACAATCCATTTATAGATTCCATGACCATCACTAAGTGTTATATGTCACACGTGTGTCTCCTTTCCCATAATCTTAGCACCAGTATTTTGGGAGAACTTATCTGCCTCACCCAGGACAGACCGCACATGTTTTCCCATTTCTGATTCTGGATGGTATAGCTAATGTACTGTAACTGTCTTTTTTAAAGTAAACATTTTCTGGCCTTACTGTATACCAATTTGTTGTATAACATTTAGTTTTCTGAGTCACCTGGGTTTCATATTTGACTTGTAATCTTTAAGCTTCCATTTAATATTACATTCCTACTGAATGGTCAGTGCCACTAGGCTTTGCTTATGTGTCCTCATTTTTCCCACATTTCTTCTGCCTGCATCATATTGCTTTGTCAAAACTGCACAGTCCAGATCCTTATGTCTGCCCAGAACTTTTGTATCAGTGACACCAGCTATACCTTTTTGTGCACTGTTACAGTGGACAACTGTCTTTCTTTATCGCACTATCACCATACAATGGTCTGAGTAAATGCTTAACGCAATGTCTACCATCTGGCCATTATATACCAAATGGTGACTCACCACAAACATGTCTAGCCTTTTGGATGAATTGTATTGTGGGTTGAAATACATGAATCCTGGCTTTTCAGAAAGTCAATACCTCCAAATGTCTACTATGTAAAAGTTTCCATCCAATACTTTATAGTACCGGTATGTCTGCTTAATCAAGTCTATGGGCTGGAGTCTGTCCCAGCAAGGATCAATAGTGTCTTAAAATAACCTCCCACAATGACTGGAACAGAGGCACCCCCCCATTTCTAACAATGTGCTTTAGAATTGTGTCTGATCTAACTGACTGAGTCCATAAAACGTTACCCGTAATCATGAGTGCAGTAGTAAATTTATCGCCACCCATCTGCCATCTTTACTTGCCTTTGCCACTATTTCCCAACTGAGACTTTCTAGCTGCTCCATTGCTCAGACCAGCCCTCCCAAATGTACTAACTGTTTGCCACTGTCACCTTAGAGAGTTTGGTTTCTAGCAGACATAGCATCCCAGAATATAAACGTTTTAAATGCTTGACTAATCAGGTTACTTTTACCTTTGAATTAAGACCTTTTACATTCCAGATAAATACATTTATTTGTCCCCCTAATCAATAACAAATTTTACTTAGAAATGTAGTCACTCTCACTGGGTCCTTCATTTCATAGCTTATGCTGATGAAGAGCTAAAACTGGCTACTGCCGTGCTGAGCTAAACAGTAGTGTGATGTTGAAACGTCAGTGCGTTATTACTTTACACCTTTCCCTGCATCAATAGATCCTGCTTTACTCAGCCTAATTATAGTAATATGATGGTCTCTGCATCAATAGATCCTGCTTTAGTCAGCTAACTATAGTAATCCGATGGTCCCTGCATCAATAGATCCTGCTTTACTCAGCCTAACTATAGTAATCTGATGGTCCCTGCATCAATAGATCCTGCTTTACTCAGCCTAACTGTAGTAATCTGATGGTCCCTGCATCAATAGATCCTGCTTTACTCAGCCTAACTATAGTAATCTGATGGTCCCTGCATCAATAGATCCTGCTTTACTCAGCCTAACTATAGAAATCTGATGGTCCCTGCATCAATAGATCCTGCTTTACTCAGCCTAACTATAGTAATCTGATGGCCCTGCATCAATAGATCCTGCTTTACTCAGCCTAACTATAGTAATCGGATGGTCCCTGCATCAATAGATCCTGCTTTACTCAGCCTAACTATAGTAATCTGATGGTCCTTGCATCAATAGATCCTGCTTTACTCAGCCTAACTATAGTAATCTGATGGTCTCTGCATCTATAGATGCTGCTTTACTCAGCCTAACTATAGTAATCTGATGGTCCCTGCATCAATAGATCCTGCTTTACTCAGCCTAACTATAGTAATCTGATGGTCTGTGCATCAATAGATCCTGCTTTACTCAGCCTAACTATAGTAACCTGATGGTCTCTGCATCAATAGATCCTGCTATACTCAGCCTAACTAAATTAATCTGATGGTCCCCGCATTAATAGATCCTGCTTTACTCAGCCTAACTAAATTAATCTGATGGTCCCTGCATCAATAGACCCTGCTTTACTCAGCCTAACTATAGTAAACTGATGGTCCCTGCATCAATAGATCCTGCTTTACTCAGCCTAACTAAATCTGATGGTCCCTGCATCAGTAGATCCTGCTTTACTCAGCCTGACTATAGTAATCTGATTGTCCCTGCATCAATAGATCCTGCTTTACTCAGCCTGACTATAGTAATCTGATTGTCCCTGCATCAATAGATCCTGCTTTACTCAGCCTGACTATAGTAATCTGATGGTCCCTGCATCAATAGATCCTGCTTTACTCAGCCTGACTATAGTAATCCGATGGTCTGTGCATCAATAGATCCTGCTTTACTCAGCCTAACTATAGTAACCTGATGGTCTCTGCATCAATAGATCCTGCTTTACTCAGCCTAACTAAATTAATCTGATGGTCCCTGCATTAATAGATCCTGCTTTACTCAGCCTAACTAAATTAATCTGATGGTCCCTGCATCAATAGACCCTGCTTTACTCAGCCTAACTATAGTAATCTGATGGTCCCTGCATCAATAGATCCTGCTTTACTCAGCCTAACTAAACTAATCTGATGGTCCCTGCATCAATAGACCCTGCTTTACTCAGCCTAACTATAGTAATCTGATGGTCCCTGCATCAATAGATCCTGCTTTACTCAGCCTGACTATAGTAATCTGATGGTCCCTGCATCAATAGATCCTGCTTTACTCAGCCTGACTATAGTAATCTGATGGTCCCTGCATTAATAGATCCTGCTTTACTCAGCCTGACTATAGTAATCTGATGGTCCCTTCTTCCAGTTTAATTTCTATTAAGTGTTTTGGGTTTATAATACAATGTGAATGAACTCTTTTCCTAAGTCAGGCTATGATTAGAGCTCACAAAATTGGTATAGATTCAGTCTTTGATGTTAGCCAAGAGTGCTGTTCTCATCACCAATGTGCCCACAGTTGCCTACACCTGTAATTAATTAGGGGTTACATGCATTAGTTGCATAATTAAATACAACTGTAAATAATTTTTTATTAGACCCTGGGAATCTTTCTTCTGCATCGCTCTCATTTCTGCTTCCAAATTTTGGTATTTTATGACTTTGTGTATCTATGTAATTAAGGCACTGTAATCACTAGGTTTAGCAATTTCATTTTTCAGTGCTACTTTTTGCCTTTTTTTATGAACTACTATATTTGGTTTTCTTGCATCTGTTTTTTGAACTGTCGATGATTGGTAATTCTAGGGGATGTAAACTTCATCATTCTCTACAATGCTTTGTGGTTAATGTTTCCACTGCTTCAAAGCTACTTAATTATTGTAAAGTTTGCACAATCCCCAATGGCACAATATCGTGCCTTTCAGTGTACAGGCCCTCTGCCATGAGTGCATGTCACCCAGCAAAAAGATGTTGACTGCTTCCAGTTTGGTTTTACAGAACCTATATTTGTCTGTTTCTCCCACTTTTTCAATGGACTTTGTAAAGCATCAAGTATCCTGGGCCACCATTATCGGCGTTTCCTCTCTTAGTTTCAGTTCATCTCTCCTTAACCATTCCTGCATCAAATCTTGGCAAACATGAAGTTGCTCAAGGAGATCTTTGTACTTGCCACTATGTTTGTGCTTTTTCCCAGAATTCATTCCATTTCATCTGATCCTTTTTCTTATATTCTTTTTGCGGCAAATTCTGTTGCTATCTGACTTTTGTCTGTTTCTGGTTCGAGTTCCATTTCCACTTCATACTGAAATTCCTCTGCTAAACTAAGCAAAGTTGTCATCTTAGACAACATCTCCTCCTATTTTAAAACTTTACTCACATTGAATTTGAAAGCAGCAGATGTGTGCAGCTCCAAAACTGCAGATCTATACATGTAATCAGTTTTGAGGAGGCTATATCTCCTTCAGAGTGCAGAATATATAGTCTTTGTCACTGAGTTTTATATATAATTTAATAACCATGAAGTTTTTCAGGGAGAGTAAATCACCCCAAAACTGTAAGTTAGAACAGAAAGAGCAAATTGATTTATAGCTTGAACCTTATTCCTTGATGACAGAGCAGTTTTCAGGATTACTTTCATCTTCTGAAGTATTCCTTAATTAGTTTTATACTAATTTGTTCATTTTTTATTACCAACCTATTATTTTGTTATACACTCCCTCCTGCTTACATTCGTTTATATCACGTTTTTGTCCAAGGTTGATGTTTTCTTAGTGCTGCAGCTTTCCCTTTTTAAATGTTGTTTGGGCACATTTGTCAAAACCAAGCGTCATTCTTATATTCTCTGGCAAAGCTTTTAGGATTTGTAGTTGTGCTTTCAAATACACATCTGATGAACTGTAGAGCTCAAAGCCATCCATAAAAAGTAGAAAAAAAGTCCTTAAGCAAGATTGGTTTCTGTGAGCCAAATTATAACCATAACCTAATTTGTTACGTAGGCCACTTAATTGGTTAAGGGCGAGACAAAAGAACAGCAGTGAGAAAGAATCCTCCTACAATACCCCCTTCAAATTTTTATCCCCAGGATAATAACTTGCCCTTTTTCATGGCTAAATTGCAAAGTAGTTTGCCTCTGTTTATGGTCACCATAATGTAAATGTAGGATGTATCTTATACGTCTGCAAGCATTCCATTTATTGATCCATGTAGGGTGTATCTTATATGTTTGCAAGCATTCCATTTATTGATCCATGTAGGGTGTATCTTATATGTTTGCAAGCATTCCATTTATTGATCCATGTAGGGTGTATCTTATATGTTTGCAAGCATTCCATTTATTGATCCATGTAGGGTGTATCTTATATGTTTGCAAGCATTCCATTTATTGATCCATGTAGGGTGTATCTTATATGTTTGCAAGCATTCCATTTATTGATCCATGTAGGGTGTATCTTATATGTTTGCAAGCATTCCATTTATTGATCCATGTAGGGTGTATCTTATATGTTTGCAAGCATTCCATTTATTGATCCATGTAGGGTGTATCTTATATGTTTGCAAGCATTCCATTTATTGATCCATATAGGGTGTATCTTATATGTTTGCAAGCATTCCATTTATTGATCCATGTAGGGTGTATCTTATATGTTTGCAAGCATTCCATTTATTGATCCATGTAGGGTGTATTATATATATTTGTAAGCATTCCTTTTAGTAATGTAGGATATATCTTGTAGATCTGTATGCATTCCTTCTATTAATTAATGTAGGGTGTATCTTGTAAGAGACCAGATGGCATAATAATTAAGGTCTTTGCCTCCATGCACAAGGTAAAAGGTTCGATCCTGACCTCTGACCAATGCCTGTTTGGAGTTTGTACGTTCTCCTCATGTCTCCATAGGGTTGCTCTCATGTCCAAAAAACATGCTGAGCGTTTCCATCTCAAACTCACCAGTGAATGGAGCTGTGGGCAGCAGCACAGACTCTACATGGAGCCGTATAGGGGGAAGAGTTGCACAGACCAACCACTTTGGGCATCTACTGTGGTGTGTAGTATCCTCAAAATAGGAGAACACAGATCACAGACTGCATGCTGTGGCAGGGCTAGCCATTCGACGGTGTAAAAATATGGCTCTAGGTGATTTGGTCATGTTGACTAATGTCACCAAAATGGGCATGGGTGGTTACCCGGTGATAAGTGCTTTGAGGACCCAGCCTACTCTAACCTACACCAGGGACACTTGCTAATGGTGGGATGGGTATATGTGCCCCTACTGGCCAGTGTGTGCCCAATATAAAGCCTAGCAGCCCTTGGCAAATAAGTTACTGGCTAGCTGGTGTCCAATTGCCCAGCCCGGGTTACCTAGGATAGCTCTATTGAGCAAAAGCTGGATGTAAAACCAACCAGCCTGCCAAACATGAACTGACAATTGTTACGCTTAATGTAGGTTCACTGACAGGATGCAGCTTGGAAGTAGATGACATGATGATACGGAGGAGGCTGGACATCCTATGTATCCAAGAGATGAGATGGAAGGGCAGTGCAGCAAAGCTTCTTGGCTTATTACTCAGGAGGGGAACAAGCTAGAAATGGTGTAGGAATTATGGTGAGAGAGAGGCTTCAGAAGGCAGTGAGGGATATTATCAGAATTAGTGACAGACTCATGGCAATCAGACTTCAGTGTAATTATAGGGCAGTATTCATAATCTCAGCCTATGCCCCACAGCAGTGTTGTGATAGTGAGGAAGAGAGTGCATTCAGACAGCAGTTGCAGGACCTACTAGTTAAAGGAGGACAACATGAATTGATGTTGATAATGGGTGATGTGAGCGCACTTATCAGGACAGATAGAACAGGATATAGGACTGTCTGGGTCCACGTGGGTGGGGCAACAGGAATAAAAAAGAAGCCATTCTAGAGTTCTGTCTGACAAATGGCTTGATAGTGGCCAACACATGGTTCGGAAAGAGAGACAGTCACAAGATCTCATACAACAGTAGCCAATATGCAACATAAGTCAACATCCTCCTAGCAAGGAAAAGGCACTGGAGTAGAATCCATGATTGCAAAGTCATCCCCAGTGAAACATTTGGCCCACAGCATAAACCACTAGTTTCCACAGTCAGCTGCAAGCAGTGGTCAGAGAAGGCTCAAAGGTCAACAGATACCAGGCTGAAGACCTAGACGTTGACTCCAGAAAAAGTACAACAGTTAAAGGAATTACTCAGGGCCTAGCAACCCAAGAAGAGGAGGAAATAGGTGGAGTTGAACAAAAATGGCAGCGCCTAAAAGCAGCATGTGTTAGGACTACAGAAAAGATATGTGGCCGAGCCAGGTATGGAAATAAGGTACAGAAGCAAGGCTGGTGGTGAAATGCAGAAGTCCAGAAAGTCATCAAAAGAAAGGAGTCCAGGAAGAAGTGGGAGACAGAAAAGACTGACCAGGCTAGGAAAGACTACTGGTTGGCTAACAAAGAAGCTAATAAAAAAGTTGCAATAGTGAAGAATAGAGCATCGGAGACACTGTACCAACTTCTGGAAAGTGACTCAGTAAGGGGCACAAAGAAACCATATCATGTTACAAGGCAAAGACTGAAAGATAAAGAAGATAGTCAGACACCCTTCATAAGGGATGCCAGCAACAACCTGCTCACCAGTTCACAGGACATCAAAGGCAGATGGAAGGAGTATTTCCAGCAGCTGCTGAATAAAGAAAACCCCACAGAAGCTGTTCTGCCCCAGAAACCACCTAAGATGAGAGAAGAAGAGGAGCCCACGCTAGAATAAGTAAGGACAGCACTAAGGAAGATGAAGTCAGGGAAAGCAGCAGGCTCAGATGAGGTCACAGCAGATATGATAAAGATGCTGGGTGAGATGAGGGAGAAATGGCTCCTGAGGGTACTAATAGCAGTGTGGAGAGGCATATCCCAGATGACTGGAGAATAAGCATACTTGTGCCAGTGTACAAGAACAAAGGGGACATCCACAACTGTGGGGAGTACAGAGACATCAAACTATCACACTGCATGAAAGTTCTGGAGACTGTGAATCATAAACTGATATACAGAGTACTAGAATGTAAGATGGGAGATGAGCAGTTCAGATCAGGATGCAGCACATTTGATCTGATGTTTGCAGTGAGACAGATACTTGAGAAGAAGCTAGGGATGAGGAGAGAGTCCAACTGGGCATTTTTAGACCAGGAAAAGGCATATGACAGGGTCCCATGAAAGGTGATTTGGGCAGTACTGCAGTGGTTTGAAGTCCCAGAAACATTGGTAGAATTAGTGCAGGCTATGTATAATGATGCAATGATTCAAGTATGAACAGTATTCGGCCTCACAAAGGGGTTCCCAGTGGGAGTGGGTGTACACCAGGGTTCATCTCTGAGCCCACTGCTATTCATACTGGTGATGGACTGCATTACCAAACAGGTTGGAGAGGACATATCAAAGTTGCTGTATGCAGATGATGTGGCAGTACAGGCAGACTCTGAGCTTGAACTTCAGCAAAGGATAGGAGAATGGAATGCAAAACTGAAGGCACATTGGATGAAACTAAGCACAGATAAGATGGCGGTAATGGCAGCAAACTGGGGAAATCAGACAAATTTGAGAATAGATATAGAAGGAAAGATAGTGCAACAGTTAAACAGCTTAAAGTATCTGGGAGGGGTGGTTGAAGAGAGGGGAAGTCTGAATGAAGAGGTAAAAGCTAGAATCAGAGGGGTGGCAGCAAACTGGCATAGAGTGTCAGGTGTAGTCTATGGCAGAAGAATGCCAAAGAAGCTAAAAAGTAAGGTGTACAAGACAGTGGTGTGACCAGTACTACTGTATGGTACAGAAACCTGGGCAGATGAAGAAGCTAGAGGTGATGGAAATGAAGTGCATGAAAAGGGTGGTAGGATGCACATTGTGGGACAGATGAAGAAATGAGGGGATAAGAGCAGAAGCCAAAGTAGTTCAAATTGCAGAAAATATTAAAGAGTACAGGTTATGGTGGTTTGGACAGATGTGCAGAAAAGCAGAAGACAATCTGGTGAGAAAGATTTGGGACAGACAGGAAGAAAGTAAGAGGAAGTGAGGACATCCAGCAAAGAGGTGGATGGATTGTGTGAAAGAAGATCTGCGACAGTCAGGCATGAGTGTTGAAGAAGGCAGGAGAGTGGCACTGAATCGAGAGAGTTGGCAAAAGTTAACACGATATCCTGACCCCATGTGGAAAAAATGGGAAAAGGGGGCCGATGATGATGGTGCAGGCTGTATCTTATATTTGATGGTGTGCATCGTATATGTCTGCAAGCGTTCCCTTTATTGATCATCGTGTGGTGTACCCTATAAGTCTGTAAGCATTTCCTTTATTGATCACCATAGAGTGTACATTGTATGTCTGAAAGCGTTCACTTTATTGATCAATGTAGGGTGTATCTTGTACGTCTGCAAGGGATCCCCTTATTGATCAAGGTAGGATGCATCTTTTATATCTGCCAGCATTCCCTTTTCTGGTCAGTGTAGGGTGTATCTTATAAGTCAGCAAGCATTTCCTTTACTGATGAATATAGGGTGTGTATTGAATGTCTACAAGTATTTCCTTTATTGAACAATGTAAGGTGTATCTTAAACGTCAGCAAGGATTCCCTTTATTGATCAATGCAGACTGTATCTTATAGGTCTATAAGTACTCCATTTATTGATCAATGTAGGGTGTATTTTGTACTTGATTAATGTAGTGTGTATCGTATACGTCTGCAAGCATTCCCTTCATTGATTAATGAAGTATGCATCTTATATGTCTCCAAGCATTCCCTTTTTTGATCACTGTAGGGTGCATCTCATAAGTCTGCAAGAGTTCTCCTTATTGATCAAAGTATGATGTATCTCGTTCGCAAGTGTTCTCTTTATTGATCAGAGCAGGGTGTATCAAATATGTCTGCAAGCATTCCTTTTATTGGTCAATGTAGAATGTATCTCACTCGTCTGCAAGCATGCTCTTTATTAATCAACACAGGGTCTGTCTCATACCTCTGCAAGCATTCCCTTTATTGACCAACATAGCATGTGTCTTCTACATCTGCAAGGGTTCCCTTTATTGACCAATGTAATGTGCATCTAAGAAGTCTGCAAGCCTTCCCTTTCTTGATCAATGTAGGGCATATCTTACCCTTCTCCAAGTGTTCCCTTTATTGGTCAGTGTAGGGTGCATATTGTATTTCTGCAAATGTTCTCTTTATTGAATAACATAAGGAGTGCCTTTTATGCCTGAAGCTTTGCCTTACTTGGGCAACGTATGAAGTATCTTCATCATCTCCAATCATTACCTATATCTGCAAGTGCTTCTTTTATTGTTCAACACGATGTATTTAATATGCCTGCAGGCATTCCCTTTATTGACCAAAGTAAGGTATACCTTAGAGCTATGCAGGGTATATCTTGTACATCTATAAGCATTCCCTTTATTGATCAAAGTAGGGTGCATTTGTAAGCATTGCCTTTATTCATGCATGCATGGAGTATCTTACACATCTGTAAGCATTCCCTTTATTGGTCAGTGTAGGGTGTATCTTATGTGTCTGCAAGCATTGCCTTTATTGATTAATGTAGAGTGTATAAAGTGTTTTGGTACCAATTTTTAAGAATAAGGGTGATGTGCAGAGCTGTAGTAACTACAGAGGGATTAAATTGATCAGTCACAGCATGAAGTTATGGGTAAGAGTAGTGGAAGCTAGGTTAAGAAGGGAGGTGATGATTAGTGATCAGCAGTATGGTTTCATGCCATGAAAGAGCACTACAGATGCGATAGTTTAAGAAGGGAGGTGATGATTAGTGATCAGCAGTATGGTTTCATGCCATGAAAGAGCACTACAGATGCGATGTTTCCTCTGAGAGCGTTGATAGAGAACTACAGAGAAGGTCAGAAGGAGTTGCATTGTGTATTTTTGGACTTAGACCTAGAGAGGAGTTGTATTGTATGAGAAAGTCGGGAGTGTCAGAGAGGTATGTAAGAGTGGTACAGGATATGTATGAAGTTAGTGTGACAGTGGTGAGGTCTGCAATGGGAGTGACGGATGTGTTTAAGGTAGATGTGGGATTACATCAAGGATCAGCTCTGACCCCTTTCTTATTTGCAATGGTGATGGACAGTTTGACAGACAAGATCAGACAGGAGTCCCTGTGGACTATGATGTTTGCAGATGACATTTTGATCTGTAGTGAGAGTAGGGAACAGGTGGAGGAGACCCTGGAGAGGTGGAGAAATGAAAGTCAGCAGGACTAAGACAGAAAATGTGTGTGAATGAAAGGGAGGATAGAGGAATGTTGAGGATGCAGGGAGTAGAGGTGGCGAAGGTGGTTGAGTTTAAGTACTTGGGATCAACAGTTCAGAGTAACAATGAGTGTGGAAGAGAGGTGAAGAAGAGAGTACAGGCAGGATGGAGTGGCTGGAGAAGAGTGTCAGGAGTGATTTGTGACAGACGAGTACCAGTAAGAGTGAAAGGGAAGGTCTACAAGAGGGTAGTGAGACCAGCTATGTTATATGGGTTGGAGATAATGGCACTGACAAAAAGGCAGGAGTTAGAGCTGGATGTGGCAGAGTTAAAGATGTTAAGATTTGCACTGGGTATGACGAGTGTGGTCAGGATTAGGAATAAGTATATTAGAGGGTCAGCCAAGGTTGGAAGGTTTGGAGACAAAGCCGGAGAGGTGAGATTGCATTGGTTTGGACATGTGCTGAGTAGGGATGCTGGGTATATTGGGAAAAAGATGCTAAGGATAAAGCTACGAGGTAACAGGAAAAGAGGAAGGCCTAAGATAAGGTTTAGGGATGTGGTGAGAGAGGACATGCAGGTGGTTGGTGTAACGGAGCAAGATGCAGAGGACAGGAAGAAATGGAACAGATGATCCACTCTGATGACCCCTAACAGGAGCAGCCGAAAGAAGAAGGAGAAGTAGAGTGTATCTTAGACTTGTAAGCACTCCGTTTAATAAGTAATGTCAGAGCTATGTTATACTTGATTAATGAAAGGGTGGGAGGCTGGTATAATGGTTAAGCTGTTTAGCTTACAGACACAAGGTGCAGGGTTTGACCCTTACATGAGGTAATAGCTAGGCTTAAAATTGCTCGCAAGGGCAGTTAGCCTAGTACTAATCTATGATCCTATGATTTATAATGAAGGGTGTATCATATACATATGCAAGCATTCCATGCATTGATTATTGAAGTCTGCATTTTATACATCTGGAAGCATCCCCTTTATTGATCAATATGGGGTGTATTTCATAATTCAGCAAGGTATGCACATCACTACCCATGCCCCAACTACTGCTGCAGGTATGCACATCACTACCCATGCCCCAACTACTGCTGCAGGTATGCACATCACTACCCATGCCCCAACTACTGCTGCAGGTGTGCACATCACTACCCATGCCACAACTACTGTCACAGGTATGCACATCACTACCCATGCCCCAACTACTGCTGCAGGTATGCACATCACTACCCATGCCCCAACTACTGCTGCAGGTGTGCACATCACTACCCATGCCCTAGCTACTGCTGCAGGTATGTACATCACTACCCATGCCCCAACAACTGCTGTGGTTATGCACATCACTACCATGCCCCAACTACTGCTGCAGGTATGCACATCATTACCCATGCCTCCTGTACTGCCATGCCCCCTGTACTGCTGCAGGTATGCACATCACTACCCATGCCCCCTGTACTGCTGCAGGTTGCACATTACTACCCATGCCCCCTGTACTGCTGCAGGTGTGCACATCACTACCCATGCCACAACTACTGCTGCAGGTGTGCACATCACTACCCATGCCACAACTACTGCTACAGGTGTGCACATCACTACCCATGCCCCACCTATTGCTGCAGGTATGTACATCACTACCCATGGCCCCACTACTGCTGCAGGTATGTACATCACTACCAATGCCCCCAACTACTTCTACAGGTATGTACATCACTGTCCATGCCCCAACCGCTGCAGGTATGTACATCACTACCCATGCCCCCTATACTGCTGCAGGTTTGCACATCACTACCCATGCCACAACTACTTGTGCAGGTATGTACATCACTACCCATGGCTCCACTACTGCTAAACGTATGCACATCACTACCCATGCCCAAACTACTGCTGCAGGTATGCACATCACTACCCATGCCCCTGTACTGCTGCAGGTATGCACATCACTACCCATGCCCCTGTACTGCTGCAGGTATGCACATCATTACCCATGCCCCAGCTACTGCTGCAGGTATGCACATCACTACCCATGCCCCAACTACTGCTGCAGGTATGCACATCACTACCCATGCCACAACTACTGCTGCAGGTGTGCACATCACTACCCATGCCACAACTACTGCTGCAGGTATGCACATCACTACCCATGCCCCAACTACTGCTGCAGGTATGCACATCACTACCCATGCCCCCACTACTGCTGCAGGTATGCACATCACTACCCATGCCCCAACTACTGCTGCAGGTGTGCACATCACTACCCATGCCACAACTACTGCTGCAGGTGTGCACATCACTACCCATGCCACAACTACTGCTGCAGGTGTGCACATCACTACCCATGCCACCACTACTGCTGCAGGTATGTACATCACTACCCATGCCCCAACTACTGCTGCAGGTATGCACATCACTACCCATGCCCCCTGTACTACTGCTGCAGGTGTGCACATCACTACCCATGCCCCCTGTACTGCTGCAGGTATGCACATCACTACCCATGCCACAACTACTGCTGCAGGTATGTACATCACTACCCATGTCCCAACTACTGCTGCAGGTATGCACATCACTACCCATGCCCCAACTACTGCTGCAGGTATGCACATCACTACCCATGCCCCAACTACTGCTGCAGGTGTGCACATCACTACCCATGCCCCAACTACTGCTGCAGGTATGCACATCACTACCCATGCCCCAACTACTGCTGCAGGTATGTACATCACTACC
Source organism: Protopterus annectens (assembly GCF_019279795.1). Lineage (NCBI taxonomy): Eukaryota > Metazoa > Chordata > Ceratodontiformes > Protopteridae > Protopterus > Protopterus annectens. Next base: position 344,018,615 of record NC_056743.1, read on the forward strand.
CATGCCCCAACTACTGCTGCAGGTATGTACATCACTACCCATGCCCCAACTACTGCTGCAGGTATGCACATCACTACCCATGCCCCAACTACTGCTGCAGGTATGCACATCACTACCCATGCCCCAACTACTGCTGCAGGTATGCACATCACTACCCATGCCCCAACTACTGCTGCAGGTATGCACGTCACTACCCATGCCCCACTACTGCTGCAGGTATGCACATAACTACTCATGCCCCACCTACTGCTGCAGGTACCTCACTACCCCTGCCCCAACAACTGCTGCAGGTATGCGCCTCACTACCCATGCCCCAGCTACTGCTGTAGGTATACACATCACTACCCATCCCCCAACTACTGCTGCAGGTATGTACATCACTACCCATGCCCCAACTACTGTTGCAGGTATGCACATCACTACCCATGTCCCAACTACGATCGACAATCTGAGGAAGACAACAGTCAAAAGTGCTTATCGGATATCTTCAAGGGAAAGTTTTGAGCTTTTTTATTTTTTATTTTATCTTCAAGTCTAAGTTTTATTCATACTACATTTTAATTGGAACACTTGTGGATTTCGTTGATTGGCCATCCTTGGGTAGATTTTCTGTCTTTTTTTCTGCCAAAAATGCATTCCCAGTCCAAGTTATTGTATGCAGTTCACCTCTGTCATGAGTGTTTGTCAGCAGTGTATAGAATGGGACAGTTGACTTTGGTTACTTACTGCTACTGTCCACTCCAGTGTTCAAACCACTAGTTGTCCTTGAGTTGCCCTGGATGTAGTCCCATCTTCAGCTTTCTCCACCACCAAAGCAGGACTGCAGTATTTAATTATGTCATCTTTACTCAGCATTAGCTGTTTAAATTGTCCCTAGGTTTGGTTTGTGAATTATGTTCTGTTTGTTTATATAAGAAAAAATGTTTACAATAAATATTTTAATACTTTTAATGAATGAAAAAATAAATAAATAAATTGTGTTACTGTGACTGTGATCAAGAGAGTGCATTGTTAGATTATTTGGTTTTCGTGCCTTAGAAGGATTTGACCATAAAGTTGTGATTTCCACATCAGGAAGGTAAAGTTTTATTCATTTATTTTTTTTTTTTCAGAATGTAACAACTGTATGTCACGTGTTGTTAAAGTTATTAATATATATTAGATAGCAAGCAGGCTCTATAATTAATGTACATTTATCTAAATAAAGTATTATTTTTCACAGTATGTAATTGAAATAAAGAGGCATATGGGCAATGCAGAAGGAAGGAATTAGGTCTACTCCTAGTTTAGAGAATGCATTCTGAAAGCGGACACATGGAGCTGTGTTACCTCATGGCAAAGCACATCTAGGCTGTGGTGCAAAGCAGGATTACTCAAAGGTGTGTAATTCAAAAGGCACCCCGGAGATAGCTATACCATGTTACATACATGGCAGCACAATGTGAGTAGTCAAGATAAAGCCACAGGCCTGAACCAACAATGTGTAAACAGCTCCTACATCTATTCATTGTATTGCTGCAGTACTAAGTCCTAAGCAGCAGAGAGGGAGTATATTCCATATCACAGTTGTAACATTTTAACACAATCTTTGTAGTGACAGACTTTTATATATGTATGCATGTGAGAACAGAAAATGCATGTGTACACACAAGTGTCACTCTAGGTAACAGTGAAGAATAGAACATGCTCGCTGCCAAGGATACCAGTCAACGTGTGCAGACACAGGTGTCGCTCTAGGTAACAGTGAGGTATAGAACATGTTCACTGCCAAGGATACCAGCGAGTGTGTGTAGACACAGGTATCACTCTAGGTAACAGTGAGGTATAGAACATGCTCGTTGCCAAGGATACCAGTGGGCATGTGTAGACACAGTTGTCACTCTAGATAACAGTGAGGTATAGAATGTGCTCTCTGCCAAGGATACCAGTGAGCGTGTGTAGACACAGGTGTCACTCTAGGTAACAGTGAGGTATAGGACATGCTCGCTGCCAAGGATACCAGTGAGCGTGTTTTGACACAGGTGTCACTCTAGATAACAGTGAGGTATAGAACATGCTCACTGCCAGGGATACCAGTGGTCATGTGTAGACACAGGTGTCACTCTAGGTAACAGTGAGGTATAAAACATGCTCGCTGCCAAGGTTACCAGCGGGTGTGTGTAGAGACAGTTGTCACTCTAGGTAACAGTGAGGTATAGAACATGCTCGCTGCCTAGGATACCAGCGGGCATGTGTAGACACAGGTGTCTCTCTAGGTAACAGTTAGGTATAGAACATGCTCGCTGCCAAGGATGCCAGCGAGCATGTGTAGACGCAGGTGTCACACTAGGTAACAGTGAAATATAGAACATGGTCACTGCCAATTTAATGTTGCCTCATCATACTTTTCTAGCATTGCACTGCAGTTCTCCATGTTCTTCCTTAGTGTAATATTCAATGTTTAGGAAAAATGTAGCAGACTGCTGATATTATCTTCAGAATCTCCTGAAATAATATGATGCAAATAAGAACAAAAGTACCTGAATTGTAAAGCAGCAGTGTCATTAAGCACCTCATTCTGAAGGACACATGGTAATAATCATCATATTCTGAAAGAAAAGTGGTAGCAAGTATCATATTGTGAAGTAAATGTGGTAGCAAGCATCGTATTGTGAAAGAAACGTGGTAGTAAGCATCTGTCTCTGAACTGCATCCCAGAATTTTGGGCACGTATTTGAGTTCCATTCAGGGCTGCATACATAACATACCATCCAATAGTAATACGTGAAAGCCTCATTAATTGCCACAAAGCCTGAGATTTTGCAACACTTCTGCAGCTCATTCAGCCTTTGATAAGCTGGGGATAGGACAGTATAAGTACATTTTTGCTGCTTTGACTCGTGTGTCAAGGCATTATTGTACATATGTGTTGGCAGCTAAACATTAGATTAGCATAGCATGCAGCTGTGCATGTTCCTGTTGACACACACACACCCACATGCATCCTGATGTTTTATTTGTGGATGTAGGGGTGGGGGTGTAGGGTAAGGAGTTTGCATGCCATGTTACAGTACTGTACCACAGAAGTCATTTGTCTGGTTGATGTTAAACACCATGTTTTGTAACATTGTCTTTTACTTCTCAGGCATAGTCCTTCCAATGTCTGGTAAAGTTGAATGTTATTAAACACAGAATTATACTCAGAATTCTGGTTCTCACGTGGAATGTAATGTGGCTAGGTTTTCATATGTCAGAAAGTTTTTGAATTATGAGCCGAGTGATTTTTCACAACTGTAATACTGTACTTTGTAAAAAAATAAATAAATAAATACTGATACTGTAAATATTTTTTGCAGATTGTGTTTTTCAGGATTCCATGTCACATATTGGAGCTAAGTTAATTTGTTTACAAAGTTTGTAGGTATGAATGATGAAATCTGCCATGTGCTTTGTGCTTCACTGAGTATAAACAGAAGGATTTAACTCTTTAAACTGGGTTTTTTGTGTTTGTTTGCAATAACAAGTATTTTCTTAAGGCTCCAATTACTGCATGGATAAAATATAAGCTTGGTACCAGGGGTGGCATTTCCCCAGAGTTGTTAAAGTACAGAACTTGATGAATACAGTTCAAAGAAGTGAAGTTAAACATCACTGGTCAGAAACCAAACCAAAATTGTTAAGTTAATCAGAAAATGCCTTTGTTCGTACGTACAAAAGACATTAAAATACATTTTAATATGGTTATCTATTGGGCAGGTTTATTTTAAACATCAGACCTTTCTGATTCATTATTACAACTGCTAAATAATGATGTAAATACAATATGATAAAAGTTAAAGCAACTACTTGTTTTGAAACATTAATGTGAAAAAAAAACATCTCCAGTATCTTAAGAGCTTTATCATACAAATTTGATAATGTGTTGCAGATCTAGGTTACAGAAGCATGTAGTTAAAAGTATAATGCGAGAACCCAACAAAGGTGTGCTTAGAGAGAAGACGAAATGCTAGCAGTTGTATAGGGTCTAGACCGTTTTCATCAGTTTGTCGGTTGAAAGCATATTTTTGTAGTGCCTTACCACAGGTTGCTTGAGACCTGTAAGACCAGCAAATGCTCACCCAAGACATCTAATCCATTTAGTGAGACTGTGGAAGCATCACGCTGACATACAGTGCTAACAAAGAAAATATCAACTGCAACTGCATTTTTAAGAGAAGGTTGTTCAACTAGTGCTTGTGAAGGCTTAAATGCAAAAGTCGAAGTGCTTCTCTTAGAGTACAGGTTTCAAATTAAATAAAGTACAGAATATGCCACACATCAAAATGAAAATTGAATGCACCAAAAAATCACAGCTTATCAGGGATAGTGGGAACAAAGTACCAATCAGTAGTCAAGGATAGTGGAAGTTAGTGAAGTAATTCAGAAAGCACAGGCTGTATTGTTCAAAAGTGGAAAAGTGTTTGATGCCTATAGAGTTAAGAAGAAAGCTGAGAAATAATACAGAGAAGACTTATCGAATCAAGCATATGACTGAAGATAAGAAAAACAGAAATGTCCAGATGGTACATAATGGTTAAGGTCTTTACTCAGGGATACAAAGTAGAGGGTTTTATTCTGACCAATGGTTATTGGCTGTGCTTGTAATAGTCTGCAAACTGATAGCTTGTGAACCTGTATACATAATTAACAAATATTTTATTAATATGCAATGTTTTTTGCAAAAATCTATTGCATAATATTTAATATAATTAGAGGTTAGCATAATGGTAAGGTGTTTACCTCACAGGTAAGCATTACGGAGTTTGATTCTCACCTAAGGAAACTGGCTAGGTTTAAGATGGCCCTCAAAGATAGCTAGCCTCATACTTACCTATAAACCTATCACCATTTCTATTATTGGAGTTTGGTGTAATGGTTAAGGTGTTTACCTCACCAACACAAGGTGCAGACAGAGTCTCACTTTAAAATTTGAAACAGTGATTTTGGAGTTGGCATAACTGTTAAGGTGTATACTTCACAGACACAATGTACAAAGTTTGATTTTTGCCTGTAGGAGAAGCTGATTAGGGTTAAGATGACCCAAAAGGAAAGCCTGCTTAATACTTACCTATTAGCTTATATTCATGTAGGGAACATTAAAAGGAGACATTGTGTACAGCTGAGAAATGACACCTTATATTTAAAGTTGGGGATTAGTGTAATGGTTAAAACATTACCTCACAGACGAGATGTACAAGTTTTGATTATTATTAAAGGAAATTAGCTAAACTTAAAATGACCCCGAAAGCTACTAGCCTGGTACTTACCTATTAATCAGGGATGTCGTTGATTGTTATTTAATCTTCACTTGAGAGCTGATTTTGCTCTGTTTTTATCAGACATCTTGTGGCAGAAGGTGTTTACCTGGGCACTCTTCGGAAGCCCTGGAGGAAACTCCTGTGTGAACCTTTCCACTGGGCTGTGGTGGTTAGCAGTGCTAGACAGTAAACTTTCCCAATAAAATTAGGATTAGATCCAAAACCTGTTAAACAGTGTGACATTACAAAGCAATAATCTTAGATTAGCTAGTTTGTGCTTGGACTAGCACTGCCATTTCCTAGCGTAAAATAACATCTGACCGTTAATCCCAGAAACTGTCCCATCTGACCGTTAATCCCAGAAACTGTCCCATCTGACCGTTAATCCCAGAAACTGTCCTAGAAGCCCCATGTTAAAACCCAATCCTTAATCTTAAACAGGCAACCCTATTACAGGACCAGACAACATAGATATGCAATTTTCAAATGTCTCTGTGGCCAGCCTTGTAGATTTAGGCATCCTAACGCAATGCAACAATTGTCTCATGTTCTCAGGAAACCAGTTAATCACTAAAAAAAAAATAACACAATATGAGAAAGATGTAAATACACAACATTGTTGGAGGCAAAAATCTCTGGTTCAGGTACCTAGACAGCAAGATATTTCCCTGTGGTACATTTGGTTCGGGACACATGGTTACAGTAACATTTAGGTGGAGAGAAATATGGCTTTTTCTTAATTCCCTGTGGGCAAAGAGAAGCACACACTGCCTTGCCCACAACTTTAATAACCAAGTGCACTGGGGCAGAAGAACTAATGTGTGTTGGGCTCAGTGTACAGTACATGCATGTATAACGACAACATGTAGAAGTTTGCTACAACATGGAGAATATCCTGCATTCCCCTGTAGTCACATATGCATTTAAGGTAATGTTTTCTAGACACTTTGAAAGAGGCAGTGGTTCACACACCAAATATAAAAGCCTGCCCATTGTGCACTGCATTTTTACTGCCACTGACATGCCCACTGGCCAGCCTGTTGCTGATGCCTGCCATACTGCGTGCTGTCTCATGTTGCTTTGGGAGCCATGGTCATTATTTTCTCCCTGTGCAATTGGTTATTGAAGTTGTAGGCTTGGCATCACATCCTTCTCTTTGCCTACAGGGAATTCACAACAGCCATATTTCTCTGCAGCTGAATTTCATTTCAGCCATGTGTCCCCAACCAAATGTACCACAGGGAAATGTCACGCTGGCTAGGTACCTGACCCCAAAAATCTCATATAAATCTCGCATACAAATGAGGTTGTCAGGAATACCCACACTACATCGTTTACACATATGGGCAGTGATCACACACAAACACACAAACACACATTGTCTTCTGCTGAGGAGCTTCAAAGAAACCTTCCCAAATCTGAAAGACCCTCAAAGCCAGGTAATGGCAGTACTGCTCCTAAGCCGTCACTGAAGAACACACCAGAAGCAATGCTAAACATGTCACTTAAGTCTACAACCAAATGCCCATCAAGAGCAAAGTCAAGGTCAGATCACACCAACATGGGAGAGTGTTGCAGCCCACTCTGTGCCACATCCTCACTAATGAGGTCAGATCACGCCAACATGGGAGAGCGTTGCAGTCCACTTTGTGCCACGTCCTCACTAATGAGGTCAGATCACACCACATGGGAGAGAGTTGTAGCCCACTCTGTGTGACGTCCTCACTAATGAGCTTGCGGGAGCATTGCAGCCCACTCTGTGTCACATCCTCACTAATTTATTTGTTTATTTCCAGTTTGATAACTGGGGAGGTCCACTGGGCCCAAGGGGCCCATTTTCATTGGAGGCCCAGGGAGAAAAGCTCCGTATTACATACAACTAAAACAAGCATATAATTTTACATTTATACAGTTATACATAGAATTATACATTTTGAAGACAAATGTTTTTATATAATAAGGAGTAACAAAATTGAAGGGTGCAAAGGAGAAAAAGAAGAGAAGGAAAAACGTGAGCGCAGTTCATAGCATACATACATAGAGAACCATTAGCATGGCGAGCCATTGGCAGAAAGTAGTGATAGAAAGCTGTACATAGTACTTACATGATAATCACATACATACATAGTTAGAGAACCATTAGCGTGGTGAGGGATTTGCAGAGAGTAGTGATAGAAAGCTGTACAAAGTACTTACATGATAATCACATACATACATAGTTAGAGAACCATTAGCGTGGTGAGCGATTTGCAGAGAGTAGTGATAGAAAGCTGTACACAGTACTTACATGATAATCACATACATACATAGTTAGAGAACCATTAGCGTGGTGAGCGATTTGCAGAGAGTAGTGATAGAAAGCTGTACACAGTACTTACATGATAATCACATACATACATAGTTAGAGAACCATTAGCGTGGTGAGCGATTTGCAGAGAGTAGTGATAGAAAGCTGTACACAGTACTTACATGATAATCACATACATACATAGTTAGAGAACCATTAGCGTGGTGAGCGATTTGCAGAGAGTAGTGATAGAAAGCTGTACACAGTACTTACATGATAATCACATACATACATAGTTAGAGAACCATTAGCGTGGTGAGCCATTGGCAGAGAGTAGTGATAGAAAGCTGTACACAGTACTTACATGATAATCACATACATACATAGTTAGAGAACCATTAGCGTGGTGAGTGATTTGCAGAGAGTAGTGATAGAAAGCTGTACACAGTACTTACATGATAATCACATACATACATAGTTAGAGAACCATTAGCGTGGTGAGTGATTTGCAGAGAGTAGTGATAGAAAGCTGTACACAGTACTTACATGATAATCACATACATACATAGTTAGAGAACCATTAGCGTGGTGAGCTATTTGCAGAGAGTAGTGATAGAAAGCTGTACACAGTACTTACATGATAATCACATACATACATAGTTAGAGAACCATTAGCGTGGTGAGAGATTTGCAGAGAGTAGTGATAGAAAGCTGTACACAGTACTTACATGATAATCACATACATACATAGTTAGAGAACCATTAGCGTGGTGAGCCATTGGCAGAGAGTAGTGATAGAAAGCTGTACACAGTACTTACATGATAATCACATAGATACATAGTTAGAGAACCATTAGCGTGGTGAGCGATTTGCAGAGAGTAGTGATAGAAAGCTGTACACAGTACTTACATGATAATCACATACATACATAGTTAGAGAACCATTAGTGTGGTGAGCGATTTGCAGAGAGTAGTGATAGAAAGCTGTACACAGTACTTACATGATAATCACATACATACATAGTTAGAGAACCATTAGCATGGTGAGCAATTTGCAGAGAGTAGTGATAGAAAGCTGTACACAGTACTTACATGATAATCACATACATACATAGTTAGAGAACCAGTAGCGTGGTGAGCCATTGGCAGAGAGTAGTGATAGAAAGCTGTACACAGTACTTACATGATAATCACATACATACATAGTTAGAGAACCATTAGCGTGGTGAGCCATTGGCAGAGAGTAGTGATAGAAAGCTGTACACAGTACTTACATGATAATCACATACATACATAGTTAGAGAACCATTAGCATGGCGAGCGATTTGCAGAGAGTAGTGATAGAAAGCTGTACACAGTACTTACATGATAATCACATACATACATAGTTAGAGAACCATTAGCGTGGTGGCGATTTGCAGAGAGTAGTGATAGAAAGCTGTACACAGTACTTACATGATAATCACATACATACATAGTTAGAGAACCATTAGCGTGGTGAGCGATTTGCAGAGAGTAGTGATAGAAAGCTGTACACAGTACTTACATGATAATCACATACATACATAGTTAGAGAACCATTAGCGTGGTGAGCGATTTGCAGAGAGTAGTGATAGAAAGCTGTACACAGTACTTACATGATAATCACATACATACATAGTTAGAGAACCATTAGCATGGTGAGCCATTGGCAGAGAGTAGTGATAGAAAGCTGTACTCAGTACTTACATGATAATCACATACATACATAGTTAGAGAACCATTAGCGTGGTGAGCCATTGGCAGAGAGTAGTGATAGAAAGCTGTACACAGTACTTACATGATAATCACATACATACATAGTTAGAGAACCATTAGCGTGGTGAGCGATTTGCAGAGAGTAGTGATAGAAAGCTGTACACAGTACTTACATGATAATCACATACATACATAGTTAGAGAACCATTAGCGTGGTGAGCGATTTGCAGAGAGTAGTGATAGAAAGCTGTACACAGTACTTACATGATAATCACATACATACATAGTTAGAGAACCATTAGCATGGTGAGCCATTGGCAGAGAGTAGTGATAGAAAGCTGTACACAGTACTTACATGATAATCACATACATACATAGTTAGAGAACCATTAGCGTGGTGAGCGATTTGCAGAGAGTAGTGATAGAAAGCTGTACACAGTACTTACATGATAATCACATACATACATAGTTAGAGAACCATTAGCGTGGTGAGCGATTTGCAGAGAGTAGTGATAGAAAGCTGTACACAGTACTTACATGATAATCACATACATACATAGAGAACCATTAGCGTGGTGAGCGATTTGCAGAGAGTAGTGATAGAAAGCTGTACACAGTACTTACATGATAATCACATACATACATAGTTAGAGAACCATTAGCGTGGTGAGCGATTTGCAGAGAGTAGTGATAGAAAGCTGTACACAGTACTTACATGATAATCACATACATACATAGTTAGAGAACCATTAGCGTGGTGAGCCATTGGCAGAGAGTAGTGATAGAAAGCTGTACACAGTACTTACATGATAATCACATACATACATAGTTAGAGAACCATTAGCGTGGTGAGCGATTTGCAGAGAGTAGTGATAGAAAGCTGTACACAGTACTTACATGATAATCACGTACATACATAGTTAGAGAACCATTAGCATGGTGAGCGATTTGCAGAGAGTAGTGATAGAAAGCTGTACACAGTACTTACATGATAATCACATACATACATAGAGAACCATTAGCGTGGTGAGCCATTGGCAGAGAGTAGTGATAGAAAGCTGTACACAGTACTTACATGATAATCACATACATACATAGTTAGAGAACCATTAGCGTGGTGAGCCATTGGCAGAGAGTAGTGATAGAAAGCTGTACACAGTACTTACATGATAATCACATACATACATAGTTAGAGAACCATTAGCGTGGTGAGCGATTTGCAGAGAGTAGTGATAGAAAGCTGTACACAGTACTTACATGATAATCACATACATACATAGTTAGAGAACCATTAGCGTGGTGAGCCATTGGCAGAGAGTAGTGATAGAAAGCTGTACACAGTACTTACATGATAATCACATACATACATAGTTAGAGAACCATTAGCATGGTGAGCCATTGGCAGAGAGTAGTGATAGAAAGCTGTACACAGTACTTACATGATAATCACATACATACATAGTTAGAGAACCATTAGCGTGGTGAGCCATTTGCAGAGAGTAGTGATAGAAAGCTGTACACAGTACTTACATGATAATCACATACATACGTAGTTAGAGAGCTGTTAGCATGGTGACCCATTTGCAGAGAGTAGTGATAGAAAGCTGTACACAGTACTTACATGATAATCACATACATACATAGTTAGAGAGCCGTTAGCATGGTGAGCCATTTGCAGAGAGTAGTGATAGAAAGCTGTAAACAGTACTTACATGATAATCACATACATACATAGTTAGAGAACCATTAGCGTGGTGAGCGATTTGCAGAGAGTAGTGATAGAAAGCTGTACACAGTACTTACATGATAATCACATACATACATAGTTAGAGAACCATTAGCATGGTGAGCCATTTGCAGAGAGCAGTGATAGAACGCTGTACACAGTACTTACATGATAATCACATACATACATAGTTAGAGAACCATTAGCATGGTGAGCCATTTGCAGAGAGTAGTGATCGAAAGCTGTACACAGTACTTACATGATAATCACATACATACATAGTTAGAGAACCATTAGCGTGGTGAGCGATTTGCAGAGAGTAGTGATAGAAAGCTGTACACAGTACTTACATGATAATCACATACATACATAGTTAGAGAACCATTAGCGTGGTGAGCCATTGGCAGTAGTGATAGAAAGCTGTACACAGTACTTACATGATAATCACATACATACATAGTTAGAGAACCATTAGCGTGGTGAGCCATTGGCAGAGAGTAGTGATAGAAAGCTGTACACAGTACTTACATGATAATCACATACATACATAGTTAGAGAACCATTAGCGTGGTGAGCGATTTGCAGAGAGTAGTGATAGAAAGCTGTAAACAGTACTTACATGATAATCACATACATACATAGTTAGAGAACCATTAGCGTGGTGAGCCATTGGCAGAGAGAAGTGATAGAAAGCTGTACACAGTACTTACATGATAATCACATACATACATAGTTAGAGAACCATTAGCGTGGTGAGCCATTGGCAGAGAGTAGTGATAGAAAGCTGTACACAGTACTTACATGATAATCACATACATACATAGTTAGAGAACCATTAGCGTGGTGAGCCATTGGCAGAGAGTAGTGATAGAAAGCTGTACACAGTACTTACATGATAGTCACATACATACATAGTTAGAGAACCATTAGCGTGGTGAGCCATTTGCAGAGAGTAGTGATAGAAAGCTGTACACAGTACTTACATGATAATCACATACATACATAGTTAGAGAGCCGTTAGCATGGTGAGCCATTTGAAGAGAGTAGTGATAGAAAGCTGTACACAGTACTTACATGATAATCACATACATACATAGTTAGAGAGCCATTAGCGTGGTGAGCCATTTGCAGAGAGTAGTGATAGAAAGCTGTACACAGTACTTACATGATAATCACATACATACATAGTTAGAGAACCATTAGCGTGGTGAGCGATTTGCAGAGAGTAGTGATAGAAAGCTGTACACAGTACTTACATGATAATCACATACATACATAGTTAGAGAACCATTAGCGTGGTGAGCGATTTGCAGAGAGTAGTGATAGAAAGCTGTACACAGTACTTACATGATAATCACATACATACATAGTTAGAGAACCATTAGCGTGGTGAGCGATTTGCAGAGAGTAGTGATAGAAAGCTGTACACAGTACTTACATGATAATCACATACATACATAGTTAGAGAACCATTAGCGTGGTGAGCGATTTGCCGAGAGTAGTGATAGAAAGCTGTACACAGTACTTACATGATAATCACATACATACATAGTTAGAGAACCATTAGCGTGGTGAGCGATTTGCAGAGAGTAGTGATAGAAAGCTGTACACAGTACTTACATGATAATCACATACATACATAGAGAACCATTAGCGTGGTGAGCCATTGGCAGAGAGTAGTGATAGAAAGCTGTACACAGTACTTACATGATAATCACATACATACATAGTTAGAGAACCATTAGCGTGGTGAGCCATTGGCAGAGAGTAGTGATAGAAAGCTGTACACAGTACATACATGATAATCACATACATACATAGTTAGAGAGCCGTTAGCATGGTGAGCGATTTGCAGAGAGTAGTGATAGAAAGCTGTACACAGTACTTACATGATAATCACATACATACATAGTTAGAGAACCATTAGCGTGGTGAGCAATTTGCAGAGAGTAGTGATAGAAAGCTGTACACAGTACTTACATGATAATCACATACATACATAGTTAGAGAACCATTAGCGTGGTGAGCCATTTGCAGAGAGTAGTGATAGAAAGCTGTACACAGTACTTACATGATAATCACATACATACATAGTTAGAGAACCATTAGCGTGGTGAGCGATTTGCAGAGAGTAGTGATAGAAAGCTGTACACAGTACTTACATGATAATCACATACATACATAGTTAGAGAACCATTAGCATGGTGAGCCGTTTGCAGAGAGTAGTGATAGAAAGCTGTACACAGTACTTACATGATAATCACATACATACATAGTTAGAGAACCATTAGCGTGGTGAGCGATTTGCAGAGAGTAGTGATAGAAAGCTGTACACAGTACTTACATGATAATCACATACATACATAGTTAGAGAACCATTAGCGTGGTGAGCGATTTGCAGAGAGTAGTGATAGAAAGCTGTACACAGTACTTACATGATAATCACATACATACATAGTTAGAGAACCATTAGCATGGCGAGCGATTTGCAGAGAGTAGTGATAGAAAGCTGTACACAGTACTTACATGATAATCACATACATACATAGTTAGAGAACCATTAGCATGGCGAGCGATTTGCAGAGAGTAGTGATAGAAAGCTGTACACAGTACTTACATGATAATCACATACATACATAGTTAGAGAACCATTAGCGTGGTGAGCCATTGGCAGAGAGTAGTGATAGAAAGCTGTACACAGTACTTACATGATAATCACATGCATACATAGTTAGAGAACCATTAGCGTGGTGAGCCATTGGCAGAGAGTAGTGATAGCTGTACACAGTACTTACATGATAATCACATACATACATAGTTAGAGAACCATTAGCGTGGTGAGCCATTGGCAGAGAGTAGTGATAGAAAGCTGTACACAGTACTTACATGATAATCACATACATACATAGTTAGAGAACCATTAGCGTGGTGAGCGATTTGCAGAGAGTAGTGATAGAAAGCTGTACACAGTACTTACATGATAATCACATACATACATAGTTAGAGAACCATTAGCGTGGTGAGCCATTGGCAGAGAGTAGTGATAGAAAGCTGTACACAGTACTTACATGATAATCACATACATACATAGTTAGAGAACCATTAGCGTGGTGAGCCATTTGCAGAGAGTAGTGATAGAAAGCTGTACACAGTACTTACATGATAATCACATACATACATAGTTAGAGAACCATTAGCGTGGTGAGCCATTGGCAGAGAGTAGTGATAGAAAGCTGTACACAGTACTTACATGATAATCACATACATACATAGTTAGAGAACCATTAGCGTGGTGAGCCATTGGCAGAGAGTAGTGATAGAAAGCTGTACACAGTACTTACATGATAATCACATACATACATAGTTAGAGAACCATTAGCGTGGTGAGCCATTTGCAGAGAGTAGTGTTAGAAAGCTGTACACAGTACTTACATGATAATCACTTACATACATAGTTAGAGAACCATTAGCGTGGTGAGCCATTTGCAGAGAGTAGTGATAGAAAGCTGTACACAGTACTTACATGATAATCACATACATACATAGTTAGAGAGCCGTTAGCGTGGCGAGCGATTTGCAGAGAGTAGTGATAGAAAGCTCTACACAGTACTTACATGATAATCACATACATACATAGTTAGAGAACCATTAGCGTGGTTAGCGATTTGCAGAGAGTAGTGATAGAAAGCTGTACAGAGTACTTACATGATAATCACATACATACATAGTTAGAGAACCATTAGCATGGTGAGCCATTTGCAGAGAGCAGTGATAGAACGCTGTACACAGTACTTACATGATAATCACATACATACATAGTTAGAGAACCATTAGCATGGTGAGCCATTTGCAGAGAGTAGTGATCGAAAGCTGTACACAGTACTTACATGATAATCACATACATACATAGTTAGAGAACCATTAGCATGGTGAGCCATTTGCAGAGAGTAGTGATCGAAAGCTGTACACAGTACTTACATGATAATCACATACATACATAGTTAGAGAACCATTAGCATGGTGAGCCGTTTGCAGAGAGTAGTGATAGAAAGCTGTACACAGTACTTACATGATAATCACATACATACGTAGTTAGAGAACCATTAGCATGGTGAGCCATTGGCAGAGAGTAGTGATCGAAAGCTGTACACAGTACTTACATGATAAGCATTCAAGGTTTAGACGTATTATACGTTAGATGCAGAGCGGGGCTTATTATACGTTAGATGCAGAGCGGGGCTTATTATACGTTAGATGCAGAGCGGGGCTTATTATACGTTAGATGCAGAGCGGGGCAGCTGTAGAAAAAGCAGCAAGAGTAGAGGTACATGAGGAAGAACATGTAAGAGTGACAGTAGAAGGAATTAGCTAGGAAGAGTGCAATTGCATTTCCAGATTTGGGAGAGGTGGGAATGGAACTGAGATTTGAAGTGTTCAAAGTTTGTAGTGATTCTTAGCAGGGGTGGAAGAGAGTTCCATATTTTGGCTAATGAGTGGGATAGGAGAAACTGGCCAGGGGGACGTTTTGGTTTATATACTGAAAGTAGATTTTGTTGGGCAGGTCTGAGTGGAATGTAGAATGGTAAGATATTAGTGAGAACAGGGCATGCAGTAGGTTTAAAGATTAGTTTGTGGGCTGTAGTAAGTTGAAGGCAGTCAAGGTGGTTAGGAAGCTCTAGCCAATTTAGCATGTGGAGAGGGGTGCAATGGTGGATGGAGTGTTTAGATTTAGTCGCGAATTTAGTGATTTTGTTGTAACAGATTTCTAGTTTTGAGGAGATGGTAGTAGAAAAATTGGTTAGAAGCGGGGCACCATACAATAGTGATGGTAGTAAGAAGGTAGAGGCGAGAGTTTGCCTTGTAGACAGAGAGAGAGAAAGTGAGCATTTCTGTATAGCATACCTAGCTTCTTATGAGTTTTTTAATATTTAGTTGGTCATGCGTATCGAATTTCAGGTGTTCATCAATGGTAACCCCAAGAAGTTTAGCAAAGGGGGCGACGTCTATAGTGAAGTTGGCGTGGCTGATGATATTGAAGGATTGCTTTTCAAGTGGGAGTGTTTTTGAGGGTGTGAAAAGAAGGATTTTGAATTTATTGGCATTAAGGGAGAGATGGTTTTGAAGCATCCAGTTCTCAGTGGTTATAAAGACCAATTGGGTTTTTGCCTGAAGCTCAGGAAGGCTGGGAGCAGAGCAGACTAAAGTGGAGTCGTCCGCATATTGCACTATTTTGTTGTTTGGGATCGCAGCATGAAAATCATTGATAAATACATTAAAGAGCATTGTCCCAAGTATGGAACCCTGGGAAACCCCGGTTGGGGTAGGTAGGAAGGTTGAGGTACCAGTTTCCCAGTTTCCCATTTAACAGCCTGGGATCTGTCAGAGAGATAACTATGGAGCAAGGTAAGGGAGTTTTGAGAGAGATTGAGGTTAGAAAGGTGATTCAGAAGGTGGGTATGGGAGACGGTGTCAAATGCCTTGGATAGATCTAGAAGGACAGTGGAAACAATTTCTCCAGAGTCACGAGCATGGTTTACTACGTCTAAAAAAGAAAGGAGAGCAGTTATTGTACTATGGCTGGGACAGAAGCCATGTTTGGTATGGGTGAGGAGTTGATTATTGATGAGGAAAGGCATGAGTTGCAGTTGGATACATTTTTCAAGGATTTTTGAGATTGGGGAAAGAATGACTATTGGTCATAAGTTAGAGATGCTGTTATTTTTGCCTCCTTTGTGGAGGGGCAGGATAAAGGCGGCAAGCCACGATTTGGGGACATAAGATTCCTGTATGGATCTATTGATGAGAATGCTGATGGGGATGGCGATACCATCTGCGGCAAGCTTTAGAAAGAGTGAAGGAATATTGTCGGGGGCATTAGAGAAAGGTTTAAGTTTGGAGAGGAACATTTTGATGGAGGTTGAGACGGGTTTCAGAGAAAAAGAGGTGGGAGGATTGGGAGTTGGAGGGTTGAGGAGTGGAAGGGGAGGTGGAATTGAGCGGAGGGGAGGAGATGTGTTTGGGGAAGGTCTTAGTGAGTTCAGCTATAGAGATGGTAAAGAAGGAGTTAAAAAGGGTGGCAATTTCTGTGTCAGTTTTATTATTGTCAGGACAGGGATTGGTTTTGGTACCTGGGTACAAAAGAGAGTTGATGGAGTTCCAGAATTGTTTTGGATTTTTGGAGTGGGTAGATCGTAGTTTAGTGTAATAACATTTTTTATCTTTTGTAACAAACCTTTTGGTTAGATTGCAGCGTTGCTTATATTTAAGGAGGGTAGCAGGGTGTTTATTTTTGTTGTAAAGTTTCCAGGTCTTGTCTCTTTGTAGCATAAGTGCTTTGGTGTCTTTTGTTAGCCATGGGGCAGAATTGGGTTTTATTCATTTTGTTCTAGGTGGTGCTTGGTTGTTTAGGATGCCTAGGAAGGTTGTGTTGAAGAAGTCTAAGGCCTTATCGAGTGGAAGAGTTTTTAGGTTGTCCCAATTTGTTAGTTTAAGTGTTTCGGTGAATATAGAAGGATTGAAGTTTGTAAGATTACGAGTGTGGGTATATCGATGTTGGTGAGGGGAGGAGTGGGTAGTTCGGTGAAGGGTTAAAGGTTGTAAGATTACGAATGTGGGTATATTGGTGTTGGTGAGGGGAGGAGTGGGTAGTTCGGTGAATGGTTAAAGGTTGTAAGATTACGAGTATGGGTATATTGGTGTTGGTGAGGGGAGGAGTGGGTAGTTCGGTGAAGGGTTAAAGGTTGTAAGATTACGAGTGTGGGTATATCGGTGTTGGTGAGGGGAGGAGTGGGTAGTTCGGTGAAGGGTTAAAGGTTGTAAGATTACGAGTTTGGGTATATTGGTGTTGGTGAGGGGAGGAGTGGGTAGTTCGGTGAAGGGTTAAAGGTTGTAAGATTACGAGTGTGGGTATATCGGTGTTGGTGAGGGGAGGAGTGGGTAGTTCAGTGAAGGGTTAAAGGTTGTAAGATTACGAGTATGGGTATATCGGTGTTGGTGAGGGGAGGAGTGGGTAGTTCGGTGAAGGGTTAAAGGTTGTAAGATTACGAGTATGGGTATATCGGTGTTGGTGAGGGGAGGAGTGGGTAGTTCGGTGAAGGGTTAAAGGTTGTAAGATTACGAGTATGGGTATATCGGTGTTGGTGAGGAGAGGAGTGGGTAGTTCGGTGAAGGGTTAAAGGTTGTAAGATTACGAGTGTGGGTATATCAGTGTTGGTGAGGGGAGGAGTGGGTAGTTCGGTAAAGGGTTAAAGGTTGTAAAATTACGAGTGTGGGTATATCGGTGTTGGTGAGGGGAGGAGTGGGTAGTTCGGTGAAGGGTTAAAGGTTGTAAGATTACGAGTGTGGGTATATCGGTGTTGGTGAGGGGAGGAGTGGGTAGTTCGGTGAAGGGATAAAGGTTGTAAGATTATGAGTGTGGGTATATCGGTGTTGGTGAGGGGAGGAGTGGGTAGTTCGGTGAAGGGTTAAAGGTTGTAAGATTACGAGTGTGGGTATATCGGTGTTGGTGAGGGGGGAGTGGGTAGTTCGGTGAAGGGTTAAAGGTTGTAAGATTACGAGTGTGGGTATATCGGTGTTGGTGAGGGGAGGAGTGGGTAGTTCGGTGAAGGGTTAAAGGTTGTAAGATTATGAGTGTGGGTATATCGGTGTTGGTGAGGGGAGGAGTGGGTAGTTCGGTAGAAGGGTTAAAGGTTGTAAGATTACAAGTGTGGGTATATTGGTGTTGGTGAGGGGAGGAGTGGGTAGTTCGGTGAAGGGTTAAAGGTTGTAAGATTACAAGTGTGGGTATATCGGTGTTGGTGAGGGGAGGAGTGGGTAGTTCGGTGAAGGGTTAAAGGTTGTAAGATTACAAGTGTGGGTATATCGGTGTTGGTGAGGGGAGGAGTGGGTAGTTCGGTAGAAGGGTTAAAGGTTGTAAGATTACGAGTGTGGGTATATCGGTGTTGGTGAGGGGAGGAGTGGGTAGCTCGGTGAATGAAGGCTGGTAGATGGTCACTCATGGTGTCTGGTAATATACCAGAGTGAGAGATCTTATTAGGGTGGGAGACTAAGATCCAGTCCAGAGTGGACCCTGGGGGATTGTTTCTATTAGGGCTGGTAATGCCGTTTGTTAGTTGAGTGAAATTAAAAAGATTAATAGATAGGGAGGGATTGTTGTTATTGAGTCTATTCCAGTCAATGTTCACATCACCTAATATGTATGTCTCAAGTTTAATATTAGTTGAGGCCCATAAAAGAATGTTTTCGAGAGTGGTGGTATTACTTACAGTGGGGATATAGATGGCCATGACACAAATACTTTTATCATTATTCATTTTGAGAATTCCTATGACTAGTTCAGCGTTGTCGAACTGCAGAATAGGGTTCTGGCAAGGACAGAGATTCACTAGGCAATTATAGATTAAGGCTACTCCTCCTCTTTTGATTTGGCGGTCACATCTGAGTGCTTTAAAGCCAGGGGGTAGAATCTCGGAGTCAGTAATGTGGGGTTTTAGCCATGTCTCTGAGACTGCTACTATATCTGGTGGAGTTTTATTTAGCCAAGCATGGAAGAGTGCTATTTTGTTTTTTACACTTTGGTTGTTAATGGTAATTAGCTTAAGGTATTTGTTGTTGGTACTATTTGGAGAGGAAGAGGAAGCAAGATTGGTACTAGTCTTGGGTCCGGGGTTGGGGTGAATGTCTCCTGCTAGGGCAAGCCAAATAGAGGAAGGAAGGAGCAGGACTTTTGGTGTGCAACTTGTAGTTAGTAGGAAGAACAATTTCACTTTGGGTGTATGGAGCTTTATTGAAGAGGGTAGGAGTTTTAGTTTAAAATAGTGAAGTGGGTTGGGTTGAACAAGAGAGGGGGATATGTTGTGAAAGTGAGAAGTGATGGGGTGAGGATGGAGGAGAGTAGAAAAGTTAGGGGGGAAAGGAGGGGATAGTTTGTAAAAGGAGTAGGAGGTGGCATTGAAGACAGTTATTAGGAGAGGAATGCTTATAGAGGAGATGAGGAAAGTCAGTGGAAGTGGAGGAGTCATTCTTAATAAAAGTAAATTGAGTTTGGATTAAAGTTTAGATTCAAGATAAATGTAAGTTAATTTATTAGTAAGCGAGAGGTTCTGGACTGTATAATTAGTGAAGCTACTGTATAGGAAACAGTAAAGTGAGGAATCAGAGTAAGTAAAGAGTGGGGTGGGATGTTAAGCAGGAAGATGGAGTCAGTGGCCTGGGAGTTGTGATTGGGTGGGAAGGAAAGAGGGAGGGGTTTGATGTAAATAAATGTAACTATACTGGGGTGGGTGGGATATGGGGAATGGGCGGGGAGCGAAGCGAGGGCAAGCGGAGCAGGGCTAACACTGTTACTAGGGCTAGCTTGTTTCAGGTACGTAGCTTTAAAATGGTGTATGCTTCTAAAATTTAAAAGCACTGTTTAGTGAGTAGATTTCTCAATGGCCAATGTCACTTAGTGTTAGATTCACACAGTATGTATCTGGTTTGACAGCATAAGCCACTTAAATTTGACTGCACACAGTATTATACTTTACGTGTGAATTTATGCAGCACATCTTACAGATATAGAGTACGCCAAGTCCTTTAAGCAGATTACCATATCTTTCTTTCTTTATCAGGTAAGCTGATCTCTCTATGTAGCTAGGTTCACAATGCTATAGATGGCTTTAATTTTAGGGCTTGATAACCCAAATTATTAGGCAAGTCCCTAATTATGATGGAGTAGGGGAAGATTTATAGTGCGTTTGGACCCCATTGTACTGTGATAAAGCATACAGGAAACAAGACGCCAAAATTAACCTTAGCGTGTATCAAATGTTATTGGGCTGGCAGTCTTAGCCTTCCACACTTGGTCGCTGGCCAGGTATAGGATTTCTGAGTGGAGCAGTCCTTTCAGAGGGAACTTGGGGCAGGGACCTAGAGAAGGGATAATCTAGTTAGGCACATTCAAGATTAGTCAGTACAAGATCAGTTTAAGCAGCCAGCACAGTCAGACATTAACATGCACTCGCAATAAAACAGCATTCTGAGTCGGTAAGCATGATAAGCAGCATTAATTCTAATCAGGTTTGGGTAGCAGTGCAGTCCTCACTAATGAGGTTGGGATAGCTGTTTTATTGCGAGTGCTGTTTTATTGTGAGTGCATGTTGATGTCTGACTGTGCTGGCTGCTTAAACTGATCTTGTACTGACTAATCTTGAATGTGCCTAACTAGATTACTAACTTCCTTACCCCTCTTCAAACAAAAAATTAAACTGTACTTCCAAAACCACTGGCTTTGTTCTTGTAGTACACCAGACTAACTTTTCCTCTCTCTATCTCCCTCATTTCATCTACCACTATGTTTAACTTATTCAGTCAAGCTAATACCTTTTTATCCTTTGACCTTTGAACTTTTTCCTCTCTCTAACCTTCTCCTTTCTTTCTCTTCCCCCCTTCTCTTTGTCTTCTCTGTCTCATTTTTCCCCTATCTACTGCCTTACCTCCTCTTCCTCTCGTCTAACTCGTGTGATACTCCCTCTTTCTTTCTGTCCTTTGTACTCTAATCTCTATCGATATTTTAATTAATTACTAATTGTAATTGACTTTGCATTTTTGTCGTTATACATTGTATGGCTTGTCTATTTTTCTTTTTTCTTTTAGATTTTATCAATTAATTAGTTTTTCACTAACTTGTCATTTTGTTGTATCTTGTGTGGAGCTTTTCTCCCCGGGCCTCTACTGAAAATGGAAATATATCCAGCTAGACTAGCCCGGTCAACAAATGTAAAATAAAATAAATAAAATAGCAGTGCAGCCCACTCTGTGTCACATCCTCACTAATGAGGTTGGGATAGCAGTGCAGCCCACTCTGTGTCACATCCTCACTAATGAGGTTCGGAGAGCAGTGCAGCCCACTCTGTGTCACGTCTTCACTAATGAGGTCAGATCACACCAACATGGGAGAGCGTTGCAGCCCTCTCTGTGTCACATCCTCACTAATGAGGTTGGGAGAGCAGTGCAGCCCACTCTGTGTCACGTCCTCACTTATAAGGTTGGGGGGGCATATCAGCAACTCTGTGCCACATCCTCACTTATGAGGTTGGGGGAGCAGTGCAGCCCACTCTGTGTCACGTCTTCACTAATGAGGTCGGATCACACCAACATGGGAGAGCGTTGCACCCCACTCTGTGTCACATTCTCACTAATAAGGTTGGGGTAGCATTGCAACCCACTCTGTGTCACATCCTCACTAATGAGGTTTGGGTAGCATTGCGGCCCACTCTGTGTCATGTCCTCACTAATGAAGTGGAATCACACCAAAATGGGAAGGCATTGCAGCCCACTCTGTGTCACATCCTCACTAATGAGGTAGGATCACACCAACATGGGAGAGCATTGCAGCCCACTTTGCGTGACATTCTCACTAATGAGGTTAGGACACAGTTGCAGCCCACTCTGTGTCACATCCTCACTAATGAGGTACAAGGAGTGTTGCAGCCCTCTATGTGTCACATCCTCACTAATGAGGTTGGGAGAGCATTGCAGCCCACTCTGTGTCATGTCCTCACGAATGAGGTGTGATCACACCAACATGGGAGAGCATTGCAGCCCACTTTGTGCCACATCCTCACTAATGAGGTTGGGGGAGCATTGCTGCCCACTCTGTGTTACATCCTCACTAATGAGGTTGGGGGAGTGTTGCAGCCAACTCTGTGTCACATCCTTACTAATGAGGTTGGGGAGTGTTGCAGCCCACTTTGTGTCACATCCTCACTAATGAGGTTGGGGGAGCATTGCTGCCCACTCTGTGTTACATCCTCACTAATGAGGTTGGGAGAGCATTGCAGCCCACTCTGTATCACATCCTCACCAATAAGGTCAGATCACACCAACATGGGAGAGTGGTGCAGCCCACTCTGTCACATTCTCACTAATAAGGTTGGGCTAGCATTGCAGCCCACTCTGTGTCACATCCTCACTAATGAGGTTTGGGTAGCATTGTGGCCCACTCTGTGTCATGTCCTCACTAATGAAGTGGGATCACACCAAAATGGGAAGGCATTGCAGCCCACTGTGTGTCACATTCTCACTAATGAGGTTGGGGGAGTGTTGGAGCCCACTCTGTGTCACTTCCTCAATAATGAGATTTGGGAAGCAGTACAGCCCACTCTGTCACATCCTCACTAATAAGGTGAGATCACACCAACATGGGAAAGCGTTGCAGCCATGCTGTCACTCCCTCACTAATGAGGTTCAGAGAGCATTGCAGCCCACTCTGTGTTACATCCTCACTAATGAGTTTGGAGGAGCATTGCAGCCCTCTCTGTGTCACATCCTCACTAATGAGGTTGGGAAGCATTGCAGCCCAGTCTGTGTCACATCCTCACTAATGAGGTGGGATCACACCAACATGGGAGAGCATTGCAGCCCACTTTGCGTTACATCCTCACGATTTTATTTATTTATTTTATTTATTTAACTTTTGTTGACCGGGAAAGTCCGACTAGGTTCCACAGATCCTGTTTTCAGCGGAGGCCCGGGGAGAAATGCTCCAGAAGCATGTCTTTAGAATGTGGGAGGAAACCGGAGTACCCGGAGGAAACACACGCGAACACAGGGAGAACATGCAAACTCCACACAGAAGGCACCCCAGCCAGGAATCAAACCGGAGAACCTCTTGCTGTGAGGCAACAGCATTAACTGCTGCACCACTGCACCGCCCACTAATGAGTTTAGGACACAGTTGCAGCCCACTTTGTGTCACATCCTCACTAATGAGTTTGGAGGAGCATTGCAGCCCTCACTGTGTCACATCGTCACTAATGAGGTTGGGGGAGCTTTGCAGCCCACTCTTTGTTACATCCTTGCTAATGATGTTGGGGGAGTGTTGCAGCCCACTCGCTGTCACATCCTCACTAATGAGGTTGGTGTAGCATTGCAGCCCACTCTGTGTCACATCCTCACTAAAGAGGTTTGTGTAGCATTGTAGCTTACTCTTTGTGACATCCTCACTAATGTGGTCAGATCACACCAACATGGAAGAGCATTTCAGCCCACTCTGTGTCACATCATCGCTAATGAGGTTGAGGGAACGTTACAGCTGACTGTGTCACATCCTCACTTATGTGGTCAGATCACACCAACACGGGAGAGCATTGCAGCCAACTGTGTGTCACATCCTCACTAATGAGGTTGCTGTAGCATTGCAGCCCACTCTGTGTCACATCCTCACTAATATGATCAGATTACACCAACATGGGAGAGTGTTGCAGCCCACTCTGTCACATCCTCACTATTGAGGTCGGAGGAGCGTTGCAGCACACTTTGTGTCACATACTCACTAATGAGGTTGGAGTAGCGTTGCAGTCCACTCTGTGTCACGTCCTCTCTAATGGATCAGGGGAGCATTGCAGCCCACTCCTCACTAATGAGGTCGGATCACGCCAACGTTAGGGAGTGTTGCAGCCCACTCTGTGTCACATCCTCACTAATGAGGTTTGATCACACTAACCTGGAGGGGCATTGCACCCCATTCTATGTCACATCCTCAATAATGAGGTCAGATCACACCAACATGGGAGAACCTTGCAGCTCACATTGTGTGACATCCTCACTAATGAGGTTGGATCACACCAACATGGAAGAGCATTGCAGGCCACTCTGTGTCACATCCTCACTAATGAGTTTGGGACACCATTGCAGCCCACTCTGTGTCACATCCTCACTAATGAGGTTGGAGGAGCATTGCAGCCCACTTTGTGTCACATCCTCACTAATGAGGTTGGGAGAGCATTGCAGCCCACTCTGTGTCACGTTCTCACTAATGAGGTGGAATCACACCAACATGGTTGAGCATTGCATGCCACTCTGTCTCACATCCTTACTAATGAGGTTGGCACACCGTTGTAGCCCACTTCGTCACATCCTCACTACTGAGGTCGGAGAAGCGTTGCAGCCAACTCTGTATCACATACTCACTAATGAGGTTGGAGGAGCATTGCAGCCCACTCTGTCACATCCTCTCTAATGGGTCAGGGAGCATTGCAGCCCACTCTCTGTCACATCCTCACTAATGAGGTCAGATCACACCAACTTTAGAGAGTGTTGCAGCCCACTCTGTCACATCCTCACTAATGAGGTTTGATCACACTAACTTGGAGGAGCATTGCACCCCATTCTGTGCCACATCCTCACTTATGAGGTTGGGGGAGCTTTGTAGCCCACTCTTTGTCACATCCTCACTAATGAGGTTAGGGGAGCATTGCTTCTTACTCTGTGTTACATCCTCACTAATGAGGTAGGGGCATTATTGCAGCCTTCTCTTTGTAACATCCTCACTAATGTGGTCAGATCACACCAACATGGGAGAGCATTGCAGCCCACTCTGTCACATCCTCACTAATGAGGTTGGGGGAGCATTGCAGTCTTCTC
This sequence comes from Protopterus annectens, assembly GCF_019279795.1. Classification (NCBI taxonomy): domain Eukaryota; kingdom Metazoa; phylum Chordata; order Ceratodontiformes; family Protopteridae; genus Protopterus; species Protopterus annectens. Next base: position 344,044,047 of record NC_056743.1, read on the forward strand.
TGTGTCACATCTTCACTAATCAGGTTGGATCACAAAGCTGTATCATCTGAAGTAACAATCAACCCAGAAAATCCAGCTAAACCGGTAACCGTTAGGAGCTATTCAAAGGCAAATTATGTCCTGTTAAGTGAAAGTCTGCCAAAATTCAAGGCTCCACCCCAACCGTGAGATCACAGCTACCTATGCAGAATGATTCCTCACTATGCAAACATGACAATTGCTACATGGAGACTACCATATCTACCAGAAATAACTCCAAGTCAAACACTAGAAGCAAACCCAACTGTTTGAATCCTCACCTAAACAGGGTATATAATAAAAGAAGAAAACTCTTTGCCAAAGTGCCCTTAAAGACAAATGCCCTCTTATACAACTTAATAAGAAACTAAGAGGTCTAATTACATCCAGCAAGGCCAACTGTGAGGTCAGGATAGACTAAGGACAACCCGTAGGCCTTCTTCCGCTATGTCCAGAACCTTAGAGGTATAACACTCAACAATGTGCTGAACTGGTGGCGAACACTACCAGCTGTGCCAAACAGGATGACATAACAAATCTACTGGCTGTTAAATGCAGCTCAAACTTTGTCCCCACCCCCCCACCAGCTCCACCAAGTGAAATCCCCACAAACATACTTCCCTAGCTATCAGCAGTGACCGGGTGCTGGCAGTACTCACTAAAGCCAAGAACACTGCCCCCATGGGTCCTGACAACATCCACAGTTGTCTCCTGAACAGTCTAAAACATGACCTATTATGACCACTTGAGGCTATATTCCAAATGAATGGAGGATTGTAACAATCATTCCCTTCCACAAGAATGGACCATCAACTGACCCAGGGAACTACTGACTAATCTGTCTAAAAAGGCTAATATGCAAAACCATAGAATGAAGTTATCATGAAAATGATAAATAAGGACTTTAGCAATCTATGGATACTGAACTCATCTCAGTTTGGCTTTGTTAAGGGAAGACCATACCAACTTAATCTGGTAGACTTATCTGAGAGGGTCACCAAGACAATGGAAAGGTAAAACAGGGCATACAGTGTATCTTGAACTGGCTGCAGCATTTGATACAATACCCTACTCAAGCACTGTTGACAATCTGTCTGAGCTAGGTGTAAACCCTTACATAACTCACTGGATTGCCAGTTGGCTCAGAGACAGGACCCAAGAAGACAGGATCTATTAAACCCACATTAGCCTCCCCACAAGCTTAACCCATCCCCAGTCCATGGCTAGTTAGGATAAGTGCACCATAACTTCTATTTCCTTCTAGCAGCCTTCACAATCCATTTTAGCTGCCCACAGGAGGTGCCCACGGGTTACCTCATGACTGGCTGACTCACTGCTCATGCAGCATGGAGTTGGCCAGGGCAATGTGCTATATATTGCAATGCGCCTTTGGTTACCTTCCTCATCCCAGGATGGGCAGCCTGACAACAGCCACTCTCTCCAATTATTGCCCGCTAGTCCCTGTGATGGTTATCAAACAGGGGGTGTCTGGGGTGCAGTTAGGGCTTTATCCTTCTGCATCATGGGTTCAGTCAGGAAGTTTTATTTTTTTTCTGGAAGTAAGCCCAGGGGATTAAAGCTGTCAAGCTGTGTATGAGCTGCTTCCTGCGGTAAATTGTGATTCCTTCCATCTTCATTTGTTTTTGTATGACTTTGTGCAGCTCACCTAACCAGATTCCTTCCATCTTCATTTGTTTTTGCATGACTTTGTGCAGCTCACGTAACCAGATTCCTTCCATCTTCATTTGTTTTTGCATGACTTTAGCTCACGTAACCAGATTCCTTCCATCTTCATTTGTTTTTGCATGACTTTGTGCAGCTCACTTAACCAGATTCCTTCCATCTTCATTTGTTTTTGCATGACTTTGTGCAGCTCACGTAACCAGATTCCTTCCATCTTCATTTGTTTTTGCATGACTTTGTGCAGCTCACTTAACCAGATTCCTTCCATCTTCATTTGGTTTTGTATGACTTTAGCTCACTTAACCATTCTGTGCTCTCCGAAAATCAACAAATTGAGACAGACTCCTTAATGGTTTTCTGGACTCGGTGCCCAGTAGTTACTATCTATGACCACAGACTCAGATACCAAGGGTATACTGTTTTGGTCCTGCACATTAATCTTGTATAAAATAGGAATAGATCATTGTGCATTTCATTTCTATAACAGGTCCATTGCTGAAGGAAATTGTACAATAGTGATTAAAAGGCTGCTGATGACATATCTCTCAACTGTACAGATTTTTGCAGAATATCCAGATTTTTGCCTCATATTTTTCATCTGTTTGCCATAAAACTGTGGTTTTCTAGCAAATCACTTTCAAATCATTGAGGATTGAAGTCAAAAAATTATGGCAGACATTAGAGTTTCAGACATCATATCCTTCAGAAAAGCCATGCTAATACAAAACCTGTTATTCTATTAACTTTCTAAGTTTGTAAGAGCAATATTTAGAAAGTGTCCCTATTTTTGGGTCTTTGTCCCCCCATTATTTGTGGCTTTGTCTAGATTTATTGCTCTAAGAGGTTGAGAGGTATGGCTGATGATATTTTCTGGCAGCAATAATGTCTTTAAACCTAAAGCAGCTCTGCTTTTACATGCTATAATAAATCATCTTTTACAAATTTCATATCACTGTGGGACACTGCTGTGAGGTTAATACCTGCTATGCTTGTAGATCTTTGTAGGGTTACATCTCCAGGAACTGTATTTTATTGGTCAATTCGTATGGTTCCCCCATTCACCTTGTGCCCAGTCACATGGTTAGGTCACCCTTCATATACACTGACATCTAAGTCTTACAGTAGGTCCTTAAAGAAAAATCTGATGAAGATGTTACTTTCACAAGTAAGAATAATAAAATATGTTTATCACATAACAGCTTATCAGTTAGTGCAGTGGGCTAAACCATGTGTTTCATATGTCAAGAGTACATGGTTTGAATCCTTTTAGGGGTTGTTTACCTCCCAAACACAAACCTGAGGACTTGGCTCTCACCTTAAGTCACTGTCTGGATATTGGCTAGGAATGTAATAGTATGCAGACTGATTGCCTAACATTTACCTGTGACCCTGTGAGCTTGCTGACAGCAGATTTAATGCAAAAATGGAGTTTAGAATTTCTTAGGTGAAGAATTTGCTAGCGTCCTAAGATGCATATCAAACATTGTGACTTGTGCTTGACCTGGCACCTCATTTTGTAAAAGACATTACACTGTTCTTAGTGCCTGTGGATTATCATTTACACTGCCCCCTAGACATGTAAGGCACATATAGTCAAACTAGACATTGCACTTTTCTTAGTACCTGCGGATTATTATTTACACTGCCCCTAACACATGTAAGGCACATATAATCTAACATGCCAGCACAGGGCACCTCATTTTGTAAAAAGACATTGCACTGTTCTTAGTGCCTGCGGATTATCATTTACACTGCCCCCTACATTTGTAAGCCACATATAGCCTAACTAGACTTTTTCAGCACTGTTGTTTAGTATACAATGATCTGTATAAGGTGCGCATTGGATATTATGAGCCCTTAACCCTGTGATATAGGTCATGGCACCAGTAGTAATGGCATTTCATTCCTGCACTCCCATGTAAAATGTGAGGACTGTGGAACATAGCAGAGCTGGAAGTCATATCATGAGTCAGAAAGGACTCATCGTAGTGTATTTTCATCGTGTGTGGAAAAAGATTTCTACCCACATGGTGACATTAAATGGTTCATTAATTAAAAGAGAAAAAGTGTTTAACTTTGTAAAATAATACATCCAATTTGTGACTTCATTTAATATGTGATAAATGAAATTGTCACTTGCAACTGCTAGTTAATTGTTTTAACATAATATGCTGAAAGGTATGTATTAACGTGTGTTCTGATACTGGCTTCCCAGTTACAACAGAACAGATGAATTGATTAGAATAAACACCTTTCCCCCACCCCCCTCTGAAAAAAGCCAATATAATTCCTAGCCAAGACTTACCTTTTATTGTCTAGCAGTAAGATACATCGGAAAAGTAATTGATACCAAAGGGACACACGCTAACAGAAACATTGGCTGCTGGGTTTAGCTGTGCTGTAGTGGTACTGGAAAGCTACCAATTAATTTTATTTTCCATTTCCTAAATCAGACGTATCAGTCATGCAGATGAAAAATTATTTCCCTTATTAACAAAAGCAATTTAGCATGGCATTAATGTTATAAAAACTGATAAAACTGATAAGAATTCTGAAATATAAAGAACAATATAAATTATTAATATGAGCTTATTTTATTGGAAGTAATGCACAGTGTGAGTCTGTATAGTGAATGTGGCAAGTGTTATAGCCACCCTAAATAAGAAGTTTGGCTTATTTGACAAAGAAGATGCATATGAAAAGAGTGCATGAATGAGGCAGGCTAACACATTGTAGAAATCCTCATATAAAATCAAGAAAAAGGAAAAAAAAGATTGCTAAGACTTTGGTGAAATATAGTTCTGAAGACAGAAGCTGAACAGATCAGAGGCAACCCAGAAAAATATTTTTTCCACTGAAAGGGTGATCAATGACTGCAGCAGCATTCCTTAACAAGATGCCATATCAGAAATAGTGAAAGAATTAAAGAAAACTTGATACAGGTGTGAGACACGTCTTGTGAGTGTGGGAGGTAACACAGAGTTTATTTATCTGGTATGGAGCTGGGCAGATATAAGGTGGAGAAAATAATCCTATTTTGATTTCAAAATCTACATTTTATGTAAAATAACATTTTGCTATCTCCAGAAGAAATTGAAAATGGTTCCTTTAATGTTTTTCTTATAAATACTGGATCAATGATTGACCTTTTTTAAGAAAAGTGTTGAAGTAGCCACAGATGACATGTACTACTGTCAGTGAAAATATTTACTTCTGTAATAAGAGGGACAGGCATTTACCAGTCACAGGACACCTCCTCTTACCCCAAACCTGCACATTAAGGTACTGTACACCCTCTCCATAACAGTACCACTATTTAGAATAGCTATCTCTGCAAGTTGGTCATTTTTTGAGGAAGTTGGGGTAACCAATCAGAAAAGGAAATTGTTTTCCTTTTTCAATCATTTTAGTCACTTGAGGGATTAGTATTTTGATGAAAGGTAAAAAACACAAATTTTCTGTTAAATATTTTCTTGACCAATATTAATATGCTGACATATGTAGTGTTATAGAAACTAGGCGTCTGATTCTTGTAACTTTTGTGCAAAACAAGTCTTTTGTTATCCATAAATAAAACATTTGTGGCTGGCTTCACAAGAAAACTGAAAACTGCACAGTGGTCTTTCACAAAATAAAAGTCTTTTAAGTGTTGTCTAAGTTGACTGTTGACAGCGGTTAAAATGAAAAGCCTTTCACTTGAGAATGGAGTTATCATGGCATTTCATCCATGGAGCAGGTCATTACTGGGACTTTCGAATGTCTCCGGGTGAGTGCCCTTGTATCCTTTGCACCTACATCTCCAGACTCCTGCCTTCCAGCAAGCAATCACAATGTCTCAGACATATTCTGTCCAGCCCCTTCTTTAAATATATGCAAATTCATACCTGGAGCCTCTCATAATCTTTCCCCAGGTATTCCCAGCAAAGAGGTAGCAACACTTTACAGTTCTATATCACAAAGTATTATGATATAATGAAACATCATTATTTTATTCAACAGGTATGATGGCCTGTGTCCCACTTTTACCCAGTCCCTAGTCTCTCTCTCTCTCTCAGTTCACTGTAATTAAGGTGCACAATCTGCGATCTGTATTGTACAATATAAAGGATTTTGGAAGGTGGGAAGAACCCACAGAGACATAAAGAGAACATGCAAACTCCACACTGGCATTGACAGGAAGTCAAGATTGAATCTTGTACCTTGTGCATGGGAGGCACTTTAACAATTATTGAAACTGAAAAAAGCACCATAGGACCCCCAACCAGAGTAAATTATGAAAATCAAAACAAAAAAAAAAAACACTTGGAAACACCGAGGAAACCAACAACCAGGATTTTAGCACAGTTAAAGTTTAATATTCAATATTTGTCACAAAGACTTCATCAGAAACAATGAACTAACAAGCATTAGCTTAAATACTTGAATTCATCAATATTCAAAACCAATTATTGAATCAATTCCTGAAATACTAGTAAACATTTTAACAACATAACCACTATATGAAGCATGACTACTACTTAAAAAAAAATGGTTTACTATCAGAATCGCGAAAACCAGAATGTAATCCGCTCATTATCACGAATCATATGTCTGAAAATCAAAACAGGAACACAGGCAATATGTTGAATATAATGCCGGTTCAAACACTCGACATTATTCTAAATAGTGCCTATATTCCTATTTTACACACATTACGTCCTAATGTTACACCCCCAAGCAGTACATACGTACATCACAAAACGCACCCCCTACAAATAATATATTTCATCTTCGAGATCGCACTACAGTGGGGAAAAGGGTTATTTCCCAATCGCCACTTTACCGCAGACTTACTTTACTGCAATCATGTAACCGATTACAGCTGTGTGAATGCACTTTCCATTCACAAAACGGATCAGTCACTCTTATGCAGGTTTGACCTAATGGAATCTGCCAACTGTTAGTCGACATTCCTATTTTTGTCTAACCTTCACTTGGGATTGTAAATGTAAACCTAAAAAAATGTATATTAAAAGACATATATAAAATATATCAAATGCTTAACTTTGTATCCATTAAAAAGCATTTGATATTAATGTTGTCATGTAAACCAGGGGGACTGTTGGCCAACAAATGTATCTGCCACTCTACCTGCCTTTTATGAACTTCATTTTTAAAATTGCCACCTCTTAAATCAACATTAACTTTATGTACAACAGTAAAAGTGAACCGTTTATAACCTAAACAACTAATGGAATGTTTGTACAAAGAGTTATTTTCATTTTTAACTTTTATGGCATATAAATGTTCACGAATTCTCTTGTTTAAACTTCTGGTGGTCATACCCACATACAAAGCGGGACAACCCGAGCACAATGCTAAATAAACCACTCCTGAATTCAAACAATTAAATCTACCCGGAACTGCCAAAGTTTGATCTAAATGTTCTAAGGCTATATAGAGGCCTTCATAAATGTCTATGCACATTTTAGAGCTATAACATTTAAACATACCTGACATCTTTCCAGATAAGGGAGAAATGAATTTAGTGCTGTCATGTTGGAACAATTGTTTAATGCTACCATGTTTTTTATATAGAAAACAAAAGGTGCATTACAGGAGCTGGTTTCTTTCTTTAACAAAGCCAGCTTAGAATTTTTAAAATTAGTAAAACCACAACAGGCACCCAAAGAGGCAGGAGGTAATAATAAAACACAAGCCTGTAGGTGTAGGCAGCAGCAGGTTTAATCGCATAAACGCCACACAATACAAAGCGTTTTCGTCCACCAGACTTCTTCAGATGTAAAATGAATGAATGAAGGCTGTGCCTGCTTATATACCCCTCCCAATTTAATTAATAGTTAAAACAATTGTTTAATTGATACCAATTAAATCCTATAACTAAAATGTTCGTGACAACCTACCAACATGCCACAAATGCAGATGAAAATAGATAAAAACAGATAAAAACATGCATATTTTTAAAAATAACTTTAAAATAAATATATAAATACTAAAACCATCACATTATGTTGGACAGATAAATAAACTTGAATCAAAAACCAGCAAAAAGAACTTGCAAAACAATATATATACTTATTTTATAGTTTTGCAGCTCTCATTTTTAAAATAGGGGCAATGGATATGTATTCATTCAGCCCTGGGAATCTATTGGCTTCCAATAACAACTGCCAAAATATTTCTCTCACCTCTATCCTATTTTCCCATGGGCCCCCCTTACATCACATTGAACCTTCTCTACAACAAAGAAGCCCCATTTGGCTTGGGGACATGTCAGTTTATGTTTAAACAAGGCATTTTTAATGTCTTCAACTCTAATAGCATATAAATGCTCATAAATCCTCCTCCTGAGTTTACGAGTAGTTTTTCCAATGTAAAATGCACCACAGGTTTTGCATAGGGCTAAATAAATCAAGCCTTCACTATTACAATTAGAAAAACTACTACTCTGAATCTGATAGTCTCTTGACAGGATGTGTACAGAATCCTGTCTAAGTATACAAGTGTGATAGTACCAATAAATGTGCAGGGTACCGCACAACAACCAGGGGTGATGTTACCAGGGATGAAATCCAGAAACCTTGGCGGTAATTATGTGATGTTTTATAATCAGAATACCTCTAGGGTTAAAAACATTATTACTCAACATTGGAGCAGGTTTAGGTGTTATTCAGAGTTGGACGTTTTGTTTACCAACACCCTAGGATTCACATACAAAAAAGGCAGGAACCTCAATGATTTACATGTAAGAAATTGGGAACCTACAAATGTGGAGCATGTGCCCAATGCCCATATATACTTAGGATTCTGTACACAAGGAGATTGCATAGAAAATGTTGTTTAATAATCACAACAAATGTAACTTCTGACTTCTATGGTTTAACTGGCAACTCGCATTTTAGCCTTTTCAGGAGTTCATAGATTCGAACCTCATTTGATCAAATAAGAGCTTGCCTTATATGAAATTCCACACATCTATAAATAAACCTGGGTTAGGGGTTGGTAGCCTGAGGAAAATCAGTATTTTTTTTCTTTGTAGTGCTTTTTTCAGTGAGTGCTGAGCATACTAGTTTGTAGTGGTTTCGTTTGTTTGACCATGTGAGGACCACCCTGGGGATGGGTGGGTACATGGAGGAATTTGCATAATACTAACAGCAAAAGACTTACTTTTAATTCTAGGAAGAAATTACTATTTTTCTCCATGCTATATTCACAGATACCTTTATTTTAACCAAATATTTAATCCTCTTAAATGTTAATGATACTATTGGAATGAATAAAAAAGATCTACACCTACTTTGGTCCATACTAGCTGTGGCAAGGAAATGTATAACTAGAAAGTGGAAGTCTTCACAAGAACCTACTCTGGAAGAATTCTTGAGACTGATGGAAGAAACAGCGACATTAGAAATCAAGGGGAAGGAATCGAGAATTTAACCTAAAACATGAACAAACAATCCTTGGGGACAAATTTTTACTCTTATTGAGACATTAAAAATTATCCCTAAATAATTAATGTGTAACTTTATACTTTATTAATTGAATATTATACATTTTTGTTACTAATTTCATATATTTTATTAATTTTGTCCCTCCTTTGTTCAGGTCAATTGTACATAGTATGTATAAAGTTTATAATACTTGTTTAGTGATGATTGTATTGTTAAACATTATATTATTTGGAAAATAAAAAAATATTTAAAAAAAAAGACTTGCTTTTTCTTCATATGCATTGCATGTCTGTAGATTCAACACATATTCCAGATTCAGAATGCAACTCAAAAGGCACTTCTTCATCCAAGCGAAATCCTCCTGCTTTAACACAGGACACATCACCTAACCCATCTTCTTTGTGAGTCTCCTCTCTGCCAAGATTCACTGAAGACTGACCCATTTTGGAAACTAATGTGTGTGTGTGTGTGTGTGTGTGTGTGTGTGTGTGTGTAGCGCATGGATCCCATTGATTTACACTCTGATATTTGGAAATACACAAACTTAAGTGCTAAAGATTTGTTTCTGACTGGTGTCCATACTTGTATCATGTACCTAACTTCTGAAACAAACTGAGTTGCTAGAATAACATGATGTAGCATCCATTTCCTGAAGGATATGACTGCTGAAACTGAAATGGATGTCATTATTTAGCAACTTAAATTCTCAGTGGTCTGTCCAAAAAACACATATTTTTTATGATGAACAGACGCAAAATAAGAAGCAGCAATCTGGATACCCTGGAAAATCTAGAGAGCTGAGAGGTATTGAAGGTGAGTGTAAATGCAATAGCTTTCAAAGTGTGTTTCAGAGTAATGGAATTTCTTGGCACCCATGTTTCAAACACGGAATAAGTGGGTTGTGGTCAGTGAACAGATCATAATGTATATAGTACATTACACTTTGATTGTGCTTGTTCACAAGAATGTATATGCACATTTTTTCTATCTAATTAGTCTGAACTACTGTTATTGCTTACATTTCTGTATTTTTGTTTTTGAAATGTTTTGTACTTTACCTAGGCTGATTCTGAGATTGGCCAACACTGATCAGTGCACTACCCTGGTAAACAAAATTAAAATAAAATGAAATAAACCCTCGGCTATTAGTCTGAAGAATACTGCAAGCCTAGCCAATAACCAGAGGCCAGACTCAAACCCTGTACTTAGGTAAAGAGCTTAACCACTGTGTAACTTCTGCCACCTATGAAATACAAGTAAACTGTAATAGGATATTGCACATTTACCTACAGAAGATGAAGATTATACTGCTCTCCCAGTGATCAGACCACTTTACTATCTACTTACCAAGGTTTAAAAACAATCTTTTTGCCTGCTGTAGTAACTGACCTGTTAGGTACTTATCCCTGACCAGTGACATGCTCTACTTACCAAGGTTTATTAACTATCCTTTTGCCTGATGTAGTGACTGACCTGTTAAGTACATATCCATGACTAGTGACATGCTCCTACAAAACCACTAATGCAGTATAAAACTGGCTGTGTATAACAAGAAGAACATAAGCGAAAGCTGGTCAGACATGATTACCTTCTGTCGATATTGAATAAATGAATGTAGTGGGCAAGTTTCTATTTCTCCTAAAATTAATTTTAATGCCTGTTTAATATTTAGTTTGATTCATTAAAGCAAGGTCATAACGTTGTCTCTTACATCTGTAATCAAAATAGGCATATAACTTGTAAGTAACATATGCAAGATGACATCGTATTCCTGCATTGTCTTTTGTCCCTGAGATGACTGTCCAGAGAATGAGTTGGCTCAGTAAACTGGTACAAAGATACAGTCTTTGTAGGATAAATATGCAGAAGTTGTTTTTCATCCTTTGAGGTCTGAATATTTTTTGTAAGTCAGCGGGGAATGCTTTCACAACGCCATTTTTGTGAAGTTGGGTTAAAACCTCTGCCTGTAACGCATCTTACAGATCACTCAGGATGCATCAGCCATCACAGTTTAAAGGAGGTATGACTGCCAAGTAAAACACTTCTGACCTGATTCAGCTTCCCCTGCCTACATTTGATATGTTTTCTTCTGTGCACTCATTATTATTTTGTGCCTTTCATCCTGACCTCAGTGCTGTCGCAGGGAGTTAACCTACAATGGCTACACCTGTGGAGACAGCTCTCGTTACAAACTGCTGTCTCTGCACCTGTGGAGACAGCTCCCCTTACAAACCACTCTCTCTGATCGGCAGTTATTTCATGTCTCTTTAACACAGATGGCAGCAACAGAGAAAAAGCCCAGTCCTGTCATTATATCACAACCAACTCATCCCTGTGAGATAGTGGGCAGAGAGCTAGCCATTAAATGACTGACTTTCAAATTAAGGTGAAGGGCAAAACTGTAACAACTGCCAGCTGCACTTCCTAGAAACTGACATATTGTGGCTGCTAGTGGTTTTCTTTTGTCTGATACTTTGCTAACGCTAGTTATTAGCTTTCCCTTTCAGCTCTTTTCCCCTGTCTTTCTCCTTTTTCCTGTTTGCGCTGTGATAAATATGAGCACATGACAGTCAATGTGTTTATGCATTGTAGTAAATTCAGGTTTCTATGCTGAAACTGTTGAGTACTACATTCACAGCGATAAGAAAGATTCATGCTTTCCTAAATAGTAGCTGAAATTCCCCTGGTTATCATAGCACCAGGTAAACAAATCAAACACAGTAAGTGACTTACATGATTATAAATCTTTCTGGAGGCATGTTTTAGATGACTGACAAAGCTAACAAATATACAGTATTTAGATTATATTTCTTAGGAAATCAATATAGCCTTGTTTTACCAGTCTTATTGCAATTTGCCTATCATCCTCCTGGACTGTTTCTATAATCATCAAATGTTTAATTTGTATGTAAATCAATTTATCTTTTTGTAATTGTGTGATTATTATGCCATGTAACATTGTATTATGGAGCTTTTCTCCCCGGGCCTCCACTGAAAATGGGCTTTTAGCCCAGTGGACCTCCCCGGTCACCAAACTGGAATAATAATAATAATAATAATATTCAAGTCAAACTGTGTATAAAGCGACATCATCACTGATTTTATAAAGTGTAACGTTTTCTTTTTGAATGGGCATACTGTAAGGAAGGAAATGTGTTTTAGTAACAACTACCTCACTGCAAATTATTCAAATAACAGGAGCTCCTGGCGAGTCCTGATCCCTAAACCATGAAAAATCATCGCCTGTTATTATTATTGGTAGAGGCGCACAATGTTTTGCTCTACAGCTGATCTCCCAGCTCATGGGGCTGGGAGGTTGTCCAGAAGGGCTGGAGTAGGGGGGTTGCGGTCCTGCTTTCGTTCTTGCTGTGGACCCTAAGATGACAATAAGGTGATAGTCCCCACATCAAGACAACAATAATTCAGTGTATTGCTTGGAGTCAAGGTCATGAGATGAAACGAATGATACATTTCAGTGATACAAAGTGCTCAAGGTCTAAGGTAATGTCAAGGATGGGGTGCAGCACTAAATTATCAAACAATGCCCACTTATTGTATAAGTTCAGGACATTTGTTTCCTCAGTCTTCATTCAAATACGTAACATTTTGTGAATCTGCACACACATTACCCGCATTTTGTAAATACAAGCATTTCCAAGTTCTTTCCTACAGATATATAAAGACAATAATAATAATCTGTTATTGGCAGTATACTGCAGACAGACATTTAAAAAGAAACTTAAAAAAATGTTGGGGAAAATGAGAAGAGATGAGAATTGAATTAAGTACAAAGAAAATGATGGATCCTGATACCTTTCAAGGTTTGGAAGCAGAATTTTAAGCATTAGAAAGGAAGCTGCAGAATGTATTTCAACAATGTATTAAACCACAGACAGAAAGGATGACCCTTACTTGGGTCTCTCAACATATAAAGCCAGCGATATGACTTTTACACAATATATAGCATCTTAATTTGATGTACTTCTAGTATATTATTTTAACACAAAAATGGTCACATACATATACACTCATATTAATATCAATGAGTTCCATCTGGGGGATAGGAAGGTATTCTGGAAGGAGATAATTCTTGTCTTTTGAAGTTTAGTGAGAAAGAACACATTTAGATTTAATTTAGCAGAGAGAACGAATCTGCAAGTATGAAGCAGATGATGAAGTAAGTTTTGCAGAAACATGCATTTCTGTTTGTGTTAGCTTTAAGTGTCACTAACTGAGAGTGCTGTTAACTCATCTGAAACTGTAACTGAAAGTACTGTGGGTAGCACACAGTGGAAAGCTTTTAACATAAAAAGGATGTATCAGCTATCACTGTCACTAATGAATATGGTAGGATGCATTAGTCTTTTTACCCTTTATTTATTTTTATTGTACAGAAAATGTTCAGTGCTGCTGTGTGTGAAATGTAATGTTGTTCTGGTGTGGTTTGAACATCACTTTTAGCAGTTTCATGAGGTTAGTGTGTTTGAGGTGAAAGGTGTTTGTATATATGCAGTAATATACCTATAAACACATTCTGTTAACAGTGGTTGCTTGAAGTTAGTAATCTAATAGTACAAGTTAATGGCACTATGATAAAGGATAAGCTTAGTGCTGAATTCAGGGCTGTGTTACAAGTTTCTGTGTTTGCCCATACCTTACTTGGATAGAAGGAAGTTTCTCTCTTCACTGTGAGAGAGGGAGCTTTGAGCAGCCTATCTGCCCCTGGAGGAGTGGTTTCAGTCCAGAAATTAGTAGTTTATTGGCCATTTTGGACTAATTTCTATCTCTTTCATTTCCCAGCTATAAAACCTGCATTTGTGAGGTTTTTGCGCTAGTATACAGCTCAGCAAGCTCCTGCCCGGTGCCATGCAGAGTTCTACAGCAGCAGAGAGACAAAAGAGAGACTTTGGAGTGATTAAGTATCATTTTTCTGCATTTTCTTGCTGTCTTAACTAATTCTGCCTAAAATGCCGATTTTCTAGAGTTTCTGTGATTTAAAAAGCTTGTTTCAGCTACATATTGTACTTATTTTACTGACTGCACTGTAACAAAGTCATTTTGTGTTTAAATTACCTGTTTAACTGTTGGAGGCTACACACACAAGTGTGATAGCCATTTCTGTGCATTTAAAGTGTTTTTTTATTGTATCTGCTTTATTTTCTGGAAAAAAAAATGAAAATAAATACTTGTTTTCCCACCTTTCTAAGCTAGTATAGTCCAGTTTTCAGGTTAGTGCTGAATTCAGGGCTGTGTTACAAGTTTCTGTGTTTGCCCATACCTTACTTGAACAGAAGGAAGTTTCTCTGTTCACTGTGAGAGAGGGAGCTTTGAGGAGCCTATCTGTCCCTGGAGGAGTGGTTTCGGCCCAGAAATTAGTAGTTTATTGGCCATTTTTGGGCTAATTTCTCTCTCTTTCATTTACCCGCTATAAAATCCGCATTTGTGAAGTTTTTTGGCACCGGGCAGTGCTGATTAGCTAGGGTATAACTATTCCCAGCTCCACAAAGTCTACTCTTCAATTTTTCCCTTGGAACCAGACAAACTTTCAACTTAACCACTCAAACCACTCACTTCTCATCCCGGCACTTACTCAAAACTCATAGCAAGCACTAATAAACCTTAGCACTAGACCCCCCCATACTGTAGAGAAGGACATGGCTCTCTATTCGACCTTACCAACCAATCAGTAAAACAGCTCACTGTACCTATCCAGGCATGTCCAAAGGGCAGTTTCAGGTGCACTCTCCAGTCCAGCTGGTGAATCTGGGCATTTTGAGGCAATGTTACAATTGCCTCATGTACACAGACAACCCTCTCCTCCTTCCACCAAACACTAATACATGTGAGAGATGCAATTATACAGCCAAACTGGAGGCTAAGCTCTCTCATCCCAAGACCAGACCAGACAGTCAAGAGGAGAAGAGAATTACTTGCATCTCACCGCCAGTCTCACATGGACCTATGAAACCAGCACCAGCAAAAACACACATAAATACACAAAAACATACTCAGAGGCTCTAAATAAAAATCTGCAAAAGCATCAGAGACCACCAAAGTAGACATCCAAGCAACCTCCACCCCCAAACACAAACCATGAAACACATACTTCACAAAACCAGTGTGCCACGCAAGCACAGCCCTTAAGGCAAATTAACATACCCAACACACTAGTAATAGGTGACTCTATAGTCAGGTACACTGATGTCCCACTCACTAGGCTGAACAAGGAGAAGGTTACTGTTAGCTGCCTGTCAGGTGCCAGAATCCGCCACATAACACAAGCACTCAGGTCACTCCAGAACAAGTAAAATATGACTCTGTCATTGTCCATGTTGGTGTGAATGACCTGAGCCGTACCTCCCTGGACTACATGAAAAGAGACATGGAGGAGCTCTCTGATCACATGGCCTAGGCCAGTATGACCCTGAGTAGCATCCTGCCCTCACCAAGAATGATACCTCAGTATAAAGAAAAAAATTATCAATTTCAACAATTGGCTAAGCTTCTGGTGTCATTCAGAGGGGATCCAGTGTCTGTCAGCCTGGGATGACATGCTCGACAAACCACACTGCTTCTCTAGAGACGGTTTGCGCCCGTCACCCTTAGGCGTTCGAATACTGGCCAAGGCTCTTGCCATCCCTATAATGCCTTTTTTAGGCAAGGCTCAAAAGATAAAGCCACCGCCGTAAATAGCACAAGTAACAAAAAACTGAGGGTAATACCACTCAATGCCAGAAGTCTAAACCTCAAAATGCACACACTCGAGGCACTCCTCGGTATAGAAAAAAATCGATATATGTGCAGTAACACATATGAGCACCCCAACACTACCAGGCTACAACTCATAACCATACATTTTGGCCACAAAACCCGGACCGAAATAAAAAAGGCAGGGGATTGGGATTATCCATACTCATCATGGACCCACACCTCCAGGTTAGTGGCACAGCACGATGCTTCAGAGATCATCCACATGCAACTAGCAATGGGAAAAACTGCTCTTCTAATTATAGCTTGCTACAGATCATCCACCATATCCCAAGAGCCCCACTCCGCATTCCTGGAAACACTGGGAATCATAAAGGTCCTAGCAAACACCCTGATATTGGGTGATTTCAATTACCCACACATTAACTGGGAGAACTACTCAAGTACAAACTCCCTTGCCCAACATTTCCTAGAATTTATAAACTTAAATGCCCTGGATCAACTGGTCAACACCCCCACCAGAGGTGACAACATATTGGACATGGTAATCACCAACATGGGTGACCGGTGTTCCACATGGAGGTCAACCCCTCTCTGGTTAGATCTAAACCAATCACTCTGGATAGCCACATTCCGCCACCACCCCCGGTCAAATAAACCCCCGTGAAAAACTTTTCAAAAGCAAATTTCACATTACTTAAGACCAAGGTGGGAAGTTTCAAAGCCCCCATGCTAAAGGATAATGCTGTCCAAACTGCAAAATCCTTTAGTAATGCACTCTACTGGTACCTACAAGAATGCATGGATCGTGCTATCCCAAACAAAACCAAGACTCACTCCTCCAAGAAAAGGAAACCAGTCTGGTGGACCACTGCCATAAACAAGCTATACAATAGAAGGAGGAAACTAGTACAGAAAAGAGTAAAATCCCAAGAAGGGAAGACATCCCTGATCAGTATCAGCAAGAAACTACATTCCCTCATAAAATCATCCAAGGCTAGCTTTGAAAGAAAAATTGCCATGGACTCCAAAGATAACCACAAGACATTCTTTAGCTACATCAAGAATCTAAGTGACAATTCTCAGATCTCTTTGGAGTTAGTGCAGAATGGCACAAAATACACTGAACCGACTG
The DNA here is from genome assembly GCF_019279795.1 of Protopterus annectens. Lineage (NCBI taxonomy): Eukaryota > Metazoa > Chordata > Ceratodontiformes > Protopteridae > Protopterus > Protopterus annectens. The sequence continues at coordinate 344,061,042 of NC_056743.1, forward strand.
ATATAGCCAACATCCTGGCAGACAGGTTCAGTGCAAACTTCACCCCCCTCTCACCCCCAAAAGGGCCCATAACTATACCAGAAGAATGTAGTGCCCCTGAAATCACAGACACTCAGGTTAAAACAGCCCTTTCCAAAGCCAAAAACACAGCATCAATGGGACCGGATGGTTTCCCAGGCTGTGTTCTGCACGAGCTCAAAGATGAACTAACCCCTCACCTAAACACACTGTTTAAACTCAGCATCTCTATAGGCTATGTGCCCACAGAGTGGCGCACAGCAACGGTTATTTTGCTCAACAAAGGTGGAGCCACAATGGACCCTGGGAGCTAACACCCTATAAGCCTGACTAGCTTGGTCTGCAAAGCTATGGAGCACATCATCATGGATCTCATTAACAGAGACATTGGGAACCTCCAAACACTGGACCCTACCCAGTTCAGCTTTGTTAAGGGCAGATCATGCCTCCTAAACCAGGTGGACTTCTTTGAGACAGTTACCAAGGCTATAGACTAGGGAAAGGTGATCCACACAGCCTACCTAGATCTTACAAAGGCCTTTGACACCATTCCCCACTCAGGTATTATAGACAAGCTCACCAGCCTGAACATAAACCCCTATGTCATGAGATGGGTTGCCATCTGACTTGGTAAGAGTTGCGGGAGCTAGGTCTGACTCTAAACTGGTTACAAGTTGCATTCCAGAGGGCTCAGTCCTAGGACCCCTCCTGTTCGGCATATACTTCTCAGAGGTACAGGCAAGCACAGGAGGACTATGACTGACTAAGTTTGCAGACTAGAGGCTATAATTGACTCTCTGGCTGATGCAAACATCCTCCAAAAGGGTCTCACTGAGACAGATACCTGGTGTCAAAACCATGGCCTCAAGCTAAATGCCAAAAAGTGCATAGTCATCCCCTTTGGAAAAAAAAACAAAGTACCCACAAACTACCACATAGGTGGTAGCCCCCTAAATACAGAAGACGTAATAAGGGATCTGGGGACCCAAGTAGGTAGTAACCTCTCCTTTGATGATCACATTGCCAAAGTGTTAGAAAATCCTTCTATGTGGCCCACCTAATCACAAAAGGGTTTGCATCCAGATCGAAAGAGGTCATTGGACCCCTCTTCGCATCACTCATCAAACTCATCATAGAGTACAATGCACCATTTGGGATGTACCTTACAAAACACCTGCAACAACTGCAAAGACCACAGAAGTACCTCACCAAGAGGATCACTGGCCTCAAGCAGATGCCCCATGCAGCTCAACTGAAGAAACTCCAACTGTACTTGGTTGCATACCGCCTACTCAGAGGTGATCTCTGCCTGACATACAAGGCCATGTCCAACCCAGAATTGATGGACATGCTCCACCTAAAGAAAACCATATCCCCTCAAGCCACATGCTTCAGGGATATAAACCTCACCACAACAATAAATAGGACATGCTGGAATGATAGATTCCTGTCCCAGAGACATTGCATGCTCTGGAACAAGATTCCAGTCTACATTAGGCAGAGCTCCTCACTAACCATCTTCAAGAGAAACCTTGCTGAGTGGATGGGAAACAGAAAGTTTACCCCAGGGATCACTGCAGTGGCTCTGCTGGACAGAGGCACAGGGAACTAATCTAAGGGGGTGGCGAAAGCCAACACATTCTGGCTAAGCTTATAAATGCTTTCGCGCAGATAGCCTAGTTACCTACCTATGAACCTAAATGCTTTTTGAGACAAGATACTTTTTTTCTGTACTGCTTTTCCAGTTTGGTTGTAATCTTAGTTTCAACACTGGTTCATCTCATCACCTTTTTCTAGCAGTGTGTAGCTATATATAGTGCACTGTGGTATGACAAAACTTGGCTGCAGAGGCTTAACACACTCATTGCGAAGTGCCTTTTTTTCTTTTAGGAAGTGCAAAAATGGACAACAGAAAAATACTAAGACAAGTAGAGTTCATTGTATCCTTGAGTGCATAGCTGCTGTGATACAACTTCCTTTAACAAAATAGCCAAGTTTGTAGCTAATGTATCCTACTGTAAACATCACTGCTTAAATCTAATTATCCTGCCATGCACACCACTGTTTAACACTAATTGATGCCACCGTACATGAGTTCCTAAAGATAACGTAATCGAATGCTCAGAACTTTGAAACAGCCGCATTTTGAAGATCGAATTGTGGGATCACTGTACAGTGAAAATTTGGATATTTGCCCTTTCCTCACTGTAGTGTGATCTTGGAGTTGTTATATATATTAAGCAGAGGGTGTGGGGGGCACAGCCCCCCACAAAGAAAGCTTCAATATGTGGCCATTTCAATGTTTTGAGCGTTCAATTACGTTATCTTTCGATAATGTAATATGAACCCACCATACTCACCACTGCTTAACAGTCATGCATCCTACCATATGCACCACTGATAAATCTAATGTACAGTATCATGCACACCACTGTTTTACGCAGCACTGCTTAACACTAATATATACTACTGTACACACCACTAATACATCCTACCGTACCACACCACTGTTTAACACTAATGGATCCTACCATACACACCACTGTTTAACACTAATGCATCCTGACATAAACACCACTGTTTAACACTAATGTATCCTAACTTATACACCGCTGTTTAACACTAATACATCCTACCTTACACACCACTGTTTAACACTAATGGATCCTACCATACACACCACTGTTTAACGCTAATGCATCCTGACATAAACACCACTGTTTAACACTAATGTATCCTAACTTATACACCGCTGTTTAACACTAATACATCCTACCATACACACCACTGTTTAACACTAATACATCCTACTGTACACACCACTGTTTAACACTAATGAATCCTACCATCCACACCACTGTTTAACACTAATGCATCCTACCGTACACAATAGTGTTTTACACTAATGCATCCTACCGTACACACCACTGTTTAACACTAATGCATCCTACCATACACACACTGTGCAACACTAATGCATCCTACTGTACACACCACTGGTTAACACTAATGCATCCTACCATGCACACCACTGTTTAACACTAATAGATCCTACCATGCACACCACTGTTTAACACTAATAGATCCTACCATACACACCACTGTTTAACATTAATGCATCCTGCCATAAACACCATTGTTTAACACTAATGTTTCCTAACTTATACACCACTGTTTAACACTAATACATCCTACTGTACACACCACTGTTTAACACTAATACATCCTACCATACATACCACTGTTTAACAGTAATGCATCCTACCGTCCACACCACTGTTTAACACTAATGCATCCTACCATACACACCACTGTGCAACACTAATGCATCCTACAGTACACACTACTGCTTAACACTAATGTATCGTGCCATACACACCAATGTTTAACACTAATACATCCTACCGTACACAACACTGCTTAACACTAATCTATCCTACCATACACACCACTGCTTAAAACTAATGCATCCTACCTACACACCACTGTTTAACACTAAAGAAGCTCAACTGTTTTGAACTTGCTAATCGCCTTACCTTCAGTCATCTTTAAATAGCCCAGAAAATAATACACAAACCACACATATGCCATTCTCTGCAAAACACACTCAAGCGCTATTCCCCAGTTGCCTTTGCTCAGGTAATCAGAGCCTACTAATAATGTCCAAATCCCGTAATACAACTGGGGACTCACTACACTCATCTTGTGTGATTGGACAGTGGACCTCCCTGCCTATCCCACTAAAACAGGACAGCTGTGTTTCTAGCTTTAAGCACAACCTAAAATACTAGCTCTGTCCTTGGTCACACTCTAGCATGCTCTTGCAGATCTGTAGACTATCACCAACCCCTAATGTAACTGAATCCTGTTTTTATTGATAACTGGGTACTACTTTTCATCATATTCTTAATTAAATGAAATTTGAATATTGCTATACATGTAAATGCAATCTGTTTATTATTATATAACACTCATACAGAAATCCAATTGTATTAATCTCCGCCTTGATATTTTTATCCGCTGGATGATTCTAAAACCCCATTCTATGCCTTGATGTTTGTATCCGCTGGATGATTCTGAAACCCCATTCTATGCCTTGATATTTGTATCCGCTGGATGATTCTAAAACCCCATTCTATGCCTTGATGTTTGTATCCGCTGGATGATTCTAAAACCCCATTCTATGCCTTGATGTTTGTATCCGCTGGATGATTCTAAAACCCCATTCTATGCCTTGATGTTTGTATCCGCTGGATGATTCTAAAACCCCATTCTATGCCTTGATGTTTGTATCCGCTGGATGATTCTAAAACCCCATTCTATGCCTTGATATTTGTATCCGCTGGATGATTCTAAAACCCCATTCTATGCCTTGATATTTGTATCCGCTGGATGATTCTAAAACCCCATTCTGTGCCTTGATATTTGTATCCGCTGGATGATTCTAAAACCCCATTCTGTGCCTTGATATTTGTATCCGCTGGATGATTCTAAAACCCCATTCTATGCCTTGATGTTTGTATCCGCTGGATGATTCTAAAACCCCATTCTATGCCTTGATATTTGTATCCGCTGGATGATTCTAAAACCCCATTCTATGCCTTGATATTTGTATCCACTGGATGATTCTAAAACCCCATTCTATGCCTTGATATTTGTATCCGCTGGATGATTCTAAAACCCCATTCTATGCCTTGATGTTTGTATCCGCTGGATGATTCTAAAACCCCATCCTATGCCTTGATGTTTGTATCCGCTGGATGATTCTAAAACCCCATTCTATGCCTTGATATTTGTATCCGCTGGATGATTCTAAAACCCCATTCTATGCCTTGATATTTGTATCCGCTGGATGATTCTAAAAACCCATTCTATGCCTTGATATTTGTATCCGCTGGATGATTCTAAAACCCCATTCTATGCCTTGATATTTGTATCCGCTGGATGATTCTAAAACCCCATTCTGTGCCTTGATATTTGTATCCGCTGGATGATTCTAAAACCCCATTCTATGCCTTGATGTTTGTATCTGCTGGATGATTCTAAAACCCCATTCTATGCCTTGATGTTTGCATCCGCTGGATGATTCTAAAACCCCATTCTATGCCTTGATGTTTGTATCCGCTGGATGATTCTAAAACCCCATTCTGTGCCTTGATGTTTGTATCCGCTGGATGATTCTAAAACCCCATTCTATTAAGAAACTGATTCTTTTTTCCCTGTAATTCTTTGTAGCTTTTGAATTTCTAATAGAGCTTTTCTCCCACCACCTCTATTGAAAATGGGCCTGAGTGCCTAGTTGTATGATCCTGGTAAACAAAAGGTAATAAATAAGTAGGTAAACTTGCTTACATTGATTTCAAAGCACTCCTGGTGCTAAAACAGCATAATATGACATGATGAAGTCCAGTGATATAAATTGTAAACTACAGTAATATTTGGAATAGGAATCATGAAGCGTATGAGGTATTAACTAGAAATGTTCTACAATTGTTCAGCATCTAGTTGGGGTTGTTTGTTCTGATTTTTGTTTTGCACCCTCCCTCCCTATTGATATCCTGTTTTTATACTTGGTGGCTTTGCAGTTGCCCGCCCCTCCTGTAAATTTGATCTAGGACACGCCTCCCAGTCTAGTGTCATTACCTCATTCTACCTAATACAGGAAGAACATTTGAGAAGGCCAACCCAGTTCATTTCTGCTCCTCCTTTCCCCTTTCCACTTTACAAAAAAAACATTTCTAAGCTTGTTTCCTGCCTTTCCTGTATAGATTTGCTGTATCCAGGACTGTTTGTAATCTTCTGAGCCCCCAAGCCTTTCTGTGTTGGAGGAAAGCCTTCTAGCTTAAATTTGCTTCTTAGAACTAGCCAGTTTTTTAGTTTTAGCACTCAAATTTGTTTCTTTGAGCTCAGCACTTGTTCAGAACTTGTTGTAAGCACTAAATAAGTTACAAATTACTACAGAACTTAACTTCCCTCACTTGTCTAGAGGAAAACAGTTTTTAGTACTCAATAAATAAGCACCTATCCAGGCATGTCTAAGGGTCAGCTCCCGGTGTTTTCTCCTGTCTACCTGATGAATCTGGGCATCTTGGGGCAATGCAGCAATTGCCTCATGTACACAGACAACCCTCTCCTCCTACCACCCAACACTACAACCTGTGAGAGATGCACTTATATAGCCAAACTGGAAGCAAAGTTCTCTTTGGCCAAGACTGGACTAGACAGTCAAGAGGAGAAGATAAACAATTGCACCACACCACACTCATCACATAGTCCCTCAAAACCTGCACCACCAGAAAACACACATAGAAACGCAAAACACACACCTACATTCGCGGAGGCTCTCAAAAAAAATCTACCCATGCTACAGGGACCTCCAAAGCAGAAACGCAAGCAACCTCAACCCCCCCCCCCCCAACACAACCCAATGACACATAGCCCACAAACTCAACCACAGCCCATAAGACATAACAACGTACCCAACACTCTAGTCATAGGTGACTCTTTAGTCAGGTACACTGATGTTCCACTCACCAGGCTAAACAAGGAGAAAGTTACTGTCAGCTGCCTGTCAGGTGTCAGGATCTGCCACATAATGCATGCACTCATGTCACTCCACAACAAGTACAAATATGACTCTGTCATTGTCCATGTTGGTGTGAATGACCTGAGATGTGCCTCCCTGGACTACATGAAAAGAGGCATGGAGGAGCTGTCTGATCTTGTAGCCCAGGCAGGTATGACCCTAGCCCTGAGTAGCATTCTGCCATCACCCAGAATGTTACCACAGTTGTTGTGTCTTTCGGCTTTTCCCGGTACACGGACAAAATGATTGACTTCAACAATTGGCTAAGCTTCTGGTGTCATACTAAGGGGATCCAGTATCTGTCTGCCTGGGATGACATGATTGACAAACCACGATGCTTTGCCAGAGATGGCCTGCACCTGTTGCCCTTAGGATTCCGGATACTGGCTAAGGCTCTTGCCACCCCTATAGTGCCTTTTGAAGGCAAGATTTAAATGACAAATTCACCACTGTAATAGGTACAAGCAAGCAAAATCTGAGAGTAATGCTACTTAATGCTAGAAGTCTAAACCTCAAAATGCACTCACTTGAGGCACTTCTTAAAATAGAGAACATCAACATCTGTGCAGTGACAGAGACCTGGTTCAAGGCTCCAGAGAGCACCCCTGCATTACCAGGCTATAATTTATACCACACCTTTCAGCCACCTAACTTGGTCCGAAGCACTAAAGGTGGAGGCGTGTCCATATTCATTAGGGATATCCACACCTCCAGGCTAGTTGCTCAGCATAATGCATCCGGGATTATCCAAGTGCAACTAACTCTGGGCAAGACCACAATCCAAATTGTAGCTTGCTACAGATCCCCCACCATGCCCCAGGATTTCCACTCCTCATTTCTTGATACACTGGAAAATAGTAGAGTACAACCTAACACCCTAATAATGGATGATTTCAACTACCCCACCATTAACTGGGAAAACTACTCGTGTACCAACTCTTGTGCTCAACGTTTTCTGGAATTCATAAATTCCAACGCCTTGGATCAACTTATCCACACCCCCACCAGGGGCAGTAATATCCTAGACCTAGTAATTACCAACATGGGCAACCAGTGTTCCACACCAGAAGTCAATTCCTCGGTCAGATCTGACCATAAGAAAATCACCCTAGATATCCACATCCCACCCCTCACCTCCCATTAGAGAAACCACCGTAAACAATTTCTCCAAAGCCAACTTCACTCTTCTTATGACAGAAGTGGCAAACTTAACGACACCCATGCTGACAGACAATAGAGGTACGATTGCTGAATCCTATACAAATGCACTTTATAAAGCACTTACATGAGTGCATGGATCGTGCAACCCCTAACAGAACCAAGATGCAATCCTCCAAGAAAAAGGAAGCTAATCTGGTGGTCTCCTGCCATAAACAAACTCTACAACAGAAGAAAGAAACTGTTGCAAAAAAGAGTAAAATTCCATGATTGGAAGAACTCCATGGTCAGCCTCAGTAAGAAGCTGAGATTCCTCATAAAATCCTCCAAAGCTAGCTATGAAAACAAAACCACCACTGATTCTAAAGACAGACACAAAGCATTCTATAGCTATGTCAAGAATCTCAATGGCAACACTCAGATCTACTCTGAGTTACAGCACAATGGCACTAAATATACTAAATGCTAAATAATGGTACTAAATAAGAACCAACTGATTTTGCCAACATCCTGGCAGATAGGTTCAGTGCTAACCTTACCCCTCTCTCACCCCCTAAAGGGCCCATCTCTATACTGGAAGAATGCAAAGTTCCTGTAATCATGGTTGCAAAGGTAAAAAACACACTCTCCAAAGCCAAGAACACAGCATCCATGGGACCTGACAACATCCCAGGTTGCATTCTACATGAACTACAGAACGAATTGGCACCCTACCTAAGTACCATGTTCAGTCATAGCCTCATCTCAGGCTTTGTGCCCACTGAATGGCACACAACAATAGTTATTCCACCTACAAAGAGGGAGCCACCACAGACCATGGGAACTACCACCCCATCAGCCTGACGAGCCTGGTCTGCAAGGCTATGGAAGTATCATCATGGAACTTATAAGCAATGATATTGGTAATCTCCAAATTCTAGACCCTACCCAGTTCAGGTTAGTAAAAGGCAGATCATGTCTTCTAAACCTGATAGACTTGTTTGAAGTGGTCACCAAAGCTGTAGATGAGGGTAAGGTGGTTCACACAGCCTATCTAGATCTCGCCAAGGCTTTTGACACCATCCTCCACTCTGAAATTATAGATATACTCACCAAACTAGGTATAAATCCCTATGTCACAAAATGGGTTGCCAACTAGCTCACTGACAGAACCCACACTGTAAAAGTAGCAGACTCTAAATCCAACTTCAGACCAGTGACAAGTGGAGTACCACATGGTTAAGTCCTAGGTCCTCTCCTGTTTGGTATCTACTTCTCTGAAGTACAGGCTAACACAGAAGGTCTTTGGCTAACAAAGTTCACAGATGACTGCAAACTAGGAGCCATAATCAAAACTCCTAACGATGTGGACATCCTACAAAAGTGCCTCACTGAAACAGATGCCTGGTGTCAAAGCCATGGCCTCAAGCTCAATGCCAAAAAGTGCATTGTCATCCCTTTTGGTAAAAACTCTGTACCCATGCACTACCACATAGGCAGTAGTCTACTTAACACTGAAAGTGTGATAAGAGACCTTGGGACACAGGTGGACAGTAGTCTCGCCTTTGATAATCACATTGCCACAATAGTCAGGAAATCCTTCTACGTGGCACACCTCATTACAAAAAGTTTCTCATCCAGGAAAGAAAAGAGGTCATTGTTCCCCTCTACTCATCACTCATTAGACCCATTATAGAGTACAACACCCCTTTTGGTATGTACCTCACAAGACATCTACAACAACTGGAAAGGCCACAGAAATACCTCGCAAAGAGGATTACCAGCCTCAAACAGATGCCCTATGCAGACTGTCTCAAAAACCTCCAGCTTTACTCTGTTTCATATCGCCTACTCAGAGGCAATCTCTGCCTAACATACAAAGCTATGTCAAACCCAGAGCTGTTGGACATGCTCCACTTAAAGAAATCCCTCCGAGCTACATGCTCTAGGGACCTAAACCTTGTCACCACAATAAACAGAACATGCTGGAGGGATAGATTCCTGTCCCAGAGACTTCCCATACTTTGGAACAAACTACCTATCTATATCAAACAAAGCTCCTCATTAGCACTCTTCACGAAAAATTTGATGATTGGATGGGGAGATAGGAAATTTACTCCAAGGATCAATTCTGTGGCTATGCTTTACAGGGGCACAGGAAAATAATTTTCTTGGGTGGCAAAAGCCAGGGCACCATTTGGCTAGGCTTATATAGGTCCTAGGGCCAAAAGCCTAGTACCTACTTATGAATTCTTACTCATCAGTTTCACACACATTCTATCTATCTCAGAAGTAAAGTGTTATTCATAGAAACGTGCATCGCTGTTATTACACTGCACTTTTGTTTAATGAACATGTACTGAAGACCTCATAGCTGTTATCCTAGAAGCGTAATCATGACTGCACCTGACCTTAGCTCTGTGTATGTGAGTGCTGACACCTCATCAAAATGGCACATGGCAGGGGTGACCTCTCTCTCCTAATCAATTTAACTTTTCCATGGACCCACTAACTTTGGTATTTATTTATTTGTCTTTGTTTACTGAGAAAGTCTGACTGAGTAATACCCATTCTCAGCAGAGGCCTGGGGAAGAATAAATCCATTAGCTTACATTGTATTATACTAAGTTCCATTTACATTTATACACAGTAGTTACATTTATACATTCTAAGATTTTACAGAGTTGGAAGTTACTAAAGAGAAAGCCCATGTGCACCTTAATGGATTGTACAGGCAGCAGCTATGTATAAAAATTTACAACCAATCACCTTCAACCATTGTTCTATTAAAAATGGGGTTTTACTTCCTGTGATGATGTGAGGTAGTGCCAGCCAATGAATGTAACATATGCCGGCATAGCTAGTGGAAGTTTTATAAAGAATTATATGTTTGTATATCAAACTGATTTGTACAGGTGCTTATGTTGAAAATGTATGTGTAAAGCTGCTTGTGTTAAAAATGTACCAACCGTGGGTCCTGCTGGACAGAAAAGAAATACATCTCTATGTCAGACTGTATTGTAACTGTTAAAATCAAGATATTGTAACAGAGGATACTGGCAGAAAAAAGGTTAATTTCACTCCAGCTAACTTTTAAAAATTGTCTGAATTTAAATTAGCTGGTTTAGGCCATAAAGATTATATCTTACAGTTCTTATTCCAACTATAGACAAAATGTCTGTGACAACCAGGAATAGAAGTCCTACTGTATTTTCTTTAGGCGTGAACTAGCTTTGAAGGCTGGCAAAACACTCAGTGTTTTTCTTTTGTAATGCGTAGTACATTTAGCAGACAAAGCTTCATGCACTATGAAGAAATATGATTGGGTTTTTGATCACAATACTAAATTGTTCTCTCTTTGGATGGCAAAATTCACGTCTTGAGGTGAAACATGTCATCCATGTTTCAGGCACATAAAAGGGTTATGATGGACGACCCACTCATAATCCTGTATAATAATATCATCTTAGCTCCCCGGCAATTCAGCAACACTTACTAAGATACAAACATTTTAAAAATTCTCGACTACAAAAGTTGCATTAATAACTATCCCTCGGACATTTCTCTTTTATATAAATTCCTTCTATCAGCTTATTTCATATTAGCTTGCTATTAAGTTGTAAGAACTAAAATCGTGTGATGATTTAAGGATGCAAAAATTGTTCTGGAACTTTTTGATTTCTAGTTATTCCAAACTGTTTTAAATTCATTATTCTAAAATTTCTAACTTCTAGCTACTTCTTGTTTCTGGCTTAGACTGTATTGTTGGAAAGGTTACTAGCCCTTCTATATTGTAATAATTTCACATTGCCTTTTCTATTTAAAACCTAGTAAACAAACTCAGATATGCAATTTAGTGATTTAACTAGTAAAAAAATGTTCAAAGCTTGCTTAAAAAGTACAACATTTTGGACATCATAGTATTTGATCAACCAGTTTTTAAGAGCCCAAATATTAAAGTCTGGGGTCTATATCACCTTATGAGGACTTTCTAATAATTATCAGATGCATATTTCTTTGCCAGAAATATTGTATCACATTAGCAACCTGATATATTTATCACTAACAATAGAAGTGCATGGAAACATGAGTGTGATTTTGGTTGCTTTAATACTGACATTTAAATATTTACTTTTAATCAGTGAAAGGCTTGCATTATTTAGCTCTTTGAAATAAATACTGCTTTTTGTCAAATCAGTTATACCCTCCTGTAAATTCCTCTTATAGTGGCAATTTGGCTTTAAAGAATTTCTTGCTTCATAATGGTTGGAGTGAGATCATGGCCAGATTCCAAAAGACTTGCTCTCAGTGTAAATGACTTACTTCATTGTAAGGACCATCTATAAACTAGCTTACACTGGGACCCGTATCCCAAAACACTTGCCCTCAGTCAGCCTGCTCTCAGTCACTTTCACTGTAAACAAGTCTTTTGAAATCAGGCCCCATACAATTAAGGAAGGTAAAGTCTGGCTGCATTTACAGCGCACTTCTCAGTTTTAAATTCCCTTTATCAAGAATGTATATCATTTAATGTTTATAAACAAGAAAGCTATATTCAGACTTCTCCACATTCTATTCCATCTGCTGATGTGCACATAGTAACATTCTTTGCACTTTTTGTTACCATTGTTACTGAAGATGTGTTCTGTCAGGGATAACACAGCAGTAGTGTAAAAACTCTCTCTAGGTGATTTGGCCACATTTTCTAATTATTCAGAATCTGCAAAAAGATTCTGTGTCTGCTAACATTTTTAAATCATTTTACGGCTTTCTGTTCTAGTTAAATTTCATACTATAGGAGAATGAGTAAATCCACAGGGTGTTTTTGTTACTAGATAGTCCTGCCATGTTTTAAAATATTTAAATGTCTCCCAACTGGCGATAGGATTCAGGTTAAGTTATAGGATGGGGCTTGGGATGGAGAAAGTTGTGTCAAACTAAAAAGGACTTAACAACATGGTGACTATGTTAAAAGTAACTTAACATTTTTTTCTGGGCATCCTGAATTCAGTTTTAAAATTCTGAAAATGAATAATGTTCTATTAATTACTGTTTTGCAGATGATTTCTTTGTAATAAATCACTCTGTTAACCAATATGCTATTGTGGTATCTTAAACATACTATGTCCTAGTGGAAAAATAGGGTGCTGCACATTTTCTAGAGTAAAGACTTTGACCTCTCAGTTTGCAGTATTACAAATCTGCACATTTCTCTAAATGAAGTATGTTGTTTTATTGTTCAATCCCTATAATGCATTACCCCACAGAATGTGAATTCTCATGGGTTCATATGTGTTTACTAGGCTAATGACCACAATGGCCTTTTTAACACTAGCCATGTATCCCAAATCTGTGACAAGTTTTGGTACTCTTGATGAGTGTAAGCCGGGGCTTGGCAGGTGAAAAATGTACAATCAGGGGCCTGGGAGATGAGTCATTATAGGCTGCCTATGTCCATTAGAGACATAGGTGCCAAACCAGGGTCCAAGTTACACTTGAAATGGGTCAGGGTGAACTCTGCTTCACATGCATGGGGTGCCTGTTCCCAAGACAGGGTAGTATCTGGGATACATACCTGTCTCTCCAGCAGGTCCTGTTTTTATCACAGGAAAAGGTTTAAATCTTTAGAAAGGATAATTCTGGTACTCTGTTTTACAGATATGCAGGAGGTCCATCAGAGTGGGAGTTAACACCTTGTATGCCAAGCATAGATCTCCCCTCAACAGCTGGTAGGCGACAGAATACAAGGAAAGTCCTTGAGGTGGTCTGCACAGGACATGTTACTTACACCCCATATTCTTTTCGAGAGAAACTTCTGTTGACATTCCAATTGCTGGATTGTTTCTTCATTTACAGCCACATACCACATTCCATCTGTTCTCTCTTTTTCGCTAATCATCCTGTTTTACAACACTCTCATTCCGTCTGTCATTGCTTTCATCTGATATACCACGTTCCATCTGTTCTCTCTTTTTCGCCAATCATCCTGTTTTACAACACTCTCATTCCATCTGTCATTGCTTTCATCTGATATACCACATTCCATCTGCTCTCTCTTTTTCGCCAATCATCCTGTTTTACAACACTCTCATTCCGTCTGTCATTGCTTTCATCTGATATACCACATTCCATCTGTTCTCCCTTTTTCGCTAATCATCCTGTTTTACAACACTCTCATTCCATCTGTCATTGCTTTCATCTGATATACCACGTTCCATCTGTTCTCTCTTTTTCGCTAATCATCCTGTTTTACAACACTCTCATTCCGTCTGTCATTGCTTTCATCTGATATACCACGTTCCATCTGTTCTCTCTTTTTCGCCAATCATCCTGTTTTACAACACTCTCATTCCGTCTGTCATTGCTTTCATCTGATATACCACGTTCCATCTGTTCTCTCTTTTTCGCTAATCATCCTGTTTTACAACACTCTCATTCCATCGCTAATCATCCTGTTTTACAACACTCTCATTCCGTCTGTCATTGCTTTCATCTGATATACCACGTTCCATCTGTTCTCTCTTTTTCGCTAATCATCCTGTTTTACAACACTCTCATTCCGTCGCTAATCATCCTGTTTTACAACACTCTCATTCCGTCTGTCATTGCTTTCATCTGATATACCACGTTCCATCTGTTCTCTCTTTTTCGCTAATCATCCTGTTTTACAACACTCTCATTCCGTCTGTCATTGCTTTCATCTGATATACCACGTTCCATCTGTTCTCTCTTTTTCGCTAATCATCCTGTTTTACAACACTCTCATTCCGTCTGTCATTGCTTTCAACTGATATACCACGTTCCATCTGTTCTCTCTTTTTCGCTAATCATCCTGTTTTACAACACTCTCATTCCGTCGCTAATCATCCTGTTTTACAACACTCTCATTCCGTCTGTCATTGCTTTCATCTGATATACCACGTTCCATCTGTTCTCTCTTTTTCGCTAATCATCCTGTTTTACAACACTCTCATTCCGTCTGTCATTGCTTTCATCTGATATACTACGTTCCATCTGTTCTCTCTTTTTCGCTAATCATCCTGTTTTACAACACTCTCATTCCATCTGTCATTGCTTTCATCTGTGTCTCCACACTTTTTCTGCTGCAATCAGATCTTATCACGTCTTACCACTGGCCCTCTTCTACCCTGCCCCATTGATGGTTTCTCTCTATAGCCCCCTGACCACTGAACTAATTCCTGTTGCCTAACCTCTTCTGCCATCTTTTCCTTGTGCTTTCCCAAGGCCATGTGATCATGTGATCAATCCGAGGAGATTAATTGCACGGCACTACTTCAAACCACATCTTCTGCTGTCGCGCTCCATCAGGAGTGCATCAGTCCTCCTGAATCATGTGACCAATCTGAGGAGATTCATTGCATGGCACTACTTCAAACCACTTCTTCTGCTGTCGCGCTCCATCAGGAGTGCATCAGTCCTCCTGAATCATGTGATCAATCCGAGGAGATTCATTGCACGGCACTACTTCAAACCACGTCTTCTGCTGTCGCGCTCCATCAGGAGTGCATCAGTCCTCCTGAATCATGTGATCAATCTGAGGAGATTCATTGCACGGCACTACTTCAAACCACTTCTTCTGCTGTCGCGCTCCATCAGGAGTGCATCAGTCCTCCTGAATCATGTGACCAATCTGAGGAGATTCATTGCACGGCACTACTTCAAACCACTTCTTCTGCTGTCGCGCTCCATCAGGACTGCATCAGTCCTCCTGAATCATGTGACCAATCTGAGGAGATTCATTGCACGGCACTACTTCAAACCACTTCTTCTGCTGTCGCGCTCCATCAGGAGTGCATCAGTCCTCCTGAATCATGTGATCACTCCGAGGAGATTCATTGCACGACACTACTTCAAACCACTTCTTCTGCTGTCGCGCTCCATCAGGAGTGCATCAGTCCTCCTGAATCATGTGATCAATCCGAGGAGATTCATTGCACGGCACTACTTCAAACCACTTCTTCTGCTGTCGCGCTCCATCAGGAGTGCATCAGTCCTCCTGAATCATGTGATCAATCCGAGGAGATTCATTGCACTGCACTACTTCAAACCACTTCTTCTGCTGTCGCGCTCCATCAGGAGTGCATCAGTCCTCCTGAATCATGTGATCAATCCGAGGAGATTCATTGCACGGCACTACTTCAAACCACGTCTTCTGCTGTCGCGCTCCATCAGGAGTGCATCAGTCCTCCTGAATCATGTGATCAATCCGAGGAGATTCATTGCACGGCACTACTTCAAACCACTTCTTCTGCTGTTGCGCTCCATCAGGAGTGCATCAGTCCTCCTGAATCATGTGATCAATCCGAGGAGATTCATTGCACGGCACTACTTCAAACCACTTCTTCTGCTGTCGCGCTCCATCAGGAGTGCATCAGTCCTCCTGAATCATGTGACCAATCTGAGGAGATTCATTGCACGGCACTACTTCAAACCACTTCTTCTGCTGTCGCGCTCCATCAAGAGTGCATCAGTCCTCCTGAATCATGTGACCAATCTGAGGAGATTCATTGCACGGCACTACTTCAAACCACTTCTTCTGCTGTCGCGCTCCATCAGGAGTGCATCAGTCCTCCTGAATCATGTGATCAATCTGAGGAGATTCATTGCACGGCACTACTTCAAACCACTTCTTCTGCTGTCGCGCTCCATCAGGAGTGCATCAGTCCTCCTGAATCATGTGATCAATCCGAGGAGATTCATTGCACGGCACTACTTCAAACCACGTCTTCTGCTGTCACGTTCCATCAGGAGTGCATCAGTCATCCTGAATCATGTGATCAATCCGAGGAGATTCATTGCACGGCACTACTTCAAACCACGTCTTCTGCTGTCGCGCTCCATCAGGAGTGCATCAGTCCTCCTGATCTACCTGTTACAATCCCTCAAAATGTAAAGCTTCAGGTTTTTGTATGTCTGACTCTGTACATATCCACCACTGTTGTTCTTCAAAAGCAAATTGCCATAGCCCTGGTGTTATGCTGCCATATTCCAAACATTGTTCTCATCCCGGAAATATTGTTATGTTAAAATCGATCGATTACTCCACTACTTTTTATTATCCTTGACTTGGGTTACCCTCCAGTTTCTTAAAAAATACTTAAAGAAGTCATCCCAATCAGAGTGTGGATGACACAGATTCACAATATTTTTCCAGTATTTATTTCCCTGTAAGGCAGCCTCTGCCAACCTCATTTTCTGCATATTACTGCATTCTAGCATATAGTCTGTCATAGTAAGGCCTACCTGTTCCTTTTCCCAATACATTTTTGCTGTTGTCTCATATTGTGCTTCCAAATTTTAAAACCTTCTGCCATCTCACCTTCATTTCTTTCTGCCCTGCCTTCTTTATAATTCTTTCTATTTAACAGTGTTATATACTCATTCAAGTTTTAGGGCTCCCTCTGACAGCAAGCAACCCTCCCTTGCAACGTGTCTTTTCCTACTTAGGAAGATAGACACCCTGAACCCTTAAATGACAGCATCTGTGCTCAGCACAAGTTGTACAAGTCTTCTGGTATTATATCTAGTTTCTCCTCACTCCCAATTGTTATATAATTTCCCCACTTTTTTTGAATTCTGTGTCCTGTAATCAGCCCCATCCTACAAGCCAACTAGTTCTTATCTTTTTCCCCTTGTGTCCCAAACATCTCCCCCTTAAATGGCAATCAGACCCACAGTGTCTTCACATGCAAGCAAAACTGATTTCTGTTTGTCTTTACCCCAGCAGTGCATTCTATTAATGTTGTCCATGGTCTGAGTTCTTATCACCCTTACTAACACTCATGCTCCAATTGTCCTCCCTCCCTACACTGATTCCCTCCTTACTCACCTGAGTTCTTAACGTTGTCCATGGTCTGAGTTCTTATCATCACCCTTACTAATTAACCTCCTGCACAATAATATATTCTAAATGGTCACACTTGTGTGCACACAGTCACAATCACAAACACACAGAGGCACACATACACACACATTCAGTCACACACAGACTTAAAACAACTGGTAACAATACAGAGCCTCTATGAATTCTGAATGTACAAGTATGGTGTGATGTCAAGGTAGCTAGAAGGCTGCCTACCTTCTTCCAGTAAACAGTCGGTGATCAGTCTCCTCCCTTCCTCTTAAAATGAGACAGAGGCAGTCCTGTGATCATCCTGCCCATAATCCTCCCCATGCCCCTGCTCCTCCCCATGCCCCTGCTCATAGTCCTCCCCATGACCCTGCCCTTTGTCCTCCCCATGACCCTGCCCATAGTCTTCTCTTTGATCTTGTCTCATAGTCTACTCCTTGACCCTGTCAAATAGTCCTGCCCCTGCCCATAGTCCCCCCATGCCCCTGCCCATAGTCCTCCCCATGCCCCTGCCCATAGTCCCCCCATGCCCCTGCCCATAGTCCCCCCATGCCCCTGCCCATAGTCCTCCCCATGCCCCTGCCCATAGTCCTCCCCATGCCCCTGCCCATAGTCCTCCCCATGACCCTGCCCATAGTCCTCCCCATGACCCTGCCCATAGTCCTCCCCATGACCCTGCCCATAGTCCTCCCCATGACCCTGCCCTTTGTCCTCCCCATGACCCTGCCCATAGTCTTCTCTTTGATCTTGTCTCATAGTCTACTCCTTGACCCTGTCAAATAGTCCTCCCCATGCCCCTGCTCCTCCCCATGCCCCTGCCCATAGTCCCCCCATGCCCCTGCCCATAGTCCTCCCAATGACCCTGCCCATAGTCCTCCCCATGACCCTGCCCATAGTCCTCCCCATGACCCTGCCCATAGTCCTCCCTATGCCCCTGCCCATAGTCTTCCCCATGACCCTGCCCATAGTCCCCCCATGCCCCTACCCATAGTCCTCCCCATAACCCTGCCCCTGCTCCTCCCCATGCCCCTGCCCATAGTCCTCCCCATGACCCTGCCCATAGTCCTCCCCATGCCCCTGCCCATAGTCTTCCCCATGACCCTGCCTATAGTCCCCCCATGCCCCTGCCCATAGTCCTCCCCATGACCCTGCCCCTGCTCCTCCCCATGCCCCTGCCCATAGTCCTCCCCATGACCCTGCCCATAGTCCTCCCCATGACCCTGCCCATAGTCTTCTCTTTGATCTTGTCTCATAGTCTACTCCTTGACCCTGTCAAATAGTCCTCCCCATGCCCCTGCCCATAGTCTCCCCATGCCCCTGCCCTATAGTCTTCTCCATAACTGTCCCCCATAGTTTTCTCTGGGAACCCTGCCCAAGTTCCCTAATGGCTAAATCAGCTTTCAAAGTAGTCTCACCTATGTGTTAGGTGGATATGGGCTCAGTTTTATCAAAGGACACAATGTTGCATTTCTTGTCATTTAGTCTTAACATGGTGTCGATGATATTTATTGCTGTGTGGTATTCCTTCCTGAAGAAACTCTTCTGATGGAGAGGTAATGACATCTCAAAGTTTGTAGTCATTTACAGACTTGGTCAGCCATAAGTTCTTGATATCAACTTTAATATTAGAGAATTAAATATCAAAGAGAAGTAGGTATAGGGCTAATGGGGGGAGGGTCCTAGGACTGATGGGGGAAGGGGGACCACTGTTAATTACACTTTTTAAATAGAGTTAGCCTCACATACTAATGCACTGGGTTCTGTCTGGTAGCCAATTTCCTATCCAGCTGGTAAATTAGGATTTTATATTTAGTTTTAATAGCTTATCAGTAATGCCTGAATACGAGATGGTATCAAAGGCCTTGGCCTAGCCCAGGTAGGCAGTATGATCTGACTTGCCTAAGTGTAAAATTTCAGTGACATGTTCAGACAAGACCACCAAGTTCAGGAACCAGCATCTGCTTTTAACAAACCCAAACAGGCCTGGCCCCATGGCTTGTAGACTGTGTATGTCCTTGTTAGTACTTTTAACAAACCCATACAGGCCTGGCTCCATGGCTTGTAAACTGCCTATGTGCTTGTTAGTACTTTTAACAAACCCAAACCGGCCTGGCTCCATGGCTTGTAGACTGTGTATGTCCTTGCTAGTACTTTTAACAAACCCAAACAGGCTTGTGGACTGCCTTTGTCCTTGTTCGCACTTTTAACAAACCCAAACAGGCTTGGTCCATTGCTTGTAGACTGTGTATGTGCTTGTTAGCATTTCTAACAAACCCAAACAGGCCTGGCTCCATGGCTTGTAGACTGCGTATGTCCTTGCTAGTACTTCTAACAAACCCAAACGGGCTTGGTCCATGGCTTTTAGACTGCGTATGTCCTTTTAACAAACCCAAACAGACCTGGTTCCATGGCTTGCAGACTGCCTATGTCCTTGTTAGCACTTTTAATAAACCCAAACAGGCTTGGTCTGTGGCTTGTAGACTGCGTATGTGCTTGTTAGAACTACTAACAAACCCAAACAGGCCTGGCTCCATGGCTTGTAGACTGCGTATGTCCTTGTTAGTACTTCTAACAAACCCAAACAGGCTTGGTCTGTGGCTTGTAGACTGCCTATGTGCTTGTTAGTACTTTTAAAAAACCCAAACAGGCCTGGCTCCATGGCTTGTAGACTGCCTATGTCCTTGTTAGTACTTTTAACAAACCCAAACAGGCCTTGGATTTATATGGCATATATCATGGAGAGAAGTAGGTCAAAATTAAAGAATGATAGCTCTGTGCACAAGACCCAGGATAAAAAAATTGCCCAATTCTGGTAGATGCACTGGTGCCACGAGTGGAAGCAATGACAGTGTAGAATCCTCAAAATACAGAAACATTCCTACAATGGGGCCAAGATGACCTCCCCCCCATTGTAGAAGGAAGTAGCAGTCCACAAAAATCACAAAAACTAATAGGCCAAAGAAGAGTCATAAAGACAATAAAGTGGACTATTGATAAGAAAGAAATTATGCATTGTTACTATTATGCAAAAAGCCCAGAATTTCCAGACACAAGATGTACAAAAACGTTGAGAGAAATTGGAGGAAATAAAAATGCGCCCACAAGAAAAACTGTCAGAATTCTCAAATAAAAATGTGTGTTCATTAATACAACAGATTTGTGAAAAACATTATATAGACCAAGAAACTTTGATCTGTTTGGAAAAAGAAGCATCTGAGGAAGTGTGAAAATATAAACAGCAAAACCTAAGGATGTTTGAAAAATATAAAAATGAAATAAGGACATGGGAAAGAGTGAAAGACATTTGATATGGTGCAATACTTATGCAAAGTCGAAAGCCAAATTAATCAATACAAAAAAGGCATCCCCAAAGGTATTCAGAGAGAAATGCAGGCAAATGCATCCAGATATGGAACATTTCTCAATAAAGAAATAATATCAAACAGGAAATGCAGAAAAGAAGATTAGTTAAGTAGAAATTAAAGAAATAGAAGTTGAAGTTATGAAATGTCTGAGAAGTGAAGGATTTTGTGTAGAAAATCTAACAGATATGACATCACAGCATGATGGAATGAGTTCCCAAAGTAAGAAAAACAGGAAGTTCAGGAGACATCTGAAGAAGAAATATGGACATGGGAAAGGAAAAGAGATTTAATATGGTGTCATATTTATGCAAAAAAGAAAGCAAAATTAATTGATACAAAAAGAGCAGCACCAAAGATAACTGGAAAGAAATAGAAGCAAAGGAATCCAGACATGGAAAACTTTACAGTATAAAAAAATAAGAAGACAAACAGAAAAAGTAGAAAAGGAGATCAGTAATGGAGAAGTTAAAGAAATCAAAACGGAGGTTAGGGAGTACTTGGGAAGTGTAGAAAATCTAACTCAGAAAGCACCACAGCAGGAGAGAGCAATAGACATCCAAATTAAGGGGAAACCAGTGGAACGGGAACCAGCTGGACAGTTGCCCTATGAAGATATTTTGGAACCTTCCACAGGAAACCAGTATAAATGGTCATTTGTAGCTGGACAGCAAGAAAAGGAGCAGGAAACAGTAGCAACTCGGACGCAGTCATTGTTGAGTGACAGGCCAGTGAGTTCCCATATGACAGAGCAACAGATGACAAAGGGTGAATCTAAAGAGAATGTGCCACAGGAAGATGCAATAGAACTTTCTATAGAATGTCCGTAAGAAACGGAAAACAAGGGATGTGCCCTCAGTTTGGAAGATGTTAATAGAAGAGCTGCTTGATTTAGTAGAGAGAGAGATAGAAATATTAAGATCAATGAAAGAAATAGATTGCAGAAGTATAAAACCCAAAAAGTCAGAAGTGATAAAACTAATGAAGAGAGTAATTAGGACTGTCCAATGAGGATCCATGAGATATAACAAAAGTAAACAGGATATATTACTGTGCAGCTAAATTAATAACTGATAAAATTCTACCACAAGGTCACAGGATAGTGAGGGAAAGGAAGGGGAGAAACTGAATACCATCATGGAAGTATCGAGTAGAAAAAACTATAAAACAATTAGGACAAGAAGTGTCCGTGTTAGAAGAGTATAAAAGAGGGAACAGAACAAAAATACTCAGATAGATTGAAGTGATAAAAGCATGTGCAGTATTATAACGGATCAGGATTAATCATGCACTATCGCAAATAATACCTCCAAATGCAACTGTAGAACCACGTACTGAACAAAATGACTAAAACTGGTGCAGACTAGGATGACTTCCAACACAGCTCGAACAAAATACTTCTTTTATTGTGTAAAAATAAACATCCACTGGTTAAGCGCTTTCAACTGTCAACATACAGTCTTCCTCAGAACCAGAAGTCAGGAATTATTCCTAGTTTATATAGTAAATATAATAAAAATGGTGCCAACTTATTTAAAGCAACAACCCTCCAAATTTAAATTTAAAAAACAGATGTTACAAATACTCTATACTAATCAACTAATTTAATTTAAAAACAATGCATATTACATTTATAATGTATAACATACTATAAATTTTAATACAAATATTTAAAATCACATAAAAATCCATTAAATTTCTAACTTAATATTAAAGATCTAACTTAATATTAAAAAACGCTTAATGCTTATGCTGTCATTGATACCAGGGAATCTAGTGGCATCTGTATGTATTTGCCACTTGCTTTCTTTCAATGCCAAGGACATTTTCCAGTCCCCTCCATATAAAAGACTAACAACCTGGTCAATAATAGCAAATTTAAATAAATGCTCTTCACCTTTAACTTGTATGTGCCTATATAGAGCGTTGTTCTTATCCTGTACTTGTATTTTATAATAATGTTCATAAATACGTCTTTTTAACTGTCTTTCTGTTTTACCTATGTAAAATGCAGGACAGGCAATGCAGGTAGCAAGGTATACTACCTGTTTGGTGTTACAATTACCTGCCCTGCACTTCACAAAAGTATTATTAATGTCTGCCAGCCTAACAAATGCTGCTTCATTAATTCGACCACATTGTTTGCATGTTCCACATTTTTTGGTCGTTGTTTTAAATAAGTTGGCGCCCATTTTTATTATATTTACTATATAAACTAGGAATAATTCCTGACTTCTGGTTCTGAGGAAGACTGTATGTTGACAGTTGAAAGCGCTTAACCAGTGGATGTTTATTTTTACACAATAAAAGAAGTATTTTGTTCGAGTTGTGTTGGAAGTCATCCTAGTCTGCACCAGTTTTAGTCATTTTGTTCAGTACGTGGTTCTACAGTTGCATTTGGAGGTATTTGTCGGTGAACTGGTATGGCAGGAAGTGGAGACGAGACGCAAGCTTCATTGAACAAAGAAGATTTTATTGTATTACGAGCTGAGGTTACAGCATTACAGTCTGAGGTTAACAGGCTTATCGATTTGGTGAGTGCCTTTGTGGAAGCACCTAAACCTAACGAAGGGGCGTTAGAACGTACATCTTCAGTTAAATGCACTTCACTGAAGGTTACTCATGCTCCACCTATTGATGTTTGTATTATGGATACAAACACACAGATTGACATTCCGAATGGACAGTTGTGCATGGATCATGGTGATGCACGTTCTATGCAGGACTCCTTGGAATATGTTCATAGGAATGTAATTAGTAATTTGTTGCCAGCGAATGAATTTACTTTTGATTTTAGCTTGTTCCACACTAGAGAAGAAGCGGAGAGGAATGGGGCTAGACCAAAGAACCGACAGGCAGTAAAAACGTACTCGAACTATACGAGGACAATAAATGGAAATACTAAAGGTACTGTTCATAACAAAACTGTTTCTAGCCCACGTTGTGAAAGTAAAACAAAAAGGCATTCTGGACATTTGTTTTTGAACTCCAAAAATGCGACACACCATAAGGGTATATAATTGATCAATTTTTATGTGATGAATTTGATTTTGAAAATGTGGGGGAAACTAATTATGTTAAAGGGAGACATACTAGTCCCGTAAATGAACCTTTGAAGGAAATGATATTTAATTTTGGTAAGAAACTGCTTCAAATTAAGAATACAAAAATTGACAATGCATATTTGTTAAAGTGCTTAAAAATACAAGTAGTGCCCAAAGGACTTAGGATTTTTAAACTACCTTTGGGTGTTGACTATAAAGCAGTTGTCATTAATGAATTTAACAATTTGTTTGATGGTTATGGGTTCTCATATATGAAATTATTAATTAAAATAAATGATGAAAAATTGACTGCTTTAGTTAATGAAGTGGAAGGGTTGAATGATAACATTATTAGGCACACTGATTTTTAAGCATGGAAGGAATTATATAACAAGCAATTCACAACAGCTGAAAATAAAGCATATAGTATTTATCAAAGGAAAAATAGAAAGATTCAACGTGATATAGAACTGTATCAGAACAATAGAGCCTATGTGTGGCCACAAGATAGACATAATATGCGAAAGGAGAGATATATGAGTAATAGGAACAGAATAATGAGTGTGGAAAGAGATGAAAATTTTCAAGAGGGCAGATTTTTTTCCGGCCCCCAAGAGGCAGTACAATCAGTGGAACAGAGAAGCAAGATAAATGTTATTCAGAATATGAGTTTAGGTAAGGTTTCCTATTCTCTTCCAAAGAATAGTACACAACTGTGTTTTGAGTTTAATGAGGTAAAGAAAGATGATGGTATACAACAGGGTAATGAATTTGATGAGGAAGAGGAAGACAAAAGTGTAAATGAGGAAGAAAATCATATATTAAGCACACATAATGGTTTTAATGTGTTCAATTATACAGATTTTGATATTAGTAAGGAATTAGTTCAGCTGTTGAGTAAAGGCATGAGGTTTATTCCAACTACAGGTATTAATTTAGTAGATACTATTAAGGAAATTAAATTCTATTGTAGAAGGTTGAATTTAGCGATACAATTTGGACAAAGTGTTGCTAATAATGAAGTAAGTAGACATAATGACCTAAAGAAAAAAAGTTCATATGTCCCAGTATCTAACTTGCAAGTAGCCAATTTTGAAAAAATGGTATGTAAAGATATTTATTGGCTTAATAATAATTTAAGAAAAAGAAAAGGCAATTCATACTATAAAACATATCAGGACAACTTAACAGCAAGTGAACGGAATTGTTTGAATCAATTGATGCACAATAACGATATAAGAATTATGAAGCCTGATAAGGGGGAGGCATTGTTATCTATTATACTTTTGATTATAATAGGGAAATACATAATTTATTGCATGAGTCAGGTAACTATGAAGTAGTTTCGATCAATCAAATTAATATTGGATATAAAAAAATTGATTTGACCCTGGAAGAATATCTAATAGACAATAGAATTACGAATTAAATATATATGTTTTTGAAAACTGATTATCCTATTTTGGCTAAAATAATAGGTATACCTAAGGTCCATAAATCCATAACCCCCCCCCCCTTTTAGACCAATTATTTCAGGTTCTAAGTAAAAAACATTTAATATAGGGGTGGTTATTGATAGATGGACTAAACATGTGTATAAACACATTCCACATTTAATGATAGATTCCTGGAATTTTTTTAGGCAAACTTACATCTGATTTGTGGAATGAAGGTTTAATTTATTTGACAATAGATGTTATAGATTTATTTTCAAGTATACCTAAGGACATTGGTTTAGAATATTTTAGCAATAGTTTGAGGAAGTTCTCTAATCTAAGTTGGGATATGTTTTGCTTAATAACAGATATGATGGCATTAATTCTAGACCACAATTATATAACATTTCAAGGAGAATATTTCAGGCAGAGCAAGGAGGTAGCTATGGGGGCATCTTGTGCCCCCATTTTTGCCAACCTTGTAATGTTGGAATGGGAGTCAGAATTTTTGTTCAAAAGTAGATTCTATTCTGACATAGCATTTTATGCTAGATATTTAGATGATTTATTTATATTATGGAAGGACCAAAAGGAGACAATATGAGAATTTATCGAGTATATAAATAGTACGACACAATTTTTAAAGTTTACATACAATCTAAGTAGCAAGGGAATCGCCTGTTTGGATACATATATAAGTCACACGGATGAAGGTTTTGCATCCAGGATTTATAGAAAAAACACATTTTCAAATGATTATATTCAGTTCAATAGTAACCATCCACCCTATATATTCAAAAATGTTGTCAAGGGACAATGCATTAGAGTGGCACGTATGTCATCCATGAGCGAAGTTATGGATGCTGAATTGCAGGTTATTTTTAGGATGTTCAAGAACAGAGGATACCCTGTTGTTATGTTACAGGATACAGTAGACTATGTCTCAAAATAATGGGGTAATAAATATTTACCTCTGATGGGCAGGTATAACCAAGTTAATGGAGAAACAAACATGAATAAAGTTGATAATGATCCTAGGGATGTAGCTTACAACAGGGTATGTGTTTTAATATACACATCGTATGTGAATTACATCAGGAATATTGTATGTAGGCACTGGGACTTGATAACGACCTCTATTAATATAGGTACAAAATTAGGGGGTAATCCATTATTTGTTTATAAAACAGCTCCTAATATTAAAAGGTTATTAGAAAGGGCTGACAATTATGGAAAAGCTAAGGATATTCAGAAGGCGACCAAAAAATGTGGAACATGCAAACAATGTGGTTGAATTAATGAAGCAGCATTTGTTAGGCTGGCAGACATTAATAATACTTTTGTGAAGTGCAGGGCAGGTAATTGTAACACCAAACAGGTAGTATACCTTGCTACCTGCATTGCCTGTCCTGCATTTTACATAGGTAAAACAGAAAGACAGTTAAAAAGATGTATTTATGAACATTATTATAAAATACAAGTACAGGATAAGAACAACGCTCTATATAGGCACATACAAGTTAAAGGTAAGGAGCATTTATTTCAATTTGCTATTATTGACCAGGTTGTTAGTCTTTTATATGAAGGGGACTGGAAAATGTCCTTGGCATTGAAAGAAAGCAAGTGGTAAATACATACAGATGCCACTAGATTCCCTGGTATCAATGACAGCATAAGCATTACGCCTTTTTTTAATATTAAGTTAGATCTTTAATATTAAGTTAGAAATTTAATGGATTTTTATGTGATTTTAAATATTTGTATTAAAATTTATGGTATGTTATACATTATAAATGTAATATGCATTGTTTTTAAATTAAATTAGTTGATTAGTATAGAGTATTTGTAACATCTGTTTTTTAAATTTAAATTTGGAGGGTTGTTGCTTTAAATAAGTTGGTGCCATTTTTATTATATTTACTATATAAACTAGGAATAATTCCTGACTTCTGGTTCTGAGGAAGACTGTATGTTGACAGTTGAAAGCGCTTAACCAGTGGATGTTTATTTTTACACAATAAAATAACTATCACAAATAATAAACTAAAAATCTCAGCACAGGCAGATAAACTTAGAAGATGCACAGACAAATGTAAAGGAAAAGTACAAAATAAGCGATTTATTGATGACCCCAAAAAGTTCTATAGATAACTGGGAAACAAGGCAAAAGGAATTGAAAGACCACCCAAAAAAGAAGAAATAGTTGCATTTTGCAGAAGTATCTAGAAGATCCTGTGGAAATTAACAAAGATGCTAAATGACTAGAAGAAGTAAAACAAGAAGAAGAGGTTTGAAGGTACAGGATATGAAATGGGATAAAGTTAAGAAAATCCTCCAACTGGAAAACCCCAGGCCCAGATGCGGTACCAACTTCTGTCACTAAAAGTATTAACTCCTTTGCACAAAGATTTAGACATGAGTAAGAAGTATTTATATGCGCACCCTGAACAGACACAGACCTGGCTAACAAGAGAAAAAACAATGCTCCTACTTAAGAGTGAACCTGCAAGTTATCTTAAAAATTATAGGCCAATAACCTGCCTTCCAACGACGTATAAACCGTATACCGACAGAGCTTATAGTCATTTAGAAGAAAATTCAATCATCGTAATACAACAAAAGGGTAATAAAAGAAAGTCATATGGAACAATGGATCATCTGTTGCTCAATAAAGTCATAATGGAGAACTGTAAAAAGGGGAGGAATCTAAGTATGGCACGGATTTACTAAAAAAAGCATTTGATAGTATCCCACATTCATGGATATAAGAGTGCTTAAAAATGTATAAGATGCACTCTACACTGATCAATTAATTACATTACAATGATCATGAAACAGTGGCAAGCCACTTTGCATTTAAGCCATGATAGACAAATTATTGTTGCAGGAATAAAAATTCAAATGGGGATATGCCAAGGTGACTCCCTGTCACCATTGCTATTCTGTCTTGTCCTTAACCCCTTTAAGCTGTTTATTTAACAGTTTAGGCCATGGCTATAATCTGGCTCCTAGAAAACAACAAAGTGTAAAGACCTCACATCTTCTCTTTGTCGATGATTTAAAATTGTATAGCTCATCAGATGAGAAACGGAAAGCACAGCTGCAGGTTGTCAAAACTTTTACATATGATATTAGAATGTCATTTAGTCTTGATAAATGTACAAAAGCAACCTTTAAAGCAGGAGGACTGAGGCACCAAGAAAACATCAGTTTGGGACAAGAATGTGATATAAAAAAACTTGTGCAGGAAGAAGTATATAAATGTTTGGGAATTGAAGGATCGACAATAAAACATGAACAAATGTGATTAAAACATAGTGAGGAATATTTTAAAAGACTTAAATTAATCCTGAAAACAGCACTGACATCTAGGAACAACATCCAAGCTATAAACCAATTTGCTCTTCCTGTCCTAACTTACAGTTTTGGAGTGATTGACTGGCCCCAAAACATGTTGGATAGATTAGACAGGAATACTAGAAGGATGCAAATGAGTTATACAAATCAGTACATACCAAGACTATAAATTCTCCATTCCTAAGGAGGTGTAGGCCTCCTTGAAATTAATTACATGTATAGATCTGCAATCTTGGGACTGCACACATATCTGCTGGCCTAACAAGACCCAAACATAGTGAAAGTTTTGAAACATGAGTAGAATAAATCTAAGATGATTTATCTGCTTAGTCTAGCAGAAGCATATCGGCATCAAGCAGGAATGGAAATCAAACCAGAAGTAGATAAAAATCAGGCAGCAACTGAATGTTCCAAAAAACAAGAAAGCATATAAGGTGAAGGATCAGATGAAAAGGCAAGAAATGTGGAAAATGCATAAATATAATGCAAGTATAGAAAACATCTGTAAGAACCTCATGTTGATCACGATCGAATGCAGGAATGGTTAAGGAGAGGCGAATTCAAACCAAAAGATGAAGGTTAATATTGGGGGCACAAGATAATGGGCTACGTACACGTTGGTTTACAAAGTCCATCGAACATGCGGGGGAAAGAGACAAATATAGGTTTTGTAAAACAGAATTGGAAACAGTCACACGCCTTTTTGCTGGTCGCAATATACTAATGGTAGAAGGCTTGTATACTGAAAGGCATAATAATGTGGCAAGACTGTTGCACTGGGGATTGTGCAAACATTATAGTATTGAAGTGGCTGAAAAACACTGGAAACATGAGCCATAAAGCATCATAGAAAATGATGAAGTTTATACCACATGGGATCACCCAATACCAGCAGTTCAAAAGATAGGTGCTAGAAAACCAGATATAGTGGTCCAAGAAAAGAAGACAAAAGTAGCATTGATAATTGAAATTGCCACACCCAGTGACTACAATGTCTTACGTACAGAGAGACACAAAGTCATAAAATATCAGGATCTGCATGCAGAAACGAGAGCAATGTGGAAGAAAGATACCAAACAGTTTCAATAGTAGTATGAGCAACGGGTCTTTTAAAAAATAATTTACAATCATATTTAGATATGTTACAGCAAGAGGTTCTCCCATTCGATTCTCAGCTGGAGCATCTTCTGTGTGGAGTCTGCATGTCCTCCCCACAGTTGAGTGGCGTTCGAAAGACATGCGTGAATGGACGTGCCTTCGTTAAAGGTTGGGTGTTGAGCTGGCACCTCAGCACCGTAAAAATCTACTGCCAATTATTAGTGGACCAGAGTTCCGCTGTGGCAACCCCTAAGTGGAAAAGCCGAAAGAATAAGAAGAACAAAACATTTAGATATGTTACCAATCCATGTAACCCCATAAAGGTTGCAGAAGGAGTCATTTCTGGGCACATTGCAAGTGCTACGAAGAGCAGTGTTGGGTGACATCAAAGACTGAAACAATACTAGTTTCATGAAGTTTAAATGAACTTTGACTTAAGAATGGGGTCCATTCCTATCATAGTATTAGAAACCCAAAAGATTTGGAAAAATTAAAGACTGCAATAACATATTGTGTCTCCTGCGACCGTCTTCCCTCCTTTCCACATTTATTACTCACATATATAAACCATAAGCAGCTTATTTCACAAATGCTAACCCTACAAAATCTCTTGGTCATTCCACCATTAGTTAAAAAAAATTCATATTTGAAATATACCTTCTCTGTCTAGAAATAAAAATAGTATCATCAAGAGAAACTATCAAAATCAAAAATCAAAAGATTAGATTTCAATAACTAATGCAATACAAATTATGATACCATATCCAGGTACTGCAACTGCACTCCATGTGAGTCAAAACACTGTGTAAAATCCTTCCAGATATTTAACAATCCCACATTTTGATTATCAACAGTGTCAGTAACAAATAGTAATTCATGCACAGATCCTTAACAATCAGCCACACATTTAGCACTAGCAACATTTTGGCAAAATAATTAATTTTCCCTATCAATTTGTATTAGGTTATTTATATTAATTACACAATGCATACGGATTTCAAACCTGGCAAAAGATTAGGGAAGAGAGAGTAATACTCGGGATAAGGAACGACATCAGCTTAACGATACAAAATATCACACTAGCTGATTGCACAAATGACAGGTCCCCCACGTGGCTTAGAGTCCACATAGCCACATGAAGTCGTACTCAACTGCATGATAGAGTCACTTACTCAGGGCCCCCTTCATCAGTCACTGAACTAGAAAATGCAATAAATAATACTTATCTAAACACACTATGGTGAACACTGTTATGCTAGGCTGTTTTAATGCAGATGATATAAGTAAATATAAACATTACCTATGATAATAGTCATCCTCAAAGGGCTTAACACCTACACAAGCAAACATTTGCTTCTTGATTTCATTATGAGTAAAATATATCATAGATGCAAGTATCTCTTCCAAAGAGCCTTAACAGTCATTCTCTGGTTATCTTCACTTAATCTCTGTAAACGCAAAATAAATACGTCAAGTAGTCACAGACTGGGAAATGGAGCTCTTGGGCCTGTTGGATAGCATTCACCGTTCCCTGTTATGTACTCAAAACAGCCAAACCTCATGGTGCCTGGATTCTTGTACTGTTATATCACAGCATCTAGTCATTCAAAGAGCTACTGAGATGCATGTCTTATTGTCCCCCTAAACAGTCCCATGACCCCTTCTCTATATATTTGTGCAAAGAGAGTTAGTTGGCACTTCTTTGACCAGGCTAGAATTTACATGTCCTGAATTAGAGACTGTTCTTTAGGTTAAACTCTAAATTCCTATAGCCAGGCATGCTTTTCTCCAGGGATGCTGAGAAGTGTGATCTTTATATTACTGGAACATCCTCTCCATTAGGATAAGTGGACGGTTTACTATTGAAATGTGGGACAGCATTCACATGAACTGAGAATGATCAAAAGGCTAATTTCCAGTTCATGGAAGGTCGAATCGAAAATAGTTGGCTCCGCAAAGGTGAATGTTGGTGTGCATTCGATGTTGTGAGGTTGATATCCTATCTGGAGATTGCAGCAGAGTGGTTGTTAGGACATGTACCCATTTGCTCACTGTAGTATGATCTCAGAGTTTATATATATATATATATATATATAGTTAGGTGGTGTGGGGGAGCAGGGGGGTTTGTCCCTGCAAAACATTACTTGGGAGTGACTGGAGGCAAGGTACACTGGGTAATGTCGACTTTGTTGAATGGGACGGGTCGACATTATCGGTTTCATTATTGTTGCCTGTCAGATGTTTTTATTTTCAGTATTTTATTTCGATGTATGTTAACAATGATATCTCAACAGTGTCCTGACAGATCTTATCCAGGTCTGCAACCCTGACACAAAGCTGCGTATCCAAATCCCTCCCTCCCCCACGTCTGGCACTGCCTCCTGAGAGGAAGGTATACCCACCATATTCAGCAGTTTTCAAACTGTCTGGTTACCCCATAACATCATCTCAAGATGATATCAGTTTTTGACTGGTAGTTAACCCCTCCTGCTTCCTGCGCACAGGGTGGGTCACCAAATATCTCTGAGACCATCCAAATGTCATTGGCCTTTTGCATGGCAAGAACTCCTGCCACACTCAGGGCTTCACTTTGGTGAGTGGCATACCTACTGTCTTCTTAGGTAGTCATTACCTGTTAGATTTGAAAGTCAAATTGATTATATGACTGACCTGCAAAATTATTTCTGTACAAATTCTAAGATCCCCTATAGTTACAGATGGATATGCTAACAGCCTTTTAAAGATATTTTGTAGTACTGTGGGCTTCTTGCTTAATAATGTTTAATTGAGTTGAGATTGTTTTATCACTAGCTATATATAACTGAGATATAACTGCCTTAGCCTTTGTTAAGCTTAGCGGAAATGTAGTGGGTATATCATCAATCATATTTAGTGCGAAAGTAACATTTTTATTTTGGTAATGATCGATGAACCTGTAACAGTTTTACTATTAATAATATTTAATGGGCCTTTTTTGCCATTAATTATATGAAGTGCTAACTTACTGAAACACCAGAGACCTCCAAAACACAAGACTGCTACAACTAATGCAGTCCCCACAGCACCCATGACACACAGCAATACCAGTGTCCTCCAAAACACCAAACAGCTACAACTAACACCAGGAGCCTCCAAAACACAAGACTGCTACAACTAACCCAGTCCCCACAGCACCTATGACACATTTCAACACCAGTGTCTCACCCACCAGGCCAGTAAGGCATAACACTCAAAAAACAAATTTTCTTGTCATTGAATACTCAGTAGTGAGACACATGGATGTCCCACTCACCAGGTTGAACAAGGAAAAAGTCACGGTTAGCTGCGTGTCTGGTGCCAGGATTCGTCAGATCACACATGCAGTCAGGCCTCTCACCAACAAGTACCATTATGACTCTGTCATAGTTCATGTTTATGTGAATGACCTGAGACGTACCTCACTGGTCTATATGAAGAGAGAAATGGCTGAGCACTCTGATTATGTGTCGTAGGCAGGTATGTCCCTAACCTTGATCAGCATACTGCTCTCACCTGGAATGATACCACAGTATAAACAAATTTCAGTAATTTGCTCAGTTTTTGGTGTCATTCAAAGGGGATCCAGTTCCTGTCAGCCTTTGAAGCCATGGTTGATAAACATCACTGCTTTGCCAGAGGTGGTTTGCATCTGGCACCTCTACGCTTTCTGGTGCTGGCAAAGGCTCTTTCATCCCCTATAGTGCCATTTTTAGGTAAGGTCTCAAAAATGACATTTCAGATGTGAAATTAACTAATCAGAACAAAATAATGGTCATGCTGCTAAATGTTAGGAGCTTAAACCAAAAACTGCACTCCCTGGAAGCATTTCCATCACTAGAAGATGTAGATGTCTGTGCAGTCACAGAAACCTGGTTCATGGCCTCAGACAGCACCCTAGCCTTGCAAGGTTACAATGCCTTCCACAGCTTTAGACTGCAAAATGAACATTTGAAAACCAAAGGAGGTGGTGTTTCAATCTATATTAGATATAAATCCATGGAGTTACTCTAGGTCTTGGTTACAGTGGGTAAGACCTCCATTCAAGTCATAGCCAGTTATTGATCCCCCTCCATGGGTCATGATGCTCACAAAGCCTACTTGACAAAACTGGAGACGATCAAAATTTTACTGACTAAACTGGTTCTGGGGATTTAAATTATCCCACCATCATCTGGGAAACCTACACTATCAGAACAAAGAAAATAGAAGTATCCAAAGTGCCAAAGTAAACCAAAACCACAAACACGGCACTACTGAGGACCACCAACAAGGCTGACCCACACAAAACCACAAAAAAGACACTACTGAGGACTACCAACAAGGCTGAACCACACAAAACCACGAACAAGGCACTACTGAGAGCCACCAACAAGGCTGAACCACACAAAACCATGAACAAGGCACTACTGAGGACCATCAACAAGGCTGAACCACACAAAACCATGAACAAGGCACTACTGAGGACCACCAACAAGGCTGAACCACACAAAACCACGAACAAGGCACTACTGAGGACCACCAACAAGGCTGAATCAAACAAAACCATGAACAAGGCACTACTGAGGACCACCAACAAGGCTGAACCACACAAAACTCTCTATTATTAGGCATATGCTCCAAAACACATTATTAGGCAGAGGCAAACTTACACTATCCCTAGCTCACTACTGCAAAAGTTCCTTGACTTTGATAATTCAAATGCTCTGGAACAAATTATACATAACAAGAGAAACAAACATTCTGGATCTGGTCTTCACCAACATCTCAGACAGATGCACTGCCACAACTGTCAGACCCTCATTAATTAAATCTGACCACAAATCAGTCACCTTCAAGCTGACACTAACACAAGAATTCACAAAAGGTAAAGTCAGACTAAAAAACTTCAAGGCAGACTGTACCCTCCTAGGTGAAGGTATAAATACATTCCAAGCTCCACCCCAAGCTGGAAGTGGTAATTGTGCCAAAGCTTACACTAAAGCCCTCTACAGTCACTTGCATAAGTGTATAAACTTGGCCAAACTACAAAGAATCAAAGCCAGAGCCCCAAGTGAAAACAAGTGCCATGGTGGACATCCAGTATCAGCAAACTTTACAATAAATGCAAAACGTTGCTGTCCAAGAAAACAAAAGCATAGCCTCAACAATGGAGAATAACCTCCTCAGCCTCAACAGACAAATAAGAGAACTTGTCATCTCCTCCAAGGGCACCTTTGAGAGAAACACAAGTACAGCCAATGAGAACCATAAGGCCATTTACAGCTTCATATGTAACCTTAAAGGGTAGGATCCAAGCATGTGCAGAATTAGTGGCCAATGGCATCACACACACTGACCCCACAGAAATAGCAAACCTGCTAGTGGATAGGTTTGGTGAAAATTTCACTCTTTTATCCCCTCCTAACTTACAACAAAACCTTCACCCAGACCCTCCACCCTACATTATCTGAAGATCAGGTCCTCAAAGCCTTGTCCAAGGCAAAAAAAACACAACCTGTATTGGACCTGATGATATCTCAGGCTGTCTTCTTAACAGGCTAAAACATGAACTAGCATCACCAGTAAGTACCCTTTTCAATCATACCCTAACCAGAAGCTTTGTTCCTGCAGAATGGAGAACAGCAACAGTTATTTCCCTCCACAATGGTGGCCTAGCAACAGACAGAGAATTACAGACCCATAAGCTTGAGCAGCCTCATCTTTAAAGCCATGGAATGTATCATTATGGATCTCATAAATAAAGACATAGGCAACCTCCAAACCCTGGATCCGACCCAATTCTGTTTTGTGAAGGGCATATCCTGCCTTTTAAATCTGGTGGATTTCTTTGAAAATGTGACCACGGCCATTGTCGAGGGCAAATCTGTCCACAGGGCATACTTTGACCTGTCAAA
The DNA here is from genome assembly GCF_019279795.1 of Protopterus annectens. Classification (NCBI taxonomy): domain Eukaryota; kingdom Metazoa; phylum Chordata; order Ceratodontiformes; family Protopteridae; genus Protopterus; species Protopterus annectens. Next base: position 344,096,863 of record NC_056743.1, read on the forward strand.
GGCTTTAAACACTATCCCACATTCAGGCATTACCAGTAAAGTTAGCAAAGTGAATGCAAACCCCTTCATTATAAGATAGGTTGTGAGCTGGCTTACAAATTAGACACATACTATCAAAGTAGATGGCTCCACATCAGTCAGCAGACCTGTTACCAGTAGGGTGCCACATGGGTCAGTGCTGGGCCCCATAATGTTTGGTATATACTTCTCAGAAGTACAGGTCAAAACTAAGGGGTTGTGGATGACCAAATTTGTAGACAAATGCAAATGACATGTAACCATTGATTCCCCAAATGATGTCAGTATACTCCAGGAGGGTCTTATACAGACCCCCAAATGATGTCAGTATACTCCAGGAGGGTCTCATGCAGACCCCCAAATGATGTCAGTATACTCCAGGATGGTCTCACAACAACTGGTGTATTAGTCATGGTCTCAAACTGAATGCATAGAAATGCATCATCATTCCCTTCTGCACAAACAATGTCCCTCATACTATCAAATCAACAACAATACCCTAAGTACCCATTAAGTGGTAAGGGACCTGGGATCAAAAAATGTTTGTGACCTTAACTTTGACCACCACATGCCTGTTGTATTAAGGAAAGCTTTCTACATAGCACACTTGATTAGTAAAGGCATTGTTTTAACAGCAAAAGAATGTATAACCCACTGGCACTTATCTACACCCACAATTGAGCATAACACCCCATTTGGCATGTACCATACTAAGCACCTGCAGTAATTGGACATCAGAGGTTTCCAACAAAGAAGATCAAGGGGTTCCAGCATGTGCCTTACACAGATCGACTGAAGTCCCTGTCACTATACTACGTATTGTATAGACTTCTTAAGCGAAACTTATGCCTGGCCCACACAGCAATCCAAGACTCAAACCTAATAAACTTGCTGCATATCCATAAACCAAACAGGACTAGGGCTACCCATTCTAGGGGCCTAAATATGGTCTCCGACTCAAATAGGACATCCTGGAGAGACATTTATCTCCCAGCGACTGCTATGTCTTTGGTGGTACAAGCTACCAATTCATGTGAAACAGAGCACCTCTATGACTCTGTTCAAGAGGAACTTGAATGAATGGATGGGGCACCATAAATTCTTACTGGGGATAGAGCCCACAACCCTCCTGTACAGTCATCATTGAATTCCAGCTAATGGCTAGCATTTCTATGGTATTACACTGAGATGAAATGGTTAGGCTTAAAATTACCTCTGGGTCAATAGCAAAGTAATTTTCTATGATCCTCTGATCCTCTGAGTGTTGGTGTTTTACAGTTAGTCACATTTAGTGAGACTGCATCTGTTTTGTCATTAATAATATATAAAGTGACGAGTGTTTTAGCATTAATGCATATTTTTCTATTAGTACTATTTAACAGAGTACTAACTATTTTAGTATCAGTAATATTTAGTGGGATGGTATCAGTTTTACCTTTCCCATTAGTTATGGGAAGGGAGGGTGGCATAATGGTTAAGGTGTTTACCTTAAAAACACAAGATGCAGGGCTTGATTCCCACAGGGGGTAATTGGCTACGCTTAAAAATGGTCCATGAGGACAGTTAGCCTAGTAATAATCTATGAATCTATATTTAGTGGGACTTTAGCTGTTTTACAGCTAACTGTATTAAATGGCATTGCAATTGTTATACCATTAGTTAAAAGTAGTGATACTTTATTTATTTTTTTCTTTAGATAGTGTGACTGTTTCCTTACCAGTAATATGTTGTGGGACTGTGAGTGTTTTACCATTAGTTATACATAAAATGACTTGTCACCCTTCTACCATTATTTATTTGGAATATGTAACTTTTACCCATTAGTTATATTTAGAGGTAGGTGTTCAACCATTAAATAAATTTAGTGGCACTTCAACTGTTTTACCAGTAGTTATATTTTGTATGCATATGACTATTTTATCTTTAGTAATATCAAATTTACTATGATGCTTTTACAATTAATCACCTTTAATGAGCTTTAGAGAGTTTTGCCATTGTATGTATTTAGTGGGACTATGAGTTATATGAATTTCGTGGAATTGTGACTAATTACTGGTATTTAGTTGGATTGGAGTGGGTCTATATTATAATACCGAAAATCCTTTTAAGCAAACGCGAAAACACCGACACATATTGCGCGAACCGCGATTATGTCAAACGTACTAAACCGTGAAATTCAAAAAGTCGAAGTGTCATGGTTGGCCCATCTGCAGTACAGCTCCGTAAGGTAAGTGTGAGATAGTTATGGACCTTAGGGTTAGGGTGCAGGTTAAGGTAAGTGCATAGATAGGTAATGTACGTAAGGCTTAGTGTAGGGTTAGAATTAGGGTTTTGTTAAATGTATGTGTGTGGATTGTTTTGTTTTGGAATATCACTGTAGGGTAAGTGTGCGATAGTTACGGGCCTTAGGATTAGGGTGCGGGTTAAGGTAAGTGCATAGATAGTAATGTATGTAAGGTTTAGTGTAGGGTTAGAAGTAGGGTTTTGGTTAGTGTATGTATGTGGTTTATTTATTTTGTTTGGGTAGGCTGTTTGTAGTGGGAGGTGGAGTTGGCCGACTATGGAGATTCAACTTTTTGTATTTCGTGGTTTAGTATGTTAGGCATATTCGTGGTTCGCGCAATGTGTCAGTGTTTTCGTGTTAAGCAAAGGGATTTTCGCTATTATAATACAGACCCGACTGGAGTTGTATGTATTTAGTGGGAGTGTGGCTAATTACTGATATTTAGTTGGACTGTGAGTTATACGTATTTAGTGGGACTGTGACTAATTACTGGTATTTAGTTGAACTATAGGTTATATGTATTTAGTGGAACTGTGACTAATTACTGATATTTAGTTGGATTATGAGTTATATGTATTTAGTGGAAGTGTGACTAATTACTGGTATTTAGTTGGACTGTGAGTTATATGTATTTAGTGGGACGGTGACTAATTACTGGTATTTAGTTGGACTGGAGTTATATGTATTTAGTGGAGCCATGAGTAATTACTGATATTTAGTTGGCCTGTGAGTTATACTTGTTTAGTGAGACTGTGACTCATTACTGATATATAGTAGGACTGTGAGTTATATGTATTTAGTGGGACTGTGACTAATTACTGATATTTAGTGGGACTGGGAGTTATATGTATTTAGCAGGACTGTGACTAATTGATATTTAGTTGGACTGTGAGTTATATGTATTTGGTGGGACTGTGACTAATTACTGATATTTAGTTGGACTGTGAGTTATATGTATTTGATGGGACTGTGACTAGTTATTGATATTTAGTTGGACTGTGAGTTATATGTATTTAGTGGGAGTGTGACTAATTACTGATGTTTAGTTGGACTGTGAGTTATATGTATTTAGTGGGACTAATTACTGGTATTTAGCTGGACTGTGAGTTATATGTATTTAGTGAGACTGTGACTAATTACTTATATTTAGTTGGACTGTGAGTTATATGTATTTAGTGGGAGTATGACATATTACTGGTATTTAGTTGGACTGTGAGTTATAAGTATTTAGTGGGACTGTGGCTAATTATTGGTATTTAGTTGGATTGGAGTTATATGTATTTAGTGGGACTGTGACTAATTACTGGTATTTAGTTGGACTGTGAGTTATATGTATTTAGTGTAACTGTGACTAATTACTGATATTTAGTTGGAATGTGAGTTATATGTATTTGGTGGGACCATGACTAATTAATGATATTTAGTTGGACTGAGAGTTATATGTATTTAGTGGGACTGTGACTAATTACTGGTATTTAGTTGGACTATGAGTTATATGTATTTAGTGGGACTGTGACTAATTACTGGTATTTAGTTGAACTGTGAGTTATATGTATTTACTGGGACTGTGACTAATTACTGATATTTAGCTGGATTATGAGTTATATGTATTTAGTCGGACTGTGACTAATTACTGGTATTTAGTTGGATTATGAGTTATATGTATTTAGTGGGAGTGTGACTAATTACTGATATTTAGCTGGATTATGAGTTATATGTATTTAGTGGGAGTGTGACTAATCACTGATATTTAGTTGGACTGTGAGTTATATTTATTTGGTGGGACTGTGACTAATTACTGATATTTAGTTGGACTGTAAGTTATATGTATTTGATGGGACTGTGAGTAATTACTTGCATTTAGTTGGACTGTGAGTTGTATGTATTTGGTGGGACTGTGAGTTATATTTATTTAGTGGGACCATGACTAATTACTGATATTTTGTTGGATTATGAGTTGTATGTATTTAGTGGGACTGTGACTAATTACTGATATTTAGTTGGACTGTGAGTTATATGTATTTAGTGGGACTGTGACTAATTACTGATATTTAGTTGGACTGGAGTTATATTTATTTATTTTATTTTTATTTTATTTTACATTTGTTAACCGGGCTAGTCTAACTGGATATATTTCCATTTTCAGTAGAGGCCCAGGGAGAAGAGCTCCAGTAGTAAACAATTTGATTATAAATTTGAAATACAATACAAATGATGCAAATCATAGGTGATACATAGTAAATGAAAGTAGTTCAATAAAAAATACAAGAAGCAGTGGATAAAAGATGGTATTTACACTAATATAAAAGTGGTAAATTATTTACACAAATAAAAGTGACAAAAGGGTATGATAAAATTATGAAAATAAGAATGTTTTGTGATAATCAACAGGATAGATTCCATCAGTATGTTCCATTGTGTTCACCAGTTCCTGTTCTGCTTCAAAAAGTATGCATTAGAGTTTGGAATATATAGTAGGAGGCGGAAATAATATTAGCAAAACCAGAAGGTTAGTCAGGGTTACTGCAGGGGCATAACCAGTGTGTTTTAAGGTGTCTTTTGAGGTTTTGTTTAAAGAGAGGCAAGGAAGAAAGTGATGTTAGTTTGTTGGGGAGTAGGTTCCAGTTTTTTCCCACTGTGTTAGAAAACAGGGAATCACCAGCCGTGTTGTTAGTCATGGTTATGCTAGCTAGAAATTTGCTAGAAGAGCGTAGTGGGTTTAGATTTTTATAGGGGATTATGAGATTAGATAGTATAGGAGTGCTATTAGGTTGATAAAATATCTTGTGGGCAATGGTTAGTTGGGAGATATTCAGATGGTTTTGAAGTTCAAGCCAGCCTAGCTGCATTAGATTTAAACAGTGATGAGTTCTAAAGGGATTGCCAGTGGCAAATCTGGCGATGCTTGAATTTATAAACTCTAACGCAATGGAACAACTGGTCACCACTCCCACAAGAGGGAACAACATATTGGACCTGGTCATCACCAACATGGGGACTCTATGTTCCACACCAGAGGTAAACCTCTCATTGGTAAGATCAGACCATAAACAAATTTCCCTGGACATCCATATCCCATCCCCACCCCCAGCCAAGGAAATCACTGTAAAGAATTTCTCAAAAGCCAGCTTTGCACTTTTCAAGACTGAGGTGGAATCCTTCAAAGCCCCTGGGCCAGAGGATAATACAGTCCAATCCACAGAATCCTTTACAAATGCATTCTATGAGCACCTGCAGGAATGCATGGATTGTGCTATCCCAAATAAAACCAAGACTCACTCCTCCAAAAACAGGAGACCGGTCTGGTGGTCCCCAGCCATAAATAAGCTATACAATAGAAGGAGGAAGCTACTACATGACAGAGCAAAATCCCAAAAAGGGAAGGCATCTCTGATCAGTATTAGCAAGAAACTTCGATCCCTCATAAAATCATCAAAGGCCAGTTTCGAAAGAAAAATTGCCCTAGACACTAAAGATAATCACAAGGCCTTCTTTAGTTATGTCAGGAACATGGGCGGGAACTCCCAGATATGCTCTGAATTGTTGCATAACGGTACAAAATATACCAAACCTACAGACATAGCCAACATCCTGGCAGACAGATTCAGCGCAAACCCCCCCCCCCAAAGGAGCAAATGCCTATCCCAACTGAATGTAGCCTCCCTGACATCACAGATGCACAGGTGAAAGCTGCCCTCTCCAAAGCAAAAAACCCAGCATCTATGGGAATGGACGGTGTCCCAGGCTGTGTCTTACATGAACTCCAAGAAGAACTGAACCCTCACATTAAGTCACTGTTCAAACTTAGCCTTATTACAGGATATGTATCTAAAGAATTGCGTACGGCTACAGTGGTCCCACTCCACAAAGGTGGTGCCACAACGGACCCCGGAAACTATCGCCCCATAAGCCTGACTAGTCTGGTCTGTAAAGCTATGGAGCGTATTATCATGGAACTCATAAACAAAGACATTGGAAGCCTCCAGACACTGAGCCCTACCCAATTCGGCTTTGTTAAGGGCAGATCCTGCCTCTTAAACCTAGTTGATTTCTTTGAAACAGTTACCAAAGCCATAGATGAGGGCAAGGTAGTCCACACAGCCTACCTGGACCTCGCAAAAGCCTTCAACACAATACCCCACTCGGGCATCATAAATAAGCTTACCAGCTTAAATATCAACCCCTATATCACAAGATGGGTTGCAAACTGTCTCAGAGATAGAACCCACATGGTTAGAATCACAGGTGCCATGTCCGAATCCAAACCAGTTACAAGTGGCGTCCCACAGGGCTCAGTTCTGGGACATCTCTTGTTTGGTATATACTTCTCTGAGGTTTAGGCTAACACGGGGGGAATATGGCTGACAATGTTCGCAGATGACTGCAAACTGGGGGCCATAATTGAATCTCCAGCTGACACAAACATCCTCCAAAAGTGTCGCACAGAGACTGATGCTTGGTGCCAGAGCCACGGCCTCAAGCTATATTATAATAGCGAAAATCCTTTTAAGCAAACGCGAAAACACCGACACATATTGCGCGAACCGCGATTATGTCAAACGTACTAAACCGTGAAATTCAAAAAGTCGAAGTGTCATGGTTGGCCCATCTGCAGTACAGCTCCGTAAGGTAAGTGTGAGATAGTTATGGACCTTAGGGTTAGGGTGCAGGTTAAGGTAAGTGCATAGATAGGTAATGTACGTAAGGCTTAGTGTAGGGTTAGAATTAGGGTTTTGTTAAATGTATGTGTGTGGATTGTTTTGTTTTGGAATATCACTGTAGGGTAAGTGTGCGATAGTTACGGGCCTTAGGGTTAGGGTGCGGGTTAAGGTAAGTGCATAGATAGTAATGTATGTAAGGTTTAGTGTAGGGTTAGAAGTAGGGTTTTGGTTAGTGTATGTATGTGGTTTATTTATTTTGTTTGGGTAGGCTGTTTGTAGTGGGAGGTGGAGTTGGCCGACTATGGAGATTCAACTTTTTGTATTTCGTGGTTTAGTATGTTAGGCATATTCGTGGTTCGCGCAATGTGTCAGTGTTTTCGTGTTCGCTTAAAGGGATTTTCGCTATTATAATACAGACCCGACTGGAGTTGTATGTATTTAGTGGGAGTGTGGCTAATTACTGATATTTAGTTGGACTGTGAGTTATACGTATTTAGTGGGACTGTGACTAATTACTGGTATTTAGTTGAACTATAGGTTATATGTATTTAGTGGAACTGTGACTAATTACTGATATTTAGTTGGATTATGAGTTATATGTATTTAGTGGGAGTGTGACTAATTACTGGTATTTAGTTGGACTGTGAGTTATATGTATTTAGTGGGACGGTGACTAATTACTGGTATTTAGTTGGACTGGAGTTATATGTATTTAGTGGAGCCATGAGTAATTACTGATATTTAGTTGGCCTGTGAGTTATACTTGTTTAGTGAGACTGTGACTCATTACTGATATATAGTAGGACTGTGAGTTATATGTATTTAGTGGGACTGTGACTAATTACTGATATTTAGTGGGACTGGGAGTTATATGTATTTAGCAGGACTGTGACTAATTGATATTTAGTTGGACTATGAGTTATATGTATTTGGTGGGACTGTGACTAATTACTGATATTTAGTTGGACTGTGAGTTATATGTATTTGATGGGACTGTGACTAGTTATTGATATTTAGTTGGACTGTGAGTTATATGTATTTAGTGGGAGTGTGACTAATTACTGATGTTTAGTTGGACTGTGAGTTATATGTATTTAGTGGGACTAATTACTGGTATTTAGCTGGACTGTGAGTTATATGTATTTAGTGAGACTGTGACTAATTACTTATATTTAGTTGGACTGTGAGTTATATGTATTTAGTGGGAGTATGACATATTACTGGTATTTAGTTGGACTGTGAGTTATAAGTATTTAGTGGGACTGTGACTAATTATTGGTAGTTAGTTGGATTGGAGTTATATGTATTTAGTGGGACTGTGACTAATTACTGGTATTTAGTTGGACTGTGAGTTATATGTATTTAGTGTAACTGTGACTAATTACTGATATTTAGTTGGAATGTGAGTTATATGTATTTGGTGGGACCATGACTAATTACTGATATTTAGTTGGACTGAGAGTTATATGTATTTAGTGGGACTGTGACTAATTACTGGTATTTAGTTGGACTATGAGTTATATGTATTTAGTGGGACTGTGACTAATTACTGGTATTTAGTTGAACTGTGAGTTATATGTATTTACTGGGACTGTGACTAATTACTGATATTTAGCTGGATTATGAGTTATATGTATTTAGTCGGACTGTGACTAATTACTGGTATTTAGTTGGATTATGAGTTATATGTATTTAGTGGGAGTGTGACTAATTACTGATATTTAGCTGGATTATGAGTTATATGTATTTAGTGGGAGTGTGACTAATCACTGATATTTAGTTGGACTGTGAGTTATATTTATTTGGTGGGACTGTGACTAATTACTGATATTTAGTTGGACTGTGAGTTATATGTATTTGATGGGACTGTGAGTAATTACTTGCATTTAGTTGGACTGTGAGTTGCATGTATTTGGTGGGACTGTGAGTTATATTTATTTAGTGGGACCATGACTAATTACTGATATTTTGTTGGATTATGAGTTGTATGTATTTAGTGGGACTGTGACTAATTACTGATATTTTGTTGGACTGTGAGTTATATGTATTTAGTGGGACTGTGACTAATTACTGATCTTTAGTTGGACTGTGAGTTATATGTATTTAGTGGGACTGTGACTAATTACTGATATTTAGTTGGACTGGAGTTATATTTATTTATTTTATTTTTATTTTATTTTACATTTGTTAACCGGGCTAGTCTAACTGGATATATTTCCATTTTCAGTAGAGGCCCAGGGAGAAGAGCTTCAGTAGTAAACAATTTGATTATAAATTTGAAATACAATACAAATGATGCAAATCATAGTTGATACATAGTAAATGAAAGTAGTTCAATAAAAAATACAAGAAGCAGTGGATAAAAGATGGTATTTACACTAATATAAAAGTGGTAAATTATTTACACAAATAAAAGTGACAAAAGGGTATGATAAAATTATGAAAATAAGAATGTTTTGTGATAATCAACAGGATAGATTCCATCAGTATGTTCCATTGTGTTCACCAGTTCCTGTTCTGCTTCAAAAAGTATGCATTAGAGTTTGGAATATATAGTAGGAGGCGGAAATAATATTAGCAAAACCAGAAGGTTAGTCAGGGTTACTGCAGGGGCATAACCAGTGTGTTTTAAGGTGTCTTTTGAGGTTTTGTTTAAAGAGAGGCAAGGAAGAAAGTGATGTTAGTTTGTTGGGGAGTAGGTTCCAGTTTTTTCCCACTGTGTTAGAAAACAGGGAATCACCAGCCGTGTTGTTAGTCATGGTTATGCTAGCTAGAAATTTGCTAGAAGAGCGTAGTGGGTTTAGATTTTTATAGGGGATTATGAGATTAGATAGTATAGGAGTGCTATTAGGTTGATAAAATATCTTGTGGGCAATGGTTAGTTGGGAGATATTCAGATGGTTTTGAAGTTCAAGCCAGCCTAGCTGCATTAGATTTAAACAGTGATGAGTTCTAAAGGGATTGCCAGTGGCAAATCTGGCGATGCTTGAATTTATAAACTCTAACGCAATGGAACAACTGGTCACCACTCCCACAAGAGGGAACAACATATTGGACCTGGTCATCACCAACATGGGGACTCTATGTTCCACACCAGAGGTAAACCTCTCATTGGTAAGATCAGACCATAAACAAATTTCCCTGGACATCCATATCCCATCCCCACCCCCAGCCAAGGAAATCACTGTAAAGAATTTCTCAAAAGCCAGCTTTGCACTTTTCAAGACTGAGGTGGAATCCTTCAAAGCCCCTGGGCCAGAGGATAATACAGTCCAATCCACAGAATCCTTTACAAATGCATTCTATGAGCACCTGCAGGAATGCATGGATTGTGCTATCCCAAATAAAACCAAGACTCACTCCTCCAAAAACAGGAGACCGGTCTGGTGGTCCCCAGCCATAAATAAGCTATACAATAGAAGGAGGAAGCTACTACATGACAGAGCAAAATCCCAAAAAGGGAAGGCATCTCTGATCAGTATTAGCAAGAAACTTCGATCCCTCATAAAATCATCAAAGGCCAGTTTCGAAAGAAAAATTGCCCTAGACACTAAAGATAATCACAAGGCCTTCTTTAGTTATGTCAGGAACATGGGCGGGAACTCCCAGATATGCTCTGAATTGTTGCATAACGGTACAAAATATACCAAACCTACAGACATAGCCAACATCCTGGCAGACAGATTCAGCAAACCCCCAAAGGAGCAAATGCCTATCCCAACTGAATGTAGCCTCCCTGACATCACAGATGCACAGGTGAAAGCTGCCCTCTCCAAAGCAAAAAACCCAGCATCTATGGGAATGGACGGTGTCCCAGGCTGTGTCTTACATGAACTCCAAGAAAAACTGAACCCTCACATTAAGTCACTGTTCAAACTTAGCCTTACTACAGGATATGTACCTAAAGAATTGCGTACAGCTACAGTGGTCCCACTCCACAAAGGTGGTGCCACAACGGACCCCGGAAACTATCGCCCCATAAGCCTGACTAGTCTGGTCTGTAAAGCTATGGAGCGTATTATCATGGAACTCATAAACAAAGACATTGGAAGCCTCCAGACACTGAACCCTACCCAATTCGGCTTTGTTAAGGGCAGATCTTGCCTCTTAAACCTAGTTGATTTCTTTGAAACAGTTACCAAAGCCATAGATGAGGGCAAGGTAGTCCACACAGCCTACCTGTACCTCGCAAAAGCCTTCAACACAATACCCCACTGGCATCATAAATAAGCTTACCAGCTTAAATATCAACCCCTATATCACAAGATGGGTTGCAAACTGTCTCAGAGATAGAACCCACATGGTTAGAATCACAGGTGCCATGTCCGAATCCAAACCAGTTACAAGTGGCGTCCCACAGGGCTCAGTTCTGGGACATCTCTTGTTTGGTATATACTTCTCTGAGGTTTAGGCTAACACGGGGGGAATATGGCTGACAATGTTCGCAGATGACTGCAAACTGGGGGCCATAATTGAATCTCCAGCTGACACAAACATCCTCCAAAAGGGTCTCACAGAGACTGATGCTTGGTGCCAGAGCCACGGCCTCAAGCTAAATGCTAAAAAGTACATAGTCATCCCCTTTGGGAAAAACAAGGTGCCCACAAATTACCACATAGGTGGTAATCCATTAAGTGCGAAAGAAGTAATTAGAGATTTGGGGACCAACGTAGATAGTAATCTCTCCTTTGACAATCACGTTGCCAAAGTGGTTAGAAAGACGTTCTATATAGCCCACCTTATCATGAAAGGGTTCGCATCTAGATCAAGAGAGGTCATTGTGCCCCTCTACTCGTCACTCATCAGGCCCATAATTGAATACAATGCCCCTTTTGGGATGTACCTTACCCGATACCTGCAGCAACTGGAGAGACCCCAAAAGTACCTCACCAAGTGGATCATGGGCTAGAAACAGATGTCCTATGCAGCTCGACTAAAGAAACTCCAGCTCTACTCAGTTGCTTACCGCCTACTCAGAGGCAATCTATGCCTGACGTACAAAGCCATGTCAAACCCAAAATTAATGGACATGCTCCACCTCAAAAAATCCAAGTCCCTTAGAGCTACACACTCCAGGGACCTAAACCTCAGCACAAAAATAAATAGGACATGCTGGAGGGACAGATTAATTTCCCAGAGGCTCCCTCACTCTGGAATATTATCTCAATTCATGTTAGACATAGCCCCTCGCTGACCCTCTTCAAGCGAAATCTGGATGCGTGGATGGGAAATTGCAAATTCACCCCTGGGATCTCCTCTGTGTCCCTGCTAGACAGAGGCACAGTGAACTAATCTTAAAAGGGTACCTTCTGTGACCTACTTTACAGAGGCACAGTATGCTAATCTAATAGGGAGGCGGAAGCCAAATACACTCTGGCTAGGCTTATAAATGCCCTAGGGCAGATAGCCTAGTATCTACCTTCTAACTATGAATCTATGCTGTTGTAGGTATGAGCTAGTTTGACAAGGTTATTTTTTTTCAGGTTAGTGTATATGGGACATGCATATAAAAGAGTTGAAATTAAATGGGAATGTGCAATCTTGGTTCTGGCTATTGGAGTTAGGAAAGTTTTGATTCGATATAAGGAGCCTATTTTTCTGTTGACAGTTTTTATGGTATTATTTATGTGGATATCAAACATAAGGTTATTGTCAATAGTAATTCCTAACAACTTGGTGGTAGAGTCAGGATATATGGTTGTGCGATTATTGGAAATGACAGAGAAATCTATAGGGGAGGACTTACTGGTGGGTGTAAAGAGAAGGAGCTTGTTTTTTTAGCATTGAGAAGGAGGCAACATTTTGTGAACCATGTTTCAACTGTGTTGAATACATTCTGAGTCAGAGAATGTAGTTCAGATGGGGAGCTTGCTGAGCATATTAATGTTGAATCATCTGCATATTGAATGCAGGTGGCTTGTGGGAAATGTAGTTCAGATGGGGAGCTTGCCGAGCATATTAATGTTGAATCATCAGCATATTGTATGCAGGTGGCTTGAGGGATTGCTACATGGAGGTTGTTGATAAAAAGAGAAAAAAGAAGTGGGCCTAGAATAGAGCCTTGAGGGACTCCGAGGGTGACTGGTAGAAGGGATGATATATTATTTTCCCATAGAACTGCTTGTTGTCTATTGGTTAGGTAGGACATGAACCATTTAATAGCCAGAGAGTCAAGGGAAAAGGATTCAAGAATGTTGATAAGAAGGGTATGATTTACCATGTCAAAAGCTTTTGAGCGGTCAATAAAGAGTGCAGATGAGAGGTTGTTGTTATTGCGATTTCTATTTATAACATCTGTAAAGGATAACAGGGTGGTAGTGGTGCTATGTGATGGCCTAAAACCATGCTGGCACTTAGCTATTGTGTTATTCTGAGTTAAATGGTTTAAAAGTTGTGTTGAACACATTTTTCCATGATTTTTGCTAAGGGTGATAAAAGAGCTGTTGGCCAGTAGTTAGAGTAATCATTTGAGTTACCACCTTTGTGAATGGGGGATAATATGGGAGATTTTTCAGATGACTGGAATGATTCCTTCTTAATGGTTCTGTTTTTTGAGGATGGATATGGGATAGGAAATTACTTTGGCTGCTTTTTGGAGGTATTCAGAAGGTAGCTGGTCAGCAGAAGGAGTACAAGGCTTAAGTTTTTGAATGAGTTTATAGATGAGAGTGGTAGAGATTGGTTGCATATAGAATGCTGGTAGAGTGCTGGGTATGGAGGAGGGAAGGCTTGAGTTGTCTGGAGTAAGTTAACTAGCTAGTGCTTGTATGGTTTTCTTAAAGGAGGAGTTGAAGGCATTGGCAGTTTGATGGGGGGTATCTGGGTCTGCCTGAAGTGGGGTAGGTGTACGAGAGTGCCCTAGGGAAAGGAGTTTATTGATACTAGACCAGAACTTCTGGGGGTTGTTTTGGTGATTTTGCTGTAGTTTACAATAGTAGTTCTTTTTATCCATGAGTATTGCCTTTTTTGTATTATTTCTTAGTTGCTTAAAAATTTGTTGATCAGAAATATTTTTGTTAGCTCTCCACTTAGCCCAGGATTTATTCCCAAGTAAGATTTTTGTCTGGTTTCTTTGGAAAGCCAGGGGGCTGGTTTGGCCTTCATTCTGATGGACCTTTTGGGTGCATGCCTGTCAAGGATAGATAGGAATTTAGAGTTTAGATACTTGACAGCCTCTTCAAGTGGAAGAGTTTTTAAAGGGTTCCAGTCACAGGCACTTAGGTCATTTTGGAATGATACTGGGTTGAAGTGTTTGTTGGTGCGTATAATTCTGTATATGGGGGCAATTGAGATCATTTTTATGCCTAAGGATGTAGGTTAAAGTATGATCACTAACATCGTCAGGTAGAGTTCCTACATTGTAAGTTTGTTTTTGTCTATTTATAAGTATCCAGTCTAGGGTGCTCTCTTTTTTGCTTGGTTTATTGATTCTGGTTGTAGAGGTGATAATTTGACTGAAGCCATGAAGGTTGATAATGGAGGTAGGATTATCAGCATTGACAGTTTTCCAATCAGTATTAAAATCACCAAGTATAATAGTTTCTTGGAGGTAAGTTGAGGACACCCAGCTTATAATATACTCTATAGTACTGATATTATTACCGGGTGGTAGGTAGATGCAGATGATATACAGAGATTTGTTTTGGTTGATTTGAAATCTGGTGATAAGTACTTCTGCCTTACTATCTTGAGGTGGGTAGAATGGTAAAGTGGAGATCTGAAGTCCATCTTTGAATAAGACTGCTACCCCCCCACCCTTACTTTTTATACGGTCTCGTCTCAGTACGTTATACCCTTGGGGAATGATTTCATTGTCTTTGGTCTCAGGTGTCAAAGCTATGGGTATCTAAAAGGGCATGGAGATGGGTTACTTTGTTATTAAGGCTGCGGATATTCAGATGTCCTATTAGGAAAGTGTTGGGGAGTAGGGGCTGGGTTATAAGGGTAGGTGGATTGGTAGGGCCGGGGTTAGGGTGGATGTCACCATCTTTTAAGGAGGGTTTAATGAGTCTTAATGCAGAGTTATTAATAAAGTTGGTTAGATATTTCACTTTCTTTACTGTGGGTATATTGTATTTAATGTGGGAGTGTTTATGGTATTTAGGTAGTAGATAGCTGGGAGATGAGTTGATGTTAATTTGACTAATAGGTAGTATAGAAGTGTGTATTGCTGTCTGTTTAGGAGAGTAGTTTAAATGGTAGTAGTATGGTTCTTCAAAGGAGGTGAGGATATAGACATAGGTCAGGGCAGTTGATAGTATGGTTATGAGTATGGATTTGGTAATGTTTGTTTTTACTGTTAAAGGCATCTTTAGAGATTATGTATAAAAAGTTTTAGGAGTTGAGTAGAGATGTAGAAAGCAAGGAGGTAATGAATGAGAAGAGTAAAGAGAGGAGAGAACAAATTAGTGGCTGAAGGAAGAAGGGGTGTTGTAAGTTACAATAAGGAGTGGCTAATAGAAGTAATAGATAACTGGGATGGGTGTGGATATTTTAGTAAATAGATTGGCGAGTAGGATTGGTAAGATGAGGGAGGGGGTGTGGTAAGAGAAGTATAAGGTTAGGACTACTGGGGGTGGGTGAGAATTGGGGGTAGGGTAGGGGAGCGGAGTGAGCCAGCAGGGCGAATGGAGCAGGGTACAGCTGAGAGAGGCTGGGAGACAATCAGTTATACAGTGAGACTGTGTTCTATAGGCTAAGAGAAGGTAAGAATCACTTTCTATAATTACTTATTAAAAGACATAAAGGGGTAATCGTATAGAAAAGATGTATAGAAGAGAGAGGTAATAGTAAGGAGTTCTAACGCAGGAAAAGTAACTAGATTAGAAAGTTAATTAAGGAATTTTAGGACAGGAGTAGTAAAGGACAGTCGAATAAGCTTTCTAGTGTATGTATAATAAACACTAATAAGGTTACTTCCGTTCCTATTTTTCAGAGGGGTTCAAGTTTATTAAGAATAGACACTAATAAGGTTAATTCTTTAACTATCTGACAGAGGGAGGTAATAACATACAGTAAGGGTACTAGCAAGGATAACAGAGGAAGGCAGCATCACAGCGATATAGGAGTTTGGCTAGCAGTAAGAAACAACTTTACATGCTTTGAGTTCTGCTGCCCCCTAGTAGAGTAGGAAGGGAGTTGCATTTAAGCCTAAAGATAGGAGGTAAAGGAGGAAAACAAGTAGGAAAGTAGGAGATGGCCTAGGGGTAGGTCCTCGGATGTGCTGGCCCTTACAATAGGTTCTACTTTAAGCACTCACAAAAGTTAGTCTAATACCTATAAAAACAGTAGGTTATCTCCTACACTGTGAGGCTAAGCGAGGAGAGTCTAGGTAGTTCATATAGGGTTTCCTGTTGGGTATGCCCTTCTGTTCTTGATTGGTTTCCTTCTACCTTGCTATATTGCAGTAAGGTGGGGAGCCTGTAACACAGGCACAAGGCTTAAAAACTATAAAAACAGTAGGTTATCTCCTACACTGTGAGGCTAAACGAGGAGAGTCTAGGTAGTGTATGTATTTAGTGGGACCATGACTAATTACTGGTATTTAGTTGGACTGTGAGTTGTATGTATTTAGTGGGGCCGTGACTAATTACTGATATTTAGTTGGACTGTGAGTTATATGTATTTACTAGGACCATGACTAATTACTGGTATTTAGTTGGACTGTGATTTGTATGTATTTAGTGGGGCCGTGACTAATTACTGATCTTTAGTTGGACTATGAGTTATATGTATTTACTGGGACCATGACTAATTACTGGTATTTAGTTGGACTGTGAATTATATGTATTTAGTGGGGCCGTGACTAATTACTGATATTTAGTTGCTTGGAGTTATATGTATTTAGTGGGACCATGACTAATTACTGATATTTAGTTGGACTGTGAATTATATGTATTTAGTGGGGCCGTGACTAATTACTGATATTTAGTTGGTTGGAGTTATATTTATTTAGTGGGACCGTGATTAATTACAGGTATTTAGTTGGACTGTGAGTTAAACAAAAATGCTCCTGTCTTCTCCTCTTTACCGTTCTGACTCATTTCTGTCACCTCGACTAACTCTGACCCATCACCAGCTTCCTACCCTGAAGTCAACTCTGCTCACCTTAGAACTCAACATCCACATCCTATAGCTGACTGCAATACCCTATTGCCAATTCTGCAACTACTTTTCCTCTCATGTCACACTACTGCCCCTAAGACTTGATCCTACACATTAACACAGTTTTACTTTTGCATATAGTCAAAGATTTTATTTTATTTTATTTTACATGTGTTGACCGAGCTAGTCCAACTGGATACATGTCAATTTTCAGTAGATGCCCGGCGAGATGAGTTCTAATTAAGCTAATAAATCAGGAAAAAGTGAAAAAAATAAAACATTAAATTCATTGTTGCTGGAGATTAACATCAATGAACTTAACATCAAAGTAACATGACTACAGGGTTTAGCAATACAGTAGTACTAGAAGCATATATATATATATATATATGTGTGTGTGTGTGTGTGTGTGTGTGTGTGTGTGTGTGTCTGTGTCTGTGTGTATATATATATATATATATATATATATATATATATATATATATATATATATATATATATATATATATATAAATATACATATAAATATATATGTGTGTGTGTGTGTGTGTGTGTGTGTAGATATAATCCAAGGAAATGGCAATAACGAACTCAGCCGGTAGACAGGACCACAAGCAAAATGAAGATTTTATTGATATAACCTGTAAGCGCTTTCAGTAGAGACAATCTCTCCACCTTCATCAGACCTCTGAGTTCGTTATTGCCATTTCCTTGGATTTTATTTGGTTTGTACTTTTATATGAGAGAGCTTCAATAAAACCAGCTCTCAAGAAAAGAAGGAATATAAACATTAAGCATAGATAGTATAGGGCGCTATGTTTTAAATATTCTGTATAGGAACCACAATATCGATGTCTAGGTACACATATTTTGATTGATTGACATGTTATGTTTTAACTGCTATATATGTTGACATAGCATTTTTAGAAGTTTTTAAATATAACTCTTAGCAATTGCTTAAGCATTTTGTATAAATCATATGAGTTGATTTATAATGGCATGTTTTTATGAATGTATGAATTTTAATGATTTGTTAATTGACAGTTAATTGATTTTTGCTGATTTATTTGTATATATATGGGCATTATGGGTAGCAGCACTTTGATCTAAAGAAACTCATTTTGTGAGTGAAAGCGCTCATCAGCTGCAGCATTATATGGTTATCGTGGATTAAAGTTTTTATATTCAACAAGGAATCATGGTTTATTGATCTGCTGTGCTCTCTCACTTATCATCAGTTTTTGGTTATATTAATTATTAAGATTGTTCAAAGTTATACACTCAAGTAAAAAAAAGTTGACCTACATACAAAGTTGTATCCTTGTGCTCAGAGCAGGATGAATGTTCCAAAGTATATACTCCGGGGTAATTCCCAGAAAAGAGAAGAGTAGAAGTCAGAGTAAAGGAGGCTTACTAATCACGCTTAGGGGTTTTGGGAGAGAAGGAGTACAGTAATACTGTACAGGGAGTCTTAGTCTTGGTTAATACACGGGCATAGCCATTGTGTTTTAAGGAGTAATTTTAGTTGCTTTTTGGAAAGTGGTAATGACAAAAGAGATGCTAGTTTGCTGGGAAGCCTGTTCCAGGTTTCCCCCCACAGAATTAGAGAAACGGGAATCTCCTGCTTTGTTATAGGACTTCTGGGTGGTTACTAATAATTTATTTGCTGAGCGAAGGGTAGTAAGATTTCTGTAGGGGGAGATTAGGCTACTGAGAATAGGAGTATTGCTGGGATGATGCACAGTCTTATGGGTCATAGTACGTTGTTGAAATTGTAGCTGGTTATGCAGTTCTAGCCATCCTAGCTGTTTGAGATTTAGACAATGGTGAGTTCTAAATGGGGAGCCGTTGCAAATCTGGCAATGTTGTTATAGGAGGTTGCCAGTTTATTAAGGTTACTTTTGGAAAGATTAGTATAAATGGGGGAGGCATAGAGGAGGGTAGAGATCAGATGGCTGTGGGCAATGGTGGTTCTGGCTTCAGGGGTAAGAAAAGGTTTTATCCTGTAGGGGGAGCCAAGTTTTCTGTTAACTGTTTTAATAGTTGTGTTAATATGTGAGACAAGAACACCGTAGCATTACACATAAGTTTCATGTTTTGCAACATGATTGTGTACTCTTCTACCGTATCAGTAAACATGGTAAGATAAATTCTTGTCAAGATGATTTTATACATAATATCAGTGAAATGCTGCTGTAATAATTCATAATTAGGGGAACACAGATATGTACAAAATAATTTTGTGCATTGGGCAACACAACCAATTATCTCTGTCTATAAGAGATAAATCATCCTTTATATATATATATATATATATATATATATATATATATATATATATATATATATATATATGTATGTGTGTGTGCATATATATATATATATATATATATATATATATATATATATATATATATATATATCTAAAAAACATTTTTGTATGTAATTAATGGAATGACATTGTCCTATGTTTCAACATTATTTTTTTACTTTTGTATATATTAACATTGTTCTGTTACTTATGTATGTATTACTGTGGAGCTTTTCTCCCTGGGCCTCCATTGAAAATGGGGTCTTCCTAGGCCCAATGGACTTTCCCGGTCAACAAATGCAATAAATAAATAAATAAATAAAAATAAAATAAATTTGTATTTAGTTGGACTGTGACTAATTACTGATGTTTGGTTGGACTATGAGCGTTAGAACAATTACATATGCTCAGCTGGACTGTATTTGTTCTAATGTTATAAGCATTTAAAACGTTGTAACTGATTTGCCTCAGCTATATTTAGTGGGGCTGTAAATGACTTTCATCTTTTAACATTTAATAGTTCTGCATCTGTTTTACAGTTAATTGTAATTAGTGATACTTTCACAGTTTTACCATTTGTCATAATTAGTGTAACTATTTTAGAACTGCTTATATATTTTATGGGATGTTCACTGTTTTAATATCAGTTATGTTTAGCAGGATAGCAACTGTTTTACTATTAGTAACATTTAATGTAATTCTGACCTTCTTGACATTAATAATATTTAGTGGGACAGTGAAAGTTTTCGTATTAGTACCGTTCAACGAGAGTGTGATAATTTACCAGTTTCCATCTTTAGTGGTATCATAACAATCATTAGTAGTAATTAGTGTGACTATACTCTTACTATAACTTATGTTGAGTGGGACCTGAACCATTTTAGGATTTCATCCATTTTATGAATATCCGTTCTAAGGCAGCCAGTGACCAGCACAAACCAAAGTAACCAAATTGATGTCCCCAAGACCTGAAGCCAGTACAAACACAACTCTGTGAGACATCTGCAAGATGTGTAGAAAATATTTTTATTAGCCAAGTTGTTTCATTCAGGACACGATATCCAGACTTCTTCAGAATACTGAATAGCAGCAAATGAAACTCCTTTAGTCTTAGATAATGCTAAGGTGGTCATGTGACGATTTAACAATTACTGCATAAAAAACAACTTTTAAAAAGATAGTAGCAAGTGATTCAAACCTAATTTAAATAACTGTTGTTAGAAAAATATGTATTTGAACATGTATAAAGTGCTAGTTTAAAAGCAAATAGTATATAATGCATTTTATTCTATTTACAAGATGGCAATAAGAATGATTTTACATGCAATTGCTTGAAGCTTTGGAGCTGCAGTGTATTTGAACTCTGACCCTGGCAGTAGCCAGCTCAGCAAGCTTATGTTTTTCACTAATGATTATCTGCTGGGTCAGGAAATTAAATGTATAAAGCATTGAAAATCTTCTTCCTTCCTCTGGATAATTGGCCTTGTGAATGTTACCAAGATAAGACACAGCTGCTGAAGTAATGTTGCAAAGAAGAACAAAGAAGTGTATTACAAGATTGAACTAACTATTGTATTCGAACAGGCCTGAAACCTTGAAGGAGTAACATTTACAGAAAGACATTATAACTGACCAGGTGCTTTGCAAGGCTGTATTATTCCCATGAGAAAACTTTTAAAATGTATAACGTCAGCTTTTTCTTATGAATAGAATATTGTAGACCATAATGATGTAGGTGCCCTGTGACTAACCACGTCAGTAAGGTGGGCACAGCTTGAGTGTTAAACCTATATAAAATTGTGTATTTCCTGCATCATGTCAGACAAAACTCTGTACTTGTATGGTTTTTTGCCTCCTGGTGTACACTAGTAAACTTTTGCATCTGAGCCTCCTGTGTTGTTATCATTGTTTTTATTTAACACTGTAAACCAAAAACATAAAATGACTGTACCTGTCGTTAAATTACATTTAAAGTGTTTTAAGTTGTACATACAGTACAAAATGGATTTCAAGATAAATCAGCTATATAACAGAAAACAAAACCAATATAATATTGTTAAAGATATGAAGACCGTGTGGGGCATATTACTTTATAAAAAATAACAAGTACTTAGAAATAAATTTGGAAGGCTGCTAACAACAAAACAGTAATCCATTCAAACGATACTAGTGGTTTTGGAATGTGATGGCTGATGGATTACAATGTTTCCATTTTTACTGTGATTGGTTTAAAAGTGAAAAAAATGGTTTAAAAATTACAAACAGAAATTTGACTTCTTCAAAGAAGACAAGGAAATATATATGAGAACATACTGAACAAAATAAAAAGAAACATCAGAGTGGAAAAACTGTTTTATGAACATAAGTTAATTAAAGTGTTTTTTATATATTTAAAAAAGGTAAAAACTAGGCCCAGGTAACTTCATGACAGAACTGTACAGTGTTCGTGATATCCATTGGGCTAAGATAATAAAAGAATATGGACTCCTCAAATAAAAAAAAAAAACTTTGCATATACATTGTACTTAGAGAGAAAAAGTTATTACCTCTGATTTTAAGCAAGGATATCTAATCATATACAAGATGATCACCATATTAGATTCATTCCTAAAAAATACTCTGTTTCTCCATATTAAAATAACTTAAGAAAGAGATAAAAATGCTCAGATAATCTAGAACTCGGCTAATATACGTTGAATGCAGGTTTGACAAGCAAGCCTGTTACTTTTTAACATTTGATAGAAAAAGCAAGAGACTGAGAAAACAAAAACTGTTGGCTGTATTTTTTTTTAGATTTTGAGGCTGCTTTCACTTATGTAAAATAACTGCTTGGGAAAATATAATGTCAAGTGAAGCATATTTATTATGTCTAGAAAGGATGATCAAAATATGTCTACACAGTGAAGAAAACAGAAAAAAATACTCCTTTTTTGTAAATTATTTGATTTGAACAAAAGGAAGATATACAGTTGTAAAACAAGCAAAGCATCTGTAAGGCTAATAAAACATACAAATCTGAGCTTTATGAAAACAATACTTTAAATTTATATAAACTAGTAAAATTGATTCTCCCTGTGTGTAAAGAAATGAAATAATATATCTGAGAAATTATGTTGAATTGTGAGATATATGAAGAAGCCAGGGGCTGCCTTTCTTCAGATAACAATATATCTGAACTCTAAAGATTCTCTAAAAATCAGCACTGGTGAAACTTGTGAAAACTATTAATTCAAAAAGTTAACGTCTGCTTTAAGTAAGATTTATAAACTTAAGACAACAAATCATTAAAATAAAACTGAAGAAACCACAACTGTGAAAAGACTGAGCCGGAAGACTGATGGAATTATCAGTTTGAACAATATGTTAAGTACTACTGTTCTTATGCATCTATTTATTATAATAGGCATATTACCCTGATAATTATTGTAGCAATTAAGAAACATTGCTAGAATCTTTATATGAATATTTGCATGGATTGGTTAATTGTAATAACCTTGGTTGAGATAATACAAACTATATATATATATATATATATATATTTTTTTTTTTTTTCCTTGACCCCCTGCAATGGAATGTGTATGCATATGGCCCATGAATGGCAGTCTTTGTGATACTCACAGATGGACAGATAGTGACCACACATGGACAGATAGTGACCACACACAGATTCGTATAGTATTCTTATGGTGTCAAGAAATAAAAAGGAAAACAAACCGTGCACAATGATGTAAGTGAAAATAAAATGTAACACATTCACAGGTGGACGTACAACTGTTGCACGTCATGTGCACGAGTTGGGAGACAGCACCACAGCAGACATTCTTGACTAGAGGGTAACATCAGGGAGTATCTACTCTGAAGCACAAAGTACCTGCTACAGCAGGGCATACTTTTATTTACAAATGTCACACTCCAGTGACCATGCCTCCTTCACTACCTGGCACAATTAATGAAAGGAAAGATATTAAGTATATGCTTATGGCTATATAGCAGAGCACAAGGTGATGGTGGACCTTTGACTTGCAGCAAAGCACCCCCTGACCTGTGATGTATTTAGGGTTGGAAAGCTAACATGAAGGGAATGGTATGCACCAGGGAGTCAAGAAAGAGGGAAGATCATTTTTGACATTCACCTGCTTAGCAAATATCTTGTTTTGTGACTTCTGAATAAAGGTCACTTTGTGGCTAGTTGATAAGTGTGGACCTCTAAGATCAGACAGCTTTGCCACTCTTTAGTATAGTTTTATGTCATGGGCACTCCTTTGAGCACAAAGTCCCTAAACACTAGAACTCGGGGGTACATACATTGGTTTCATTCAACTCACCTTCATCATCTTGCTAATACCCTCGTGATCATTTTTGAAATTTATTACTCTCTGAACCACTTTACCACCAGCTCAGGTTTCAGTCATTTTTCTTAGGTCAGCTCCTTTGTATGAAGCTTTTCATGAGGGTGTAGGAAGGCTTGTGCTTTCAGCTTTCTTGGGGTGCTGTCATTTCCAAAAACCTCTTTCAACCCTGTTGCTTACATCCTCCTCCACAGTCTACACCAGGTGAGGATACACCAGGTGAGGATACACTAGTTTAACAGAAACGCAGGCTTGATTAGTTCTGCTGCATGTACTACAGCCTTTCCAGGACCGTGAATGACATACCAAGGTGGCAGAGTGATATCCTCTTTATCATTGCAGTTCTGCAGTGCCAGTTACTGTACCCCATATGCTTTCTTTTCATCATGAATATATAGGTGAGTGGACATTGTAAACGGCTATCCTTGTAGTTTGTAGGTGAGTGAGTGTCTGTGTGCTTATTGTTTAAAGCTGTAGGTGGATGGATGGCACTGTTTAGGATATGGTATCCATTATCCAGTATTAGACATCTTTTAAGTCTTGGAGGTTGCCAGTTGTTGTCAGAAGTACCACCTTACCACGTGAGACCAGGCTGGACTGTGTGGCTATGGATCAGGTCACTACCCTAGTTAAATAAATAAATAAATAAATAAATAAATAGATGTTGATTGCAAACATGCCCCTGGTGAGTGGCACTTGCCACACCATGGCAAACAGCACTTCTGTTGTCCATTACAAGGATATGGCACCCCTTCATCTTTAAATACTGCCAGGATGTGGGAGGCACACGGCCTGCTCTGCTGGTTTTGTGGCTGTGTGCTCTGTGATCACATGATCAGTTAATATACTTGTGCATGCTACCACCCTCTTCATATTACCTGTGCCACAGGTATAGAAGAGGGGTTAGGCAAGTATTTATGGGGTGTAGTTTTTTGCAATTCCTATCAAGTTTACATATCTGTAAAACTGCAACATGCCCTTTTCAGAGATTGCCTTGCTTAAGGCAGTATGAGTCCCACTTACAGTCTGCAAATGTTTTTGTGTAATAGAGGCGGACCACATATGTGAAACTGAGTGCCTCTGCATTTTTAGGACAACCTTGTGCAAGGTTCTGAATTGCTTTGATGCTTTCCTCGTCTACAAAGAACTTTACCTCCTTTTCAGACACCATGTTTCTTGTTTTGTCTGTTGAATATTTACTGTACCTCCTTTTCAGACGACATGTTTCTTGTTTTGTCTGTTGAATATTTACTGTACCTCCTTTTCAGACGCCATGTTTCTTGTTTTGTCGGTTGAATATTTACTTTACCTCCTTTTCAGACGCCATGTTTCTTGTTTTGTCTGTTGAATATTTACTGTACCTCCTTTTCAAACGCCATGTTTCTTGTTTTGTCTGTTGAATATTTACTGTACCTCCTTTTCAGACGCCATGTTTCTTGTTTTGTCTGTTGAATATTTACTGTACCTCCTTTTCAGATGCCATGTTTCTTGTTTTGTCTGTTGAATATTTACTGTACCTCCTTTTCAGACACCATGTTTCTTGTTTTGTCTGTTGAATATTTACTGTACCTCCTTTTCGGACGCCATGTTTCTTGTTTTGTCTGTTGAATATTTACTGTACCTCCTTTTCAGACGCCATGTTTCTTGTCTGTTGAATATTTACTGTACCTCCTTTTCAGACGCCATGTTTCTTGTCTGTTGAATATTTACTGTACCTCCTTTTCAGACGCCATGTTTCTTGTCTGTTGAATATTTACTGTACCTCCTTTTCAGACGCTATGTTTCTTGTTTTGTCTGTTGAATATTTACTGTACCTCCTTTTCAGACGCCATGTTTCTTGTTTTGTCTGTTGAATATTTACTGTACCTCCTTTTCAGATGCCATGTTTCTTGTTTTGTCTGCTGAATATTTACTGTAGGCCATTTATATTCTCATTTTCTAACTGGCACGTATTTCTGGTTCCTATACTGGCATGAACTGCCCCTCCAAGCACATGTACCTCCTACCTGCATCTTATTGCCCCCTTAAAGTACCCATGCACACTACCTTATAGCAAAAAGCACTGTTCAGTAATGTAGCACTTTGCACGCTCAGCTCTCTCTGCACCAACTTAGGACAATTTTGTTCATAGCAACAAAGCTGGCCTTGATATACAACACTAATAAACAAAGATACTTAGCAGAAAAACACATTAATAATTAATGAGGTGATACAACAGAAAAGGCTATTAACCTCTTTATAATCTATCTGGAAGCAGACAGATGTAGTTATGCTAGTAACAAGTCCTCATCTGTCTGTACTTTTGTTTCTGCTACATAGAAAAAAAATGCCATTATTGAAACCAGTTTATCCTAAATTTTAGTGCCACTGAGTAAATCTTAACTGTTGTATAATTAATGGCAGTAAAACTATAGTTTAAAAGCTGTTAACAGTAGTCAGCTGCCTGTGCCAGTGTGTCCGAGAGTATCCCATTGGAGTATGGCAGCTCTGAGTGGTTAACAGTTAGAAGTATCCAGTACCCTGTAATACAGCTGCCATTAACAAAGTGTGCCTGAGAGTTTACCAATGAAGTATGACAGTGCCGAATGGTTAACAGTAAGAAGCATAGCATACCCTGTAATACAGCTGCCTTTTAACAAAATGTGTCAGAGAGTGTACCAATGGAGTATGACAGCACTGAATGGTTAACAGTTAGAAGAATCCAGTACCCTGCAATACAGATGCCTTTTAACAAGGTGTGTCCGAGAGTGTACCAATGGAGTATGACAGCGCTCAGTGGTTAACTGTTAGAAGCACACAATATCCCATAATACAAGTAGAATTGCAAACTGTCTTAGCTAAATGTTTTACATCCTGTAGCCCTTGTGCCCAATTTGTTTCATAATGCAGGCATTTGCAAGGTTTTTTCCCAGTTTAAATAACTGTTGAATCTATGGGGGAAAGGTCCATCCAGCTCTAAATCTAAAAGTATATCATCTAAGTAGAATGAGAAATGCAGGAAAAGACACGCAGTGCAGTTGAAAGCAACAGATAAGGCATTTGTATGTATACACATTGTGTAAAACAAGACACGCAGTGCAGTTGAAAGCAACAGATAAGGCATTTGTATGTATACACATTGTGTAAAACAAGTGCCTTGCAAAGTACCAATGTCCTTTTGACATAAAAGAGAAGGGAAGAGAAGTGAATTAAGTGAGACAACTGAGGAAAAAAGCCAGCAGAACAGTTATATCACATAAGTGTTCTGAAACCATGGAGATAAACTTGTACAGATGCATCTGTTGTAATATGTTTGCAGGGGAAGTCAGAATTGGATATACAATAAGTTATGTCAGAAACAGGAAGCAAAAGAATGTGTAATCAGAAATAAGGACACAATTCTCAGGGTTACCTGGTCAAATCCGTTTAATTCACAAGAACTCGGGGACTGTATCTGGTGAGAAAATGCCATTAATTCATTCGGTCAAGTAGAGCTCTGTAGGTTTCGACTCAACTCCCAATGATTGCCTTCTGAGCTTTTTGACAAAATCACATGAAGTGGATTACTATAGAAACGGAAATGGCAAAGTCTTCATCAGAAACAAATCTTTACAAGGGTAGCACTCATTAGATTCTAGTTGTGCACTGGGTTTTTAAGTCATAATAAACACAGTACATATTGATTGTGCATTATTTTGTAAGCAGCTAACAACATCTCAGTAAACACTCCAGCTACACACATTCTGTCAGCAGCATTTTGGTCATCCAGCTGGGAGTTTTGATATGAGGTTAAGTAGGTATGTATGCATTACTTAATTGTTTAAAAATTTTAAATAATATGAAACTTTTGGCAATATAAATTAATAGCATATGAGCAACAATTAATATCTCTTGAGCAGCACTACACAAAGGTCAGACATGAGTGCAGCTTTGCTGTCCACATTTAATTTTTAACATGAATCTTTTAGTAGCTTGTACATAGCAAGGTTTTGGAATTATCACTCATTTGAATAATTATTATTAAATGACTTGAGATGTCAGTAGGATGCAACTGCGGAAGCACCTGGAGGTGTTACTCAGCTGTAATCAGATAAAATCTTGTCAAACAGCAGAATCCCAGTAGCAGTCAGTTAAGGAGAACGTATGAAGCCTGTTTAAACTTTGGGTTGTGAGAGAATCCCAGGGTGAGAGTAACAAGCCCATATTATAGTGGTACTCAAGTTGATGGCTCTGTAGGATTTTTCAGTGAATTCAGGAGCAAAAGGATAACTAAATGTGACTTATAAACTACGCACGGAGTTGATGAACTACTCGTGAAACTGGGCAAGGCTAGGTTTCTGTGTGCTTTAGTCTTAACAAAATGATACTAAGAAATTCCACTAGTCCCAAATGTTAAGGAAAGTGGCATTGTCCATGTCCCAAATGTTAAGGAAAGTGGCATTGTCCACGTCCCAAATGTTAAGGAAAGTGGCATTGTCCACGTCCCAAATGTTAAGGGAAATGGCATTGTCCACGTCCCAAATGTTAAGGAAAGTGGCATTGTCCATGTCCCAAATGTTAAGGAAAGTGGCATTGTCCACGTCCCAAATGTTAAGGAAAGTGGCATTGTCCACGTCCCAAATGTTAAGGGAAATGGCATTGTCCACGTCCCAAATGTTAAGGAAAGTGGCATTGTCCATGTCCCAAATGTTAAGGGAAATGGCATTGTCCACGTCCCAAATGTTAAGGAAAGTGGCATTGTCCACGTCCCAAATGTTAAGGAAAGTGGCATTGTCCACGTCCCAAATGTTAAGGGAAATGGCATTGTCCACGTCCCAAATGTTAAGGAAAGTGGCATTGTCCATGTCCCAAATGTTAAGGAAAGTGGCATTGTCCACTCCCTGCTGATTGTGAGAAATTTGGCATTGTCTACTTGATCTTCCATTATAAAGTGTTGAACCATTTGGCCAAAGTCTAAACCATTTTAGTCTCTCTGCCGTGGGATGAATTGATGGTTAGTCCAGCTAAATGTGAGTTACAGATTGTAAAAACACACAATTTTAGTTGCAAAACAGAAAACATTCCAAAACATGCCCACACCAGCAACTAAAAAGTGAGGAAAAGCTTTATTGGTCCTGGATAGCTATTATTGCAAGTTAATTTCTGATCTGCCAGTCCTGACAACGGGTAAGACTCCAATGAATCTAAAGTAAGCAAATACAATAAAACAAGCTTTTATAAACCAAAGAATATGCTAAGTTCAAAGCCCATAGTTATCACTCCTGACTTTTCGATACAATTTCTGGTGTATACTGATGTATACTGATGCCTTAACCGTAAGTATATGTACAGTTTTGTCTCAGGTCGTTGGGGGAAGTAACATCCCGTATTCTACATTAGCAGGAAGCCTAATATGACACAGCTATACAAAAGGAATGTTTATCCATTAAAATGGTTCTTGCCACCCTGAAATACATTGTCTTGGGGAGAGAGATTTCAGGATCACAGATCATGCCCTCTTCAATTGCTATTCCAGCTAGGATACCAAATCAAAGTTATCCTGATGGGATCTGACCCTCCAGCCTTTCCTTTTAGCGTTAACATAATGCATAGCCAAGCAACAGCAAAAGTGCTGCTTAGCGAGTGTAAGATAACAGCTGAATCTCTCTCTCTCTCTCTCTCTCTCATACACAATCACACACAGACATAAACACATACACACACAGGTTTTTTTTAATTTATTTTACATTTGTAAACAGCAAAAGCGCTGCTTAGTCAGCATAAAATCGTGGCAGCTGCTTTCACTTTCCATCTGAGCTCCACTGCACCTTGATATGCTGCCATGAGGCATCAGACTAGTTTTTCAGGGGGGATTATTTATTTATTATTTATTTTGACATTTGTTGACCTGGTTAGCCCCACTGGGCAGAAGCCCTTTTCAGCAGAGACAATCTACAGATCATCCATTCTCTAATCTGTTTTAACACCTAGCAGTTTTTTGTGTGATATTTGTGCTACTGAAATGTTTCTTTGGGGTTTTATTTGAAAATGAGTATGGTTGAGGTCAGGAAAAAAGCTAGTTTAGCTTTCTTGCATTAAGAAGCAGGTGGAAATCAGTTATCCCTTGACCAATGGTACTTAGTTATTCTTAGATTCTTAGTGATCATTTTCAGGATTTTGGAAAGGCTTTGTCTAATCAGATTTAAGAAGAGTCACTAGAATGTTGTATAATATCGGGGTTGGTTTCTGTGCTGTTTCATGTGGGTGTTTATTCTGTGTAATATGGGTGCTGGGTGTTAGTTTCTATTCTGTATAATATGGGTGCTCTACCTGATAGAGTCCTAAGGTCAAACAATCAAAACTTATTAAAAGTACATAAACCAACCCGTCCCCCAGGCAAAAACTTACTATCCTTTAACCTAGCTCGTCTTTGGAACTCACTTCCACCATCCATTCGCACTATCTCTAACCATTACATGTTCAAAAAATCTCTTCACATACATCTAAAGTCCCAATGGGAATGCTCTTGCTCCCACCCCTCATAAAAAAGAATGGTAATCTTCATCTTCCTTTCACGCTCATGTCATTTGACTATACCTTATAAAGCTTATGCTCCTTACAAAATAACTACTCTGTATGACAAAGCAATATTACTTTTCAAAGCCTAAACACCTCACATTTTCTTCACAAGATTGTATTGTTTGAAATGTTCTTGAATTTTGAAATCAATGTTTGTATCTTTTACATTTGTATAATTATCATTAGTAATATATTGTATGTACCTAGTCTGTTTGTTTTTGGAGCTTTTCTCCCCAGGACTCCATTGAAAATGGGTTATTTTTGGCCCAATGGACTATCCTGGTAAACCAACTGCAAATAAATAAATAAATAAATAAAATAGTTTCTATTCTGTATAATATAGGTGCTGGGTGTTAGTTTATATTCTGTATAATATGGGTGCTGGGTGTTAGTTTCTATTCTGTATAATATGAGGGCTGGGTGTTAGTTTCTATTCTGTATAATATGGGTGCTGGGTGTTAGTTTCTATTGTGTATAATATGAGGGCTGGGTGTTAGTTTCTATTCTGTATAATATGGGTACTGGGTGTTAGTTTCTATTTTGTATAATATGGGTGCTGGGTGTTCTGCATAATATGGGTGCTGGGTGTTAGTTTCTATTCTGTATAATATGGGTGCTGGGTGTTAGTTTCTATTCTGTATAATATGGGTGCTGGGTGTTAGTTTCTATTCTGTATAATATGGGTGCTGGGTGTTAGTTTCTATTCTGTATAATATGGGTGCTGGGTGTTAGTTTCTATTCTGTATAATATGGGTGCTGGGTGTTAGTTTCTATTCTGTATAATATGGGTGCTGGGTGTTAGTTTCTATTCTGTATAATATGGGTGCTGGGTGTTAGTTTCTATTCTGTATAATATGGTTGCTGGGTGTTTATTCTGTATAATATGGGTGCTGGGTGTTAGTTTCTGTTCTGTATAATATGGGTGCTGGGTGTTAGTTTCTATTCTGTATAATATGGGTGCTGGGTGTTTATTCTGTATAATATGGGTGCTGGGTGTTTATTCTGTATAATATGGGTGCTGGATGTTAGTTTCCATTCTGTATAATATGGGTGCTGGGTGTTTATTCTGTATAATATGGGTGCTGGGTGTTAGTTTCTATTCTGTATAATATGGGTGCTGGGTGTTAGTTTCTATTCTGTATAATATGGGTGCTGGGTGTTAGTTTCTATTCCGTATAATATGGTTGCTGGGTGTTAGATTCTTTTCTATATAATATGGGTGCTGGGTGTTTATTTTGTATAATATGGGTGCTGGGTGTTAGTTTCTATTCTGTATAATATGGGTGCTGGGTGTTAGTGTCTATTCTGTATAATATGGGTGCTGGGTGTTTATTCTGTATAATATGGGTGTTGGGTGTTTATTCTGTAGAATATGGGTGCTGGGTGTTAGTTTCTATTCTGTATAATATGGGTGCTGGGTGTTTATTCTGTATAATATGGATGCTGGGTGTTAGTTTCTATTCTGTATAATATGGGTGCTGGGTGTTAGTTTCTATTCTGTATAATATGGGTGTTTATTCTGTATAATATGGGTATTGGGTGCTAGTTTCTATTCTGTATAATATGGGTGTTGGGTGTTAGTTTCTATTCTGTATAATATGGGTGCTGGATGTTAGTTTCTATTCTGTATAGTATGGGTGCTGGGTGTTAGTTTCTGTTCTGTATAATATGGGTGCTGGGTGTTAGTTTCTGTTCTGTATAATATGGGTGCTAGGTGTTTCTATTCTGTATAATATGGATGCTGGGTGTTTATTCTGTATAATATGGGTGCTGTTTTTTTTCTGTATAATATGGGTGCTGGGTGTTAGTTTCTATTCTGTATAATTTGGGTGCTGGGTGTTTATTCTGTATAATATGGGTGCTGGGTGTTAGTTTCTATTCTGTATAATATGGGTGCTGGGTGTTTATTCTGTATAATATGGGTGCTGGGTGTTAGTTTCTATTCTGTATAATATGGGTGTTAGTTTCTATTCTGTATAATATGGGTGCTGGGTGTTAGTTTCTATTCTGCATAATATGGGTGCTGGGTGTTAGTTTCTATTCTGTATAATATGGGTGCTGGGGGTTAGTTTCTAATCAGTATAATATGGGTGCTGGATGTTATTTTCTATTCTGTATAATATGGGTGCTGGGTGTTTCTGTTCTGTATAATATGGGTGCTGGGTGTTAGTTTCTATTCTGTATAATATGGGTGCTGGGTGTTTATTCTGTATAATATGGGTGCTGGGTGTTTATTCTGTATAATATGGGTGCTGGGTGTTAGTTTCTATTCTGTATAATATGGGTGCTGGGTGTTAGTTTTTATTCTGTATAATATGGTTGCTGGGTGTTTATTCTGTATAATATGGGTGCTGGGTTTTGGTTTCTATTCTGTATAATATGGGTGCTGGGTGTTGGTTTCTATTCTCTATAATATGGGTGCTGGGTGTTTATTCTGTATAATATGGGTGCTGGGTGTTAGTTTCTATTCTGTATAATATGGGTGCTGGGTATTAGTTTCTATTCTGTATAATATGGGTGCTGGGTGTTCTGCATAATATGGGTGCTGGGTGTTAGTTTCTATTCTGTATAATATGGGTGTTTGGTGTTTATTCAATATAATATGGGTGCTGGGTGTTTATTCTGTATAATTTGGGTGCTGGGTGTTGGTTTCTATTCTGTATGATATGGGTGCTGGGTGTTGTTTTCTATTCTGTATAATATGGGTGCTTGGTGTTTATTCAATATAATATGGGTGCTGGGTGTTAGTTTCTATTCTGTATAATATGGGTGCTTGGTGTTAGTTTCTATTCTGTATAATATGGGTGCTGGGTATTAGTTTCCATTCTGTATAATATGGGTGCTGGGTGTTCTGCATAATATGGGTGCTGGGTGTTAGTTTCTATTCTGTATAATATGGGTGCTGGGTATTAGTTTCTATTCTGTATAATATGGGTGCTGTGTGTTCTGCATAATATGGGTGCTGGGTGTTAGTTTCTATTCTGTATAATATGGGTGCTGGGTGTTAGTTTCTATTCTGTATAATATGGGTGCTGGGTATTAGTTTCTATTCTGTATAATATGGGTGCTGGGTGTTCTGTATAATATGGGTGCTGGGTGTTAGTTTTTATTCTGTATAATATGGGTGCTGGGTGTTAGTTTCTATTCTGTATAATATGGGTGCTGGGTGTTCTGTATAATATGGGTGCTGGGTGTTAGTTTCTATTCTGTATAATGTGGGTGCTGGGTGTTCTGTATAATATGGGTGCTGGGTGTTAGTTTCTATTCTGTGTAATGTGGGAGCTGGGTGTTCTGTATAATATGGGTGCTGGGTGTTTTCTATTCTGTATAATGTGGGTGCTGGGTGTTCTGTATAATATGGGTGCTGGGTGTTAGTTTCTATTCTGTATAATGTGGGTGCTGGGTGTTCTCTATGATATCGGTGCTGGGTGTTAGTTTCTATTCTGTATAATATGGGTACTGGGTGTTAGTTTCTATTTTGTATAATATGGGTGCTGGGTGTTCTGCATAATATGGGTGCTGGGTGTTAGTTTCTATTCTGTATAATATGGGTGCTGGGTGTTAGTTTCTATTCTGTATAATATGGGTGCTGGGGGTTAGTTTCTATTCTGTATAATATGGGTGCTGGGTGTTAGTTTCTATTCTGTATAATATGGGTGCTGGGTGTTAGTTTCTATTCTGTATAATATGGGTGCTGGGTGTTAGTTTTTATTCTGTATAATATGGCTGTTAGTTTCTTTTTTGTATCAGGTGGTTGTAATGGTCCCATCATGTCCTTGGTGCACTTCTGCTGGCCTTTTCTGTAGGAGAGGCAGCTATTTAACTTTCATAGTCATTGAAATTTATTAGAGACAGAGTTTTTTTCTGCTTTCACTTCACGCAGAGCACACTGGCCTAGCGGAGGGTTTTTCTGTTTTAAGTAAAGAGGCAAAGGTGCTTTTTTTCAGCCAATATGGATGCCACCAACTTTGAAGCAGTACTTTGTATGGTGCTGTATTTGCATAATGTTCACCAGCAAGCTTTGTTATGGTGAGCTGGAGTAAGAGGACACTGATACACTAGCTGAGCTCTCACCCTATGCCTGTAGATGTGCTTATTGCAATGTTTATTTTTCCGGACATCCTCAGTAACAGTCCCCTAAGTTTATACTAGTAGGTATAGATCATGGTACAGCGTTGAGATGCCATGATTTCCAAGCCTAGGGCTTAACCCATCTGTGGTGAGGTACTGTTTTGAGAGGCTGCTCAGGCCCTTGTCCATGAGCTAGAGATGTTAGGAAAGAAGTAGGAGGCTTTAAATAACCTCTTGCATGTTGGACATAAAGCTGTAGACTATGGAATACATGGTAAGAAATGTGCTCTTTATTTCTTTATGTATTTGTGTGTATTTATACCTATATACCAGGGCAGACAAATGAGATATGAAAGTAAAAATGGCACGTTAGATTAATAGCTTAGAATAAGTATGAATAATGGCTGCCAACCAGGACGGGTGAGACATGCAACTAAAGGAAAAGGTAGGGCAGTAAAGAGGGGTAGGACAGGAACTGAGAGGATACCTCTATCTCCGGAGCATGTTATGATGTATTCACTTATTGGTAGGACAAGGACTAACAGGATACCTCCAGAACATTCTATGATGTTTTTATTTATTGGTGGGATAGGGACTGAGAGGATACCTACATCTCCAGAACTTTATTGGTAGGACAGGGACTTAGAGGATATATCTACCTCTGGAACATTCTATGATGTGTTCATTTATTGGTAGGACAGGGACTTAGAGGATATATCTATCTCCGGAACATTCTGTGATGTGTTCACGTATTGGTAGGACAGGGCTTGAGAGGATACCTTTATCTCTGGAACATTCTATGATGTGTTCACTTATTGGTAGGACAGGGACTTAGAGGATATATCTATCTTCGGAACATTCTATAATGTGCTCACGTATTGGTAGGACAGGGCCTGAGAGGATACCTACATCTCCAGAACTTTTTATGATGTGTTCACTTATTGGTAGGACAGGGCCTGAGAGGATACCTCTATCTCCGGAGCATGTTATGATGTGTTCACTTATTGGTAGGACAGGGGCTGACAGGATACCTCCATCTCCAGAACATTCTGTGATGTGTTCATTTATTGGTAGGACAGGGACTGAGAGGATACCTACATCTCCAGAAGTTTTTATGATGTGTTCACTTATTGGTAGGACAGGGACTTAGAGGATATATCTATCTCTTGAACATTCTATGATGTGTTCACGTATTGGTAGGACAGGGCCTGAGAGGATACCTTTATCTCCGGAGCATCTATGATGTGTTCACTTATTGGTAGGACAGGGCCCGAGAGGATATATCTATCTCTGGAACATTCTATGATGTGTTCACGTATTGGTAGGACAGGGCCTGAGAGGATGCCTTTATTTCCAGAACATTCTATGATGGGTTCACTTATTGGCAGGACAGGGACTGAGAGGGTATACCTATCTCTGTAACATTTTATGATGTCTTCCCTTATTCTGCTATTGGTTTAACAAAAGGAATTAAGACTATGAGTATTGTTGTTTACCCTTCAATTTGACACCTTCTGTTTCTACTTCACACTGTATGATTCTAGGTAAAATCAGTTATCCATTGTCCCTGGGTCAGTCCTAAAAAAGTCACTTCTGCTTTGTAAGCTTACCATCATCACAATATATATTTTTTAGTACAGTATGAGGTCAAAAAGAAAAAAAAAATTGCAGCACTGAGGAAAAATGTATTCAAGAAATTATTATTTTAGTCCCGCAGTATATTGTAATGCTTTCATAATTGTGTCAGTACCACAGTATAATGTTTCACAGCTTGGGTTTGTATTGTAGTATATAGTTTTGCTTTCATAGCTCATGTGAGTTTTGCAATATGCTGATATGTTTTTATAGCTTGTGTCAGTACCATAGTATAATGTTTCACAGCTTGGGTTTGTATTGTAGTATACAATTTTGTATTCATAGCTCATGTGAGTTTTGCAATATGCTGATATGTTTTCATATCTTGTGTTAGTGCCACAGTATAATGTTTCACAGCTTTGGTTTGTATTGTAGTATACAGTTTTGCTTTCACAGCTCATGTGAGTTTTGCAGTATGCTGATATGTCTTCATAGCTTGTGTTAGTGCCACGGTATAATGTTTCACAGCTTGGGTTTGTATTGTAGTATGCAGTTTTGCTTTCATAGCTCATGTGAGTTTTGCAATATGCTGATATGTTTTCATAGCTTGTGTTAGTGCCACAGTATAATGTTTCACAGCTTGGGTTTGTATTGTAGTATACAGTTTTACTTTTGTAGCTCATGTGAGTTTTCAAGTATGCTGATATGCCTTCATAGCTTGTGTTAGTGCCACGGTATAATGTTTCACAGCTTGGGTTTGTATTGTAGTATACAGTTTTGCTTTCATAGCTCATGTGAGTTTTGCAATATGCTGATATGTTTTCATAGCTGGTGTCAGTGCCACGGTATAATGTTTCACAGCTTGGGTTTGTATTGTAGTACACAGTTTTGCTTTCATTGCTCATGTGAGTTTTGCAGTATGCTGATATGTCTTCATAGCTTGTGTTAGTGCCACAGTATAATGTTTCACAGCCTGGGTTTGTATTGTAGTATACAGTTTTGCTTTCATAGCTCATGTGAGTTTTGCAGTATACTGATATGTTTTCATAGCTGGTGTTAGTGCCACAGTATACTGTTATTTTCTTGTGTCAGTGTATATCATCATGCTTTCATTGCGTGTGTCAATATGTCAGTATACTGTTATGTTTTCATGGCTTGTGTCACAGGATCATAGGAGGTAACTTGGCTAATGGTCTCAGGGCCCTTACAAACCTAGCCAAGTTTAGCCTGTGTTCCCAAAGGTGTTTGGTTCAAGCAGACACTAAAATCAGCACCTATTGCCCCTGTCAAAGAGGGGCACAAGTGGAACCCCCAGGGTGAATTTCTGGTTACCCATCCAGTTGTCCAAATTATGCTTAAATAGGGCCAACAAGGGCTTTGTTTAACATGAATAGGAAGCTTGTTCCAAAGATGGGGCAGCATCTGTGAGACGAATCTGTCTCTGCAGCAAGTTCTGCTGATATCACACATCAGGTTAAGATCCTTTGAGTGAATGATCCATGTGCCATTTGACTTGTGAATATGCAGCATTTCCATTACAGCTGAGTCAAAGATTACTCTGTATGCAAGGCAGGTCGCCTCTGAGCAGTCTGTATGACACAAAGTAAAGTGACAATGATTTCAGCCTGAATTTTCTTTGTAAGGAACCTTTGTGGTCTCACCAATTGCTGCAGGTGTTCGAGAAGGAAAATAACAAAGGGAGTGTTGTACTGTATTACTGGCCTGATGAGGGAAGATTACAGGGGGGTTATAACCTCTTTTTTCTGGAGGAAATGCCATTACTTATGAGAAAAGCAATATAAAATTCCCTTCTTACCACTGCAGAGACAGAGTGATGGAAGTTAAGGTTGCTGTTGACCTGTGTGCCCAGATCTCTAACCACTGACTGTGTGCTTAGTGTATTGCTATTGATGAGGTAGTTTGCAGGACATCACCCTTAGGATCATAGGAGGTTACTAGGCTAATGGCCCTTGGAGCCCTTACAAGCCTAGCCAAGAGTTTATCCACAAAAAGAAACCTCAGTCAACACCTGTCACACCTGTCAGTGACAGACATAGGTGGAACCCCTGGGACAAATTTGTGCTTTCCCATCCACTCACCAAGGTTGCTCTTGAAGAGGGTCAGCAAGGTGCTCTGTTTGACATGCATGGGAAGTCTATTCCAGAGACAGGGCAGCCTCTGGGAGACAAAAAAATCATCCCCTTGCTAAAGGGGATGATAATGCATTTTTTTGCATTAAGTTCAAGACTGTGACTTTGGCACCAGTCATTAATCTGCATAATGCCTCCTTGAAGGATGCTGGCATCACTAGCGGTTTCATTGATCTCACCCAGTTTGCATTCATCAACAAACTTTGTCAGCCACAGTCCTTTACTTTTAGCCTGTACTTTGGAGAAGTAGATTCCAATCAGTGGAGTCCCAGAACCAATCTCTGTGGAACACCACTGGTTACAGGTCTGCTGGAGGAGGTGGAGTCCCTTATTTTGACCATATGAGTTCTATCAGTGAGACATTTTGCAACCCACCTGACAATATATGGGTTGATACCCAGCCTGGTGAGTTTATCAATGATGTTTGAGTGGAGGATTGTGTCAAAGGCCTTAGCTAAGTCTAGGTAGGCTGTATGCACAGATTTGTCCTTGTTTAAGGCTTTGTTGACTGTCTTGAAGAAGTCCACCAAGTTTAACAAGCATTATCTCCCATTGACAATGCCATACTGGGTGAGGTCAGGTGTTTGGATATTTCCTATATCTTTGTTAACTTGCAGATAAGACAGGTCATGCTAATGGATCTATAGTTCCCAGGGTCTGTGCATGTGTGCCCTCTTTGTGCAAAGGGATGACGGTAGCTGTTTTCCATTTCTCTGAGACAAAGCCAGTGCTTAGGCTGTGATTGAAAAGCATGCCCAATGGCGATGCTAATTCCTGTTTTAACGCCTATAGAACACAGCCCAGGATATTGTCTGGTCCCATAGAGGTTGTATTTTTGGTCTTGGAAAGGGTGTTTAAGACCTGGTTCTCAGAGATACTAGGTGGGGGACAGGTGTTAGGGATGCTTTGGGGTATATGTGGTGGGGACAGGGGAGTGAAGTTTTCACAGATTCTGTATATGTACTACCATTAACTACAATTTCAGCGCAAATCTGGGCCTTACCTTTGAGGTTACTGATGTAACTAAAGAACACCTTGTGGTTATTCTTAGTTAGGGAAGGTAATGTGGATTCATAATTAGCTTTGGAGGACTTCACTAGGAGTCTTATTTGCTTGTTTAAGTTGAGGAGGCAGTGTTTCCAGTTTTGAAACCATTCCTTTCTACTCTTAGACAGCAATTTCTTTCTCCTGTTGTATACCCTATTAATGGCAGTTGTCACCAGGCAGGTTTTCCTTGAACGTCTTGCTTTGGTTCTGTCAGGTACAGAAGAGTTTTTTATAATCCACAGGTAATGTTGTGAAACAAGAACACCCATAAACGAAAAAAACAAATTGAAATTTTATTAAGCTTAAAAACAAGCTTTTCGTCAGCGCTCTGCACCAACTTCCTCAGAAAACAAACTGCAACACACATTTGTCTCACTATAAATACATCACTGCTCCACTCAGATGCGTCCCCTAGTGGCTCCCCTTTAAAAAAACACATAATTACAATTTGAAATTTTTAACTAAAAAGCGGCCAAAATATTCAACAATTTGGTATCTCCTACTCATACCTGCCTTCAATGCTGGTAAACCTATAATGCTCCAAATATTAAATTTTAAAGCCACCATGGTTACATATAAATACAAATGATCAAACAAATTGAAATTTTATTAAGCTTAAAAACAAGCTTTTTGTCAGCGCTCTGCACCAACTTCCTCAGAAACCAAACATATTTTGGCCGCTTTTTAGTTAAAAATTTCAAATTGTATCAATTTCAAAAGTATCAATAACCACAAAATATATAATATATATAAATAAGTATAAAAGTGGGAAGAAAATTCCCACAAGTGTTAATATAAACATTGGTATAAACAGTAAGTGGTAAACACAAAACAAAAATAAAAAATGGTAAGACGCAAAAATGTATGTATTCCCGGTGGCATTTAGCCACTTCAGGGGGCTTCACCTCACTAGGCTTCTCAATTTGAGGAAGTAACTGATGGAAAGCATACTATTAAGTCCAGGTAAATGGTAAGCTTCCAACTTAAGTTGCCACATCAACTCCTTGCACTCTAGTCTTAAAGAATCAGGTTCCCCCATATACTCTTGGTTTAGCTGATCGATCACTGAAAACGAGAATTCATGACCTGGGTTATCTAATATGTGTTTGGCCAAAGCATTGTCAACCTTCCCCTTCCTGATGGCATATAAGTGCTCATATACCCGTTCCTGTAGTTTCCTATCAGTCTTGCTGATATAGAAGCCTGGACAAACCGAACACTGGGCTAAATATACCACCCGATTACTGGCACAATTGAATCTTCCTTGTATGAGGTACTTCTTGTCCCTTATGGAAAAAGCTGAACTTGCTTTAATATATCTGCAGTACCTGCACATATTACATTTAAACATCCCAGATCTGGGGGAGACACCAGCAACTTTGGACTCCAGGATGTTTTTGATGTCGAGGCCCCTCCTGAAAGTGGCCTTAGGGGGGATAATAGTCCAAATGTTCCTGTTAACTCGATGGTTAATAAGCACCAGTTTTTCTTTATAATGGACACAATGTCCATTGCATCCAAGTTGAATGAAATTACAAAAGTACAATTGAAAGTATCAGACTCACTGGCAAGGCAAGGTAAACCTGAAGGCCCATCCTCCATATTCCCCAAAATGGGGCGGAAGTGGCCATTGGCCCTCTTCCCCTGCACTTCCACACTCAATTCTGCAACAAGATCAGAGGGGTACCCTCTGCTGATGAACATGCCAAAGATGAACTTACACTCCTCATGAAATTTCTTATCTTCTGATGTCATGCGGGCTGCTCGAACAAATTGGCCTTTCACGATAGCCCTCTTTTGATGTAATGGGTGTTCACTGTCAAAGTGTAGATAAGAATTCGAGAAGGTCGGCTTCCGATGTATGCTGGCCACGAAGCGATTTAAGCTCTTATCTTTCTCTAGTTCCACGTCCAAATAGGTAATCTTGTCAGTGGCAAACTCAGTTGTAAATTTCAAAAATTCTGTAGAGCCGTTAAAAAATGACACCAAGTTGTTGACATCATCTAGAGTACCATTGTGGATGACAAAAATGTCATCCAAGTACCTAGTGTATAACACCACTTTCTCTTGGACCAAAGGGTTAGATAAGACAAACA
Source organism: Protopterus annectens (assembly GCF_019279795.1). Taxonomy (NCBI): domain Eukaryota; kingdom Metazoa; phylum Chordata; order Ceratodontiformes; family Protopteridae; genus Protopterus; species Protopterus annectens. The sequence goes on from NC_056743.1 coordinate 344,138,066, forward strand.
CCTTCTCCCAGTGGGCCATAACTAAATTGGCCACACTGGCTCCACAGGGCGATCCCATAGGGACCCTAATCAATTGGTGGAACCACCGGTTATTAAATGTAAAAAAGTTGCTGGTAAGAATAACCTCCAATAGCTCGCTGACCATCGTAACTTCTTCTGCCGGAGCATGGTGAAAAACCATTTCCAATTGGATCCACTCAACCGCCTCCAAATGGGTGATAGATGAATACAGGTCGACAATGTCAATGGTCAAAAGAATACAATCAGCATTAAATGGAACAGAACCCACTTTTTCCAAGAATGCTCAAGAATCTCTCGAGATATATTGAACTCTGTCCACATACTTCTTGAGAATCTCGTCAACCACCTTGGCCGCTGCATAAATAATGCTTCCTCTGGCACTGACCAGTTGCCACATAGGTGGATCATAGATGTTCCTGTGTATCTTGGGATTCCCAAACAAAACTGAAATTTTAGGTGATGCCACAGAAACAAAATTGCATACATCCACATCTATAAATCTATAACGCCATTAATAAACATCTTCTCAAAAAATGACCGGATGCGGCACAAGCTGAGATTCAATTCATTCTTAGAAACCTCCTGGTAAGTATCAGAAGATAAAACAGCCAACATCCTGTCATTGTAGTCATTCATGTCCACAGCCACAACCCCCTCCCTTATCAAGTTGCATAAGTCTAACTGATGCAAACCTAAGTCCCTCTAACAAGGCCCTCTCCTCCTTAGTGGTATTAAAATGAGCTTGGCGCCTTGAATTGAGGAGGTGGCGGATGTTGAGATCACACAATTGCTCGATAATTCTGACAGCTGGGAGTAATGGCGGATTAAAAGTACTTGGTATGTGGTAAGGGTTCTTGTGTTTTTGGGAATCACCCAACAACAGTGACAGGTTCAACTTTCTCATGAAAAGTTTCAGGTCCAATATAGTCCTCCCAACACCAGCTCTGCAGGAGGGTACAAAAGTTAGACCTTTAACCAAAACATCCACCAAAGGTTGGGAAAAGGCAAACTTTGAAAAATTATAAATCTTGAAGCCTTTACCCATGTTGTAAAGAATTTCCAAAGGTTGCGTTGGGGGTACTGAAGGAATAGCTAAACCATGATCTCTCATTTCTTCCTGGTTTTGTATTTGTTCCTCGTCATCCGACCCAACTGTGGCTGGGGGGAGGAGGCTCGGACTTGAAAATTTTCATCATAGTTGTCAAGAGTCGGCTCTTCCTGGCTCACACCCGGCCCAATACTCATACCTTCCATTGAAATTTTCTGGTTTGTTAGCCTCAATAGGGATCCATTCTCCAGTTCACTGGGGTGCATGGATTGACCATTAGTCACTGGGCCGGGTAGCAACCCCATGGTGGGTCTGCTATTCCCTAGAAAATTCCCTTGAGATTTAGGGGGTTTGGGGTAAACTACCCTCTCTTTGTAGGCTTTTATGTCCCTCTGGAGTTTCTTTACTTTAGTTATAGTGGTCTTAGAAATGTGTTGGTCGATACTGGTAAAAACTCTTTCATATTCATAACGGTATCTAGAAAAATGGATGTCTGATTTGATTTCCTCATCTAAGTTGGAAAGTTCCGTGGTTAATTGATTAATAGCTTCCTGATAGTGGGCGCAAATTAAGTTGATCAATTCATTCCCATGTCTATCAAAAAGTGCCAAGAGGTCAAGATGGAATTTTGACCCATCCTCCAAACCTGTGGGGTATTGCCACGAGTGAAGCCCCTTCGGAACAATCCTTGCACGTCGGCATTCCCCAAAGTAGGATACCTCAAGTTGTAACTTCCTTAACCTTAATAATTTTTGGTCAAAATTATTGAGCTTAGTAGATAAATTGGACAATCCTTCAGTTTGAATATCAATATTACCGGTGTCTTCCCCATTATGAAAACTGAAGGGGCGATTCAACCAATTGTTCAAGTCTAATTCAACATAGCCCCTCCTCGGTGCCTCAGTTTCACCAAAAATAGCTGGAGAAGCTCCAATTTTCTCACCTGAACTTGTATGACCTCCCGAAATGCCTTTAGGTTTACCGCTGCTATCGGTATTATGTAAAGCCTTGTTACCGATGGTGACAACTCTCAATTCAGCTCCGGTTCCACTAGCCGATAACAAAGCTGGAGATTACGTCGGTAATCCACTGGAGGGGTGCACCGTGGACTCAAAGAACCGCTTTGTGAAAGCCCATTGATTCGCTGTGAAAGATGATCAACTTTCTCAGTTAGGAGGTTAATAAGTATAGTTAAGTCGCCTGGGTCTGAGGTACCACAGGCTTCCTGCATGGTGGAAGATGTCCGGTGGTTCCACCAATTGATTGGGGTCCCTATGGGATCACCCTGTGGAGCCAGTGTGGCCAATTTAGTTATGGCCCACTGGGAGAGGGTGTTTGTTTTATCTAACCCTTTGGTCCAAGAGAAAGTAGTGTTATACACTAGGTTCTTGGATGACATTTTTGTCATCCTCAATGGTACTCTAGATGATGTCAACAACTCGGTGTCATTTTTTAACAGCTCTACAGAATTTTTGAAATTCACATCTGAGTTTTCCACTGACAAAATTACCTATTTGGAAGTGGAACTAGAGAAAGATAAGAGCTTAAATCGCTTTGTGGCCAGCATACATCGGAAGCCGACCTTCTCGAATTCTTATCTACACTTTGACAGTGAACACCCATTACATCAAAAGAGGGCTATCGTGAAAGACCTCCCCTGATCTAGATGTGAATCCCTTCATGATTAGGTGGGCTATATAAAATGTTTTTCTAACCACTTTGGCCACGTGGTTGTCAAATGAGAGATTGCTATCAACTTGGGTCCCCAGGTCCCTAATTACTTCTGTACTTAATGGATTACCACCTATGTGGTAATTTGTGGGCACTTTGTTTTTGCCAAAGGGGATGACTATACACTTTTTGGCGTTTAGCTTGAGGCCATGGCTCTGGCACCAGTTGTCTGTTTCTATGAGGCCCTTTTGGAGGATGCTTGTGTCGGCTGGAGAGTCGATTATGGCACCCAGTTTGCAGTCATCTGCAAACTTGGTCAGCCACAGTCCTTCCGTATTGGCCTGTACCTCCGAGAAATATATACTGAACAAGAGAGGTCCCAGGGCTGAGCCTTGTGGGATGCCACTTGTAACTGGTTTGGAGTCTGACGTGGCTCCAGCAATTCTAACCATGTGGGTTCTGTCCTTGAGCCAGTTTGCAACCCATCTAGTGACATAGGGGTTTATATTTAAGCTGGTGAGCTTATCTATAATGCCCTAGTGGGGTATTGTATCGAAGGCTTTTGCGAGGTCCAGGTAGGCTGTGTGGACCACCTTCCCCTCGTCGATGGCCTTGGTGACTGTTTCAAAGAAATCAACCAGGTTTAAGAGGCAGGATCTGCCCTCAACAAAGCCAAACTGGGTAGGATCCAGTGTCTGTAGGTCCCCAATATCTTTATTTATGAGGTCCATGATGATCCTTTCCATAGCTTTGCAGACCAAGCTAGTCAGGCTTATGGGGTGATAGTTTCCAGGATCCACTGAGGCACCACCTTTGTGGAGAGGGACCACTGTTGCTGTACGCCACTCTTTGGGTACATATCCTGTAGTAAGGCTGAGATTGAACAGTAGTTTTATATTTGGGTTTAGCTCTTCTTAGAGTTCATGTAGGATGCAGCCTGGGACACCGTCTGGTCCCATTGATGCTGCGTTTTTTCCTTTGGAGAGGGCGGCTCTTATCTGAGCATCTGAGATGTCAGGGGGGCAGCACTCTGCTGGGATAGATATTTGCCCTTTTGGTGGGGAGGGGGGGGTTTGCACTGAACCTGTCAGCTAGGATGTTGGCAATGTCTGTGGGTTCGGTGTATTTTTTGTCATTTTGGACTAATTCTGAGCATATCTGGGAATTACCACCTAGGTTCCTAACATAATTAAAGAAAGCCTTGTGATTATCCTTAATGTCCTCTGCAATTTTTCTCTCGAAGCTGGCCTTAGACGATTTTATGAGTGCCCGTAGTTTTTTGCTAATACTGGTCAGAGATGCCTTCCCTTTTTGGGATTTTGCTCTATCATGTAGTATCTTCCTCCTTCTATTGTATAGTTTGTTTATGGCTGGGGTCCACCAGACAGGACGTCTGCCTTTGGAGGATTGGGTCATGGTTTTATTTGGGATCACATGATCCATGCATTCCTGAAGGTGTTCATGGAATATGTTTATAAAGGATTCTGCGGTCTGGGCTGTATTTTCCACAGGCCCGGGGGCTTTGAAGGATTCCACCTTGGTTTTGAGGAGTGTGAAATTTGCTTTAGAGAAGTTTTTCACTGTGGTTTTCTGGGCAGGCGGTGGGGTCGGGATGTGAATATCCAGTGAGATTAGTTTATGGTCTGATCTTACCAGTGAGGGATACACTTCTGGTCTGGAGCATAGAGTCCCCATGTTGGTAACAAGTTGTTCCATAGCATTTGAGTTTATAAATTCTAGGAACCTTTGGGCTAAGGTGTTGGAGCTAGAGTAATGCTCCCAGTCTATGTTTGGGTAGTTGAAGTCGCCCAATATAATGGTGTTTGGAGAGACCTTCATATTTTCCAGTGTTCTCAGGAAGGCCGAGTGGGGTTCCTGGGTTTGGGAGGGTGGTCTGTAGCAGGCTATAAACTGGAAGGCAGTTTTACCCACTGTTAGTTGCACATGGATAGTCTCTGATGCTTCATGCTGTGCCACCAACCTGGAGGTGTGGGTATCTTTGACGAATATTGATACTCCCCCTACTTTTGTGGGTCAGTCCAAGTTTTGGGGCCGAAAAGCATGGTATGAGGTATAACCTGGTAGTGCTGGGGTGCTCTCGGGAGCCTTGAACCAGGATTCTGTTACTGCACAGATATTGATGTTCTCCATGCTAAGGAGAGTTTCGAGTGCGTGCATCTTGAGGTTTAGACTTCTGGCGTTGAGTAGCATTACTCTTTGTTTCTTATCCCTTGTGATACCTATGGAGGTGGGTTTGTCTTTTGAGCCTTGCCTAAAAAAGGCACTATGGGGGTATCAAGAGTCTTTGCCAATATCCGAAAGCCCAGGGGTGACAGGTGCAAGCCGTCCCTAGTGAAGCATCGTGGCTTGTCGAGCATGTTATCCCAGGCTGACAGGCATTGGATCCCCTTTGAATGACACCAATACTTAAGCCAGTTGTTGAAATTGATCATCTTGTCTTCATACTGTGGCATCATTCTTGGTGAGGGTAAGATGCTACTCAAGGTCAGGGTCATACCGGCCTGAGCCACATGCTCAGAGAGCTCCTCTATGTCTCTTTTCATGTAGTCCAGGGAGGTACATCTCAGGTCATTCACACCAGCATGGACAATGACTGAGTCATATTTGTACTTGCCTTCGAGTGACCTGAGTGCTTGTGTTATGTGGCGGATCCTAGCGCCTGACAGGTAGCTCACCATGACCTTCTCCTTGTTCAGCCTGGTGAGCGGGACGTCAGTGTGCCTGACGATAAAGTCACCTATTACAAGTGTATCAGGTGTGTTGTTTAGCCTTAAGGGCTGTGACTGTTCGGCACACTGGCTTTGTGAGCTATGTGTTGCACGTGTTTTGTTTTGGGGAAGCGGTTTCTTGGGTGTCTGCTTTGGAGGTCTCTGCTGCTTAGGCAGATTTTTATTTACAGCCTCCGAGTATGTTTTTGTGTGTTTATGTGTTTGGTTTGCTGTCGTGGTAGGTCTATGTGAGACTGGAATTGTAGTGAGTGTGGTTTCCTTCTCCTCCTGACTGGTTACGCCAGTACTGAGTTAAGAGAGCTTAGCTTCCAGTTTGGCTATATGGATGCATCTCTCACATGTATTGGAATTTGTTTGGAGGAGTAGAGGGTTGTCTGTGTACATGAGGCAGTTGTAACATTGCCTCAAGATTCCCAGATTCACCAGCTGGACCAGAGAGGAGATTGACAACTGACCTTTGGACATGCTAGAATAGTATTGGGAATTCCTTTATAATTGAAAAAAAGGGCCAATGGGGAGAAAGGTACTCAAGGGGAGTTTGTGAGGGTGTAGTGCTTTTAATTTTTTAGTGCTGACTTATATAATTACTTTAGTGAGCAAGTGCCAGGTAACTTAAATGCAACGTGTTACAGGTAACTTAAATGCAAAAATGGCAAACGGTAACTTTCTTTTAAGTGAAACAAGGAAATAAGTACAGTAAGCAATGCAGATATCATTAGGGATCCACAGAAGCACTGAAAAGCCACGTTTTAGGTGGTATTAGCGTTTCAGGGAAATAACAAGCAAACAAACAAAGCTAGATTCAGCAGGCCTGGATCTAGTCTATGCAACAGCAATCAAGGTGTACCAATTTCAGTAAGAAACAGTTGAAATATGCAGGCACTATAAGCCTTTAACCAGAAATTCCCAGCTCAGAAGGGCAGAGTCCAGCCTCTCCTCCCACAAGAGTGCAGACCACGAACCTTCTTAATGTAAAATAACTGGCCTGAAGCCCAAGTGCTTAAACCAGAACTAATACACTTTTAGAATAACAGACAGTTGATGTGGCAACTTAAGTTGGAAGCTTACCATTTACCTGGACTTAATAGTATGCTTTCCATCAGTTGCTTCCTCAAATTGAGAAGCCTAGTGAGGTGAAGCCCCCTGGAGTGGCTAAATGCCACCGGGAATACATACATTTTTGCGTCTTACCATTTTTTATATTTGTTTTGTGTTTACCACTTACTGTTTATACCAATGTTTATATTAACACTTTTGGGAATTTTCTTCCCACTTTTATACTTATTTATATATATTATATTTTTTTGTGGTTATTGATACCTTTGATCATTTGTATTTATATGTAACCATGGTGGCTTTAAAATTTAATATTTGGAGCATTATAGGTTTACCAGCATTGAAGGCAGGTATGAGTAGCAGATACCAAATTGTTGAATATTTTGGCCGCTTTTTAGTTAAAAATTTCAAAGTGTAATTATGTGTTTTTTTAAAGGGGAGCCGCTAGGGGGTGCATCTGAGTGGAGCAGTGATGTATTTATAGGGAGACAAATGTGTGGTGCAGTTTGTTTTCTGAGGAAGTTGGTGCAGAGCGCCGATGAAAAGCTTGTTTTTAAGTTTAATAAAATTTCAATTTGTTTTTTTCGTTTATGGGCGTTCTTGTTTCACAACATAACCTGTGGATTATAAAGAATCTTTGCATACATCCATCTGAATCCAGGAGTTTAAAGGTGCTGGACCTGCAAGGGTAGTGTTTTCACCAGTTTGTTTTTTGAATTTTTAGAAGGTACAGAAGAGTTGATACAATTGTGCAGGTGCTTAAGCATCAGTGTATAATTCAGCATAGGTGTCTGTTCCATCAGTGGGGGGAGGGGCGACTATGAAGCTATTTATGCTGTCACGTAAGAGTTTGTAATTGGCTTTGGAGAAGTTTTTTAGTCTAGTTGCTATGGGGAGATCTTGTGTTATAGTTAGTTCTAGTGAGACTGATTTATAGTCAGATCTCACCAGGGGTGGCCAGACACATTGGAGATGGTGCAGTGGAGTGGTCCCCCATGTTGGTGAGCACCAAATCCAGGTTGTTTGAGCCCCTTGTGGGTGTGTCAACCAGCTAGTCCAGAGCATTGGAGCTAACAAATTCCATGACCTTTGGGCAAATGAGTTAGAACACGTATAATTTACCCAGTCAATGAATGGGTAATTAAAGTCACCCACAACCAGGGTGTTTGGTTGTATCTCGATTGACTCAAGTAGATCCAAATAGGCTAGGTCGATGTCCTGATTCATGGAGGGGGTTCTATAGCTGGCAATGACCTAAAGGGGATCTTACCTACAGTCAATTGCACCTGAAGTAAATCAAGGGAATCTTGCTGTTTAACCAATCTAGAAGTGTATTTATCTTTAATGAATATTGACACACCACCTCCTTTAGTTCTCACGCCTTCAGTTTGTGGTCTGAATTTGTGGAAAGAAAAATAACCTGGTATAGCTGTAGTAATCTCTGCAGCCTTAAACAAGGTGTCAGTGACTGCACAAATGTCAGCATCTTCCAAGGTGAGGACTACTTGCAGTGAGTGCAGCTTCTGGTTTAGACACTTCACTTTTAGTTCCTTTATACTTTTCTCTATTCGATATTTCCATCATGGAATTCAATTTCTCCCCTTCCTTTCCCTCGCTACCCTGTGTTCTTGCGGTAGAACTTTATCGGTTATTAATTTAGCTGCACAGTAATACATCCTGTTTACTTCTGTTATATCACATGGATCTCTACGAAGAGTCCTAATTACTGTGTTCACTTATTTTATCAGACTCCTGACTTTTTGGGTTTTATTGACCTTTGCAGTGTATTTCTCTCGTTGATCTTAATATATTTATCCATGTCTGTTAAATCAAGTAACTCTTCTCTTAGGTCATTTTCTTCCAAACTGAGGCCACACCCCTTGTTTTCCCATTCCTGCAGGCATTCTATAGAAAGTTCTATAGGCAGGCAGCCTAACGTGCAGAAGGGTGGCACTGAACCAGTCCATAGTGCATGCAAAAGCTACGTGTTCAGGACTGACTGGACCGGAAAGATGTTCCCAAAGCAGAGCGCATTCATGCTTGTTGATGTGTTGTGCTTGGCACTGGCTACCTTACCATGTTTCATCTTGAATCTGATCTACAGTCCATACAAGCGTGGATTCTACTGTTCTGATGATTCTATAAGGTACCCTTACCAAGGGGACACCATCACTCATGGTCTTCTGGTGGGTGTTACCATCCCTTGCATAGTTGTAATAATCACTTCAGGAGAGGCGTATTTAGTTTACAGTGGACGTCTTCATTCAGGATCAGAGTTTAATAATTACGTTGTGGCACTGTATAAAGTTGTGGGCACATTCCTGTTTGGTGCCGCTGTCAGCCAGTCATTGACTGACATTGCTAAGTACACCATTGGCAGGCTTTGTCCCAACTTTTTGTGTGACCCTGACTGGTCAAAAATGAACTGTTCATTGTATGTCTCTGTAGAGGGAGCAGTGATAATGTCACAGAGTCCAGATTGTCATTTTATTCTGGCCATTCCTCCTTCAGGATGTACAGCATGCTTTTCCTCAGTTTGTATTTGCAAGCTCGTCTAGCTGCAGAGTGGGCCATTTGCTTCGCCCCACAGTTCAGTTTTTCCTGATTGCTTTTGCTATTTATGTTGGTTACACTCGAGTTTCTGATTACAAGCATCACTGGAGTGACGTACTGATGGGATTACTGCAAGGAGCGGTTGTGGCCACCTTAACTGTGAGGTATGTGTCTGACTTTTTCAAGAAAAGACCTCTGGGTAAACACAGAGGGAAAGAGGAAGATGAAGAAGAAGAAGAAGAAAGGGAGCAGAAGCCCAGCTTGCCACCTAAAGAGCCTGAGCAAAACAATCATTATACTTGTAACTTTTGAGGAGCTCCATGAAGCTGGAATCACAGAACCACATGCAGACTGTAGCATGTTGTTCACAGAAACACATTTGCAGAACATTGAGAGAACTATGTCTGGGAATTCGTCAGATACTTTGAGCTTCATTCCTGCTTCTTTATGCCTTTCACCAGCAGAAGAGCAGGGACAAAGAGACTCTGCTTTTTTTGGCATAGGAGATACAGCCTTTAAAAGTGGATGGCAGAGTTCTGTGAAGAAAGGAACTCTGAAAATTGTTGACCCTGTGACAGCTTGTGCTTGCTTGGAGCTACTAAAGTATGCATCCCATTGCAGGGAAAATACAAAGTGCTAGTCACTTGTGCCATTTAAAAACCAAAAGAATTAACCTATTCAATTTCTGTGGAAGGAGCATTGTAACTCCATGAATTTTCCTTTTGCTTGGCACTAAGAGCTTTTTAAATGTCCTGGCTAAAGCTAGTAGTATACAGCTCAATCAGTTCTGAATTCAGTCATGTGGCTGGATAATATGCATTTTGCTGATTAAGAGTTACTGCTGCCCAGGCCATCTGTGTCTTGTAATTCAGGCTTTCAAATATTCTGTCATTTCTTCTAGACTCTAACTTCACTCCTTGTACAAATGCCTTTAATTTGCTTTACAGTTATACCTGCCCAGTAACTGAAGAGTTTGGATTTGCTTTACTTGAGGTGGGATGGGACTCTTCAATACCCAGGGAAGAGGGTACCTGCAATCTTGTAGGGTCACTACTGCCCAAGAAGCAGGAGGCGTACCAGCATCAGTGCATAAAGCGGGGAAAAGGTCACCTGAAGGTACTGGATTACATCTTTGAGGAAACAGCAGCTACAATAATGTCATTTTGTCCATTTTCTTTTAAGAGGTACACTTGGCACCTGTTGCCGTTTGAGTTTTACACTTTCATTTCTTTGAAGTACCTGTTTTTTAATTATTGGAAATGTTGTAAGGCAGCCCTCCACACTGATTGCCAGTAACTGCAGGAAGTAAAATATGGAACGAATAAAGATAGCATCCTGGGCATCTGACATCTGTTGATAGTAAGCCTTATAACCTCTGCTTCCTGAGCTTATACTAATTGCAGTGGTAGGACTTGGATGTACATATTCTGAGCTTGCATTAACCAGAGATAGTAAAACTTGGAGCATAACCCTTGAGTATGTCTTAACTATAACTAGTAGGGCTTGGATATATACATCTTCTGCACATGTAAGCCACAGGGAATAATGATCTGGACCTTAATGTCCTGGGCACATATACATTATAGGTGCTAAGGCTTTGGATGTGTAATTCCTGAGCATGTATTAACTGTAAACATCTGGCTACATAAACATTAGTAATGTATATTTGCTTTAAACTATTAATATATGCTTACCATGTAAACCTTAACTGCAGTTAACCAGCTGTATGGAAATAGGAAATACACCCTGGGGATCACTTCTGTGTCTCTGCTCGACAGTGGCACAGGAAAATAACTTTCTTGGGTGGCATAAGCCAGGGAACCTTGTTGGCTAGGCTTACATAGGCCCTTGAGCCGATAGCCTAGCACCTACCTATGAACCTATAGCATCTTCCTGTGGCAACTTCTCTTCAAGTTCATCTTGTGCCATCCGTTGCTGTGTCATATGGGAACTCACTGGCATATCACGCCTCAACATTGACTGCATCAGTTTCCTGTTCCTATCCTTGCTGTCTGGCTTCGAATGAACATTTATACTGGTTTACTGCTCTAAAGTATCTTGCTATGGCACCTGACCAATTGTTTTCTGTTTCCCCTTAATTTGGGTATTCATTGCTTTATCCTGTTGTGGTGCTTTCTGCATTCAATTTTCTACACTTCCCAGATACTCCATAACCTCAGTTTCGATTTCTTTAACTTCTCCATTACTGATCTCCTTTTCTACTTTTCCTCTTTGTTTTCTTATTTTTTGTGTTGTAAAGTTTTCCATGTCTGGATTCCTTTGCCTGTATTTCTCTTCAAATATCTTTGGTGATGTTCTTTTTTTATTAGTTAGTTTTACTTTCTCCTTTGCATAAATATTGCACCATATTAAATATCTGTTTCTTTCCCATGTCCATATTTCTTTATCAGATGTCTCCTGATCTTCCTGTTTCTCCTTCCTTTGTGGACTCGCTCCATTCTGCTGTGATGTCACCTGTGTTAGACCTTCTACACCAAATTCTTCACTTCGCAGGCACTCCATAATTCAACTTGTATTGTTTTAACTTCTACTTTACTAATATTCTTTCTTATGTTCCATCTTTGTGATATTTTTTTTTTTATTCTGAAATTTTCCATATCCGGATGCCTTTGCATGTATTTCTCTTCAAATATATTTGGTGCTGCCTTATTTATATTGATTAACTTGGCTTTCTTCTTTGCATAAATATTGCAATATATCAAATCTCTCTTTCTTTCCCATGTCCATATTTCTTTTTTATATTTTTCAAATATCTCTAGGTTTTGTTTTTTATATTTTCTCACTTCCTCAGAGGCTTCTTTTTCCAAACATATCAAGATTTCTTGATCTACATACTGTTTTTGAAAAATCTGTTGTATTAACAAACACAAATTTTCAATTGAGCCTTCTGACAGTTTTTCCTATGGAAGTATTTTTCTTTCCTCTAATTTCTCTCTTAATCTTTTTGTATATCTTGTGTCTGGAAATTCTGGGCTTTTTTCATAATAGTAACAATACACAATTTCTTTCTTATCTTCAATAGTCCACTCTATCATCTTTATGGCTCTTCTTTGGCCCATCAGTTTCTGTGATTTTTATGGACTGCTGCTTCCTTCTATAACAGGGTGGGGCATCCTCCCCCTGGGTCTGGCCCCATTGTAGGAATGTTTCTGTAATTTGAGGATTCTACAGCTATTTTTTCCAGTCCTGGCACAAATGCCCCTACCAGAAGTCAGCACTTTTTTATCCTTGGTCTTGTGCACCCAGCTATCTCTCTTAGTTTTTGACCTACTTCTGTCCATGATATATACTATATAAATACAGTCTATATATCAGTGTCACCTTGATGAGATTTTGTGAAAACAGGGTCCACCTCGCGAGGGTACTCATCAAGACTAAGTGATAATTCAGTTTCAGCACTACTCCTCTCCTTTGCTTGCTGACTTTTCATCTCTCCGTTTGGTCCATGATGATTTTCTCCATGGCCTTATAGATAAGGCTAGTCAGGCTTATAGGTAGTTCCCAGGGTCAGTGGAAGCACCATGTTTGTGCTGAACTAGATTTTAAAACATGTATTTTAATTGGGAGTAAAAAATTTCATGATCTGTAAAAGGGTCTTCCACACACCTAAATGTGTAGTTTGTCCCTTCCATTCCTCCAGAAAACTACATTTAGTGTATATGGTCAGATCTTTAAAGAAATCAAATTTAAATGCCATTAATATTTTGCAAATCAAATACTGAAAGATTTTTCCTTTAATGAGAAGTCAGGACAAGAAATAAAGTAATCCACTATGAATTTATATCGTTTTAATCTAAGCAACTTCTTTCTAGAATTTAACTAAAATCCTTTCTCTTTCATTAGAGTATAACGGGGCATTTAATTTTCTTTCAGGTGCTCCTGATGCCCAGCTTCTGGTGGCTTCAGTTTGGGCAGGGGCCAGGAGGAGAGGTCATTCCGTAGCATAGAGCAGTTGTTTAACATCGACTACTCTACTTTTGCCCACAACCTGTAAAAACAAAACAGGTCATTATCTGGTCATTTTAGTATAGACTTTAAAGTAAAGTATTATTTAAGGGTCCTCAGCACTAGCACAAATCTCCCTAGGCTTACCCAAACAAAAAAATCCAAGCTTGTTTGCATATACTCCACTTAAACTACAGAACACACTCTAAAACTAAGGCAAACTGCTATAAAATTGTAAAAACAAGCTCCCAAAGCATAGGCATTGAACCTGGTGTTTGTTTAGATGAGATTACTCATCTGCAAGTTAATTATTCAGGAGTTACATCTTGAAACCTGGGCTCTAGTGGCTTAGTGTAAACCCCGCTCCGCCCTGCCCCCTATTCCTACCCGCCCCCAGTACTCGTACTTTTATAACCTCAAACCACTCCCCCTACTGTCCACTAACTTCCTGTACCTCACTACCGCCCTCTAAGGTCAAACAGAATATGACACCACCCAGGAAGCTTATCATACTAACTCTTTTTCCCCTCCTACTTGTCCCTTACCTAGCTACCCTATATGAAACCTGGTCTTACATAGGCTCCCACCACCCAGGCTACCAAACCAACCCCTCCCCCATAATTAACAACAGAGGCCATGACTCGACTCCCTACTCACCCACCTTGTTAGAACTCGAACGCTATGTAATTATCAAACCTACCAATATTAGGCCAAATGATAAACATTACTACAAACTTCTACTCAAAGCCCTCAAATTCATTACCACTCTGAATCACAGACTAGCCACAGATGGTGATATCCACCCCAACCCTGGCCCTTCCCCTCCACTCAATTGTAATTCCACCTATCCTCCCTCCACTTCTCAATCTAAACTCTAGACCCTTTAACTCTCTTCTGACCTGTCATCTAAACATCAGAAGTGTAAACAATAAGATTCACAACCTACATGCCCTTTAGCTACTTGTTCCCCAGACCTACTATGTCTCACAGAAACCTGGCTTAAACCAAGTACGAAAGACACACAGATAATCCCACCAGGGTATGATATACTAAGAGCAGACCGAATAACTCGTAAAGGTGGCGGTGTAGCCATACTCTACAAAAATACATTACAAATCTCCTTGCCTCTCCACAACCCCTCCTAACAAACAATGCCGAAATTCTACTTGTAAAACTTCAACCAAACAAACATAAAAGCATAAATATAGCATGTATTTACATCCCCCAGGCAACAATAATAACAAGAGGACTTTCTCCACTGGTTAACTCAAACTCACCCCCAGGAATCCATAGTGTTAGGTGACTTCAACATCGATTGGAATTCCTTCTCATCTAGCTCCCCATCTAGCAGCATAAATCTACATGGCTTTTCTCAGCTCATATCCACTCCTACCAGACTAGGTAAACCCCAAAACAAAGACAGCATCCTGGACTGGATCCTTACTAATAAAGATCCTGACCAGTACTCAGCAGGTACTCACCCAGAGGACATGAGTGATCACTTACTCACCTATGTTATCAAATTCAAGAAAATCACCCCCTTCTTACAACCATAAAAAAATCAGGAACAATAATAAATTCAACGCCTCCATTTTCAAACTGAACTTAAAGCCCACAACTGGACAATACTCAAGTCTCTTCCTCTTGAAGAGGCAGTTATCTACTTCAACACCACCTTCCTCAAGATTCTAGATTCCCATGCTCCAATACGGTCCATTAGAACTAAAACCAAAACCGCACCATGGCTCTCTAAGGAAACAAAATCCAAAATCCTATCTAGAAACAAGATGTGGGTCACATGGCGTGCCTCTAAAGACCCACACTCCCACCAAACCTTCTGGCAACTTAGAAATGAAACTAAAAGAATGATCTTAAATGATAAAAAACTTCTTCCTCCACCTCCAACACAAACACCTTAATAATCCACAAAATTCTGGGCAGGCTTAAACAAGCTCCTGCACCCAGGCCAGGCAACCACCCCTACTCCAACAACTTGCAAACAACAGTGCCCTGTAAACATTGCTAACACATTCAATAGTTTCTTCACAGAAACTATACAATCCCTGGCCACACAATTCAAACAAACAACCAGCCCACTCCACTACCCATGCCAGCAGAATACTACAACTACATCAGATCATCTATTTACCTTCGATCCAGTACCCATATCCTTTATAAAATCTCTTCTTAAAAAAACTAAAACCCACTAAGCTAGCAGCTGACCTTCTCCCAGCTGAGTTTCTGCAAAAAGCAGCTGAGGCCATTTCCTATCCCGTCTCCATAATCATAAACCGTACCTTGTCAGAAGCCTTCATCCCCTCCATATGGAAAATGTCCCACATTATTCCTCTCCATAAAGGTGGTAGCTCACTAGAGCTAACCAACTACAGACCTATAGCTATACTCTCACCCCTAGCCAAAATTATGGAAAAGTGTGTCCACAAACAACTGATGGAACACCTCACCAAAAATAAAATTCTAGCCAACTCCCAACATGGCTTCAGGCCAAATCACAGTACCACATCAGCTCTACTATCCTTTTCTAGTACCATCAATAACTTCAGAAACAATAATAAACTATCATCTGCTCTTTTCTTAGACCTCTCCAAGGCCTTTGATATGGTGAACCACATTCAACTCCTCCATACATTAAAAAAACTATCACTCAGCAATTCCACGCTGAAATGGTTCCAATCCTACCTGTCCAATAGGCAACAGGCTGTTCTATGGCAGGACAAATTATCTACATGCCTACCTGTTACACTTGGAGTTCCCAAGGATCTATTCTTGGCCCTCTTCTCTTCACCATCTTTGTTAATGACCTGCCCTCCACACTGATTGCCAGTAACTGCAGGAAGTAAAATATGGAACGAATAAAGATAGCATCCTGGGCATCTGACATCTGTTGATAGTAAGCCTTATAACCTCTGCTTCCTGAGCTTATACTAATTGCAGTGGTAGGGCTTAGATGTACATATTCTGAGCTTGCATTAACCAGAGATAGTAAGACTTGGAGCATAACCCTTGAGTATGTCTTAACTATAGCTAGTAAGGCTTGGATATATACATCTTCTGCACATGTAAGCCACAGGGAATAATGATCTGGACCTTAATGTCCTGGGCACATATAAATTATAGGTGCTAAGGCTTTGGATGTGTAATTCCTGAGCATGTATTAACTGTAAACATCTGGCTACATAAACATTAGTAATGTATATTTGCTTTAAACTATTAATATATGCTTACCATGTAAACCTTAACTGCAGTTAATCAGCTGTATGGAAATAGAAAATACACCCTGGGGATCACTTCTGTGTCTCTGCTCGACAGTGGCATAGGAAAATAACTTTCTTGGGTGGCGTAAGCCAGGGAACCTTGGTGGCTAGGTTTACATAGGCCCTTGAGCCGATAGCCTAGCACCTACCTATGAACCTATAGCATCTTCCTGTGGCAACTTCTCTTCAAGTTCATCTTGTGCCATCCGTTGCTGGGAACTCACTGGCATATCACGCCTCAGCATTGACTGCATCAGAGTTCCCTGTTCCTATCCTTGCTGTCTGGCTTCGAATGAACATTTATACTGGTTTACTGCTCTAAAATATCTTGCTATGGCACCTGACCAGTTGTTTTCTGTTTCCCCTTAATTTGGGTATCCATTGCTCTGTCCTGTTGTGGTGCTTTCTGCATTCAATTTTCTACACTTCCCAGATACTCCATAACCTCAGTTTCGATTTCTTTAACTTCTCCGTTACTGATCTCCTTTTCTACTTTTCCTCTTTGTCTTCTTATTTTTTGTATTGTAAAGTTTTCCATGTCTGGATTCCTTTGCCTGTATTTCTCTTCAAATATCTTTGGTGATGTTCTTTTTTTATTAGTTAGTTTTACTTTCTCCTTTGCATAAATATTGCACCATATTAAATCTCTTTTTCTTTCCCATGGTCCATATTTCTTCTTAAGATGTCTCCTGATCTTCCTGTTTCTCCTTCCTTTGTGGACTCGCTCCATTCTGCTGTGATGTCACCTGTGTTAGACCTTCTACACCAAATTCTTCACTTCACAGGCACTCCATAATTCAACTTGTATTGTTTTAACTTCTACTTTACTAATATTCTTTCTTATGTTCCATCTTTTTTATTCTGAAATTTTCCATATCCGGATGCCTTTGCATGTATTTCTCTTCAAATATCTTTGGTGCTGCCTTATTTATATTGATTAACTTGGCTTTCTCCTTTGCATAAATATTGCAATATATCAAATCTCTCTTTCTTTCCCATGTCCATATTTCTTTTTTATATTTTTCAAATATCTCTAGGTTTTGTTTTTTTATAATTTCTCACTTCCTCAGAGGCTTCTTTTTCCAAACATATCAAAATTTCTTGATCTACATACTGTTTTTGAAAAATCTGTTGTATTAACAAACACACATTTTCAATTGAACCTTCTGACAGTTTTTCCTGTGGAAGTATTTTTCTTTCCTCTAATTTCTCTCTTAATCTTTTTGTATATCTTGTGTCTGGAAATTCTGGGCTTTTTTCATAATAGTAACAATACACAATTTCTTTCTTATCTTCAATAGTCCACTCTATCATCTTTATGGCTCTTCTTTGGCCCATCAGTTTCTGTGATTTTTATGGACTGCTGCTTCCTTCTATAACAGGGTGGGGCATCCTCCCCCTGGGTCTGGCCCCATTGTAGGAATGTTTCTGTAATTTGAGGATTCTATAGCTATTTTTTCCAGTCCTGGCACGAATGCCCCTACCAGAAGTCAGCACTTTTTTATCCTTGGTCTTGTGCACCCAGCTATCTCACTTAGTTTTTGACCTACTTCTGTCCATGATATATGCTATACAAATACAGCCTATATATCACTGTCACCTTGATGAGATTTTGTGAAAACAGGGTCCACCTCGCGAGGGTACTCATCAAGACTAAGTGATAATTCAGTTTCAGCACTACTCCTCTCCTTTGCTTGCTGACTTTTCATCTCTCCGTTTGGTCCATGATGATTTTCTCCATGGCCTTACAGATAAGGCTAGTCAGGCTTATAGGTAGTTCCCAGGGTCAGTGGAAGCACCATGTTTGTGCTGAACTAGATTTTAAAACATGTATTTTAATTGGGAGTAAGAAATTTCATGATCTGTAAAAGGGTCTTCCACACACCTAAATGTGTAGTTTGTCCCTTCCATTCCTCCAGAAAACTACATTTAGTGTATATGGTCAGATATTTAAAGAAATCAAATTTAAATGCCATTAATATTTTGCAAATCAAATACTGAAAGATTTTTCCTTTAATGAGAAGTCAGGACAAGAAATAAAGTAATCCACTATGAATTTATATAGTTTTAATCTAAGCAGCTTCTTTCTAGAATTTAACTAAAATCCTTTCTCTTTCATTAGAGTATAACGGGGCATTTAATTTTCTTTCAGGTGCTCCTGATGCCCAGCTTCTGGTGGCTTCAGTTTGGGCAGGGGCCAGGAGGAGAGGTCATTCCGCAGCATAGAGCAGTTGTTTAACTGCTGTCCATCCCTGACCAGTATCAGTCTGTGTACTTATTTAGTGATCTAAGACTGTATTTCTAGAACGTGATGGAAAGTCTAATATAGGTAAATGATGCCTAATGTCTTCTGTTAAATGCAAACTAGGTAATGCCATGATCTGGTATATGCTATTAGGTTTCTGCCATTCTAATCTCACTGTGGAGTGATGTCTCGTCTTAAAATAGATTCTGATGTAGTGCAGGAGTGTGTGCTTATGCCCATGTGTACACGTGCATGTGTGCTTTTACCCATGTGTACATGTGCATGTGTGTGTATGCCCATGTGTACACGTGCATGTGTGTGTATGCCCATGTGTACACGTGCATGTGTGTGTATGCCCATGTGTACACGTGCATGCGTGTGTCTGTGTCTTTTGTGCATATACAAAGTGCAATGTAGGTAGAAGTGCCATTAAATATGGAAAAGCTATGCTTTGTTCTTCATAGAAAAGAAATATTTAAGGCTAAGGTGTCTCACTGGAGACATTTAAGTATGCATGGTGACAGTATGCCATTTTGTGCTAAGAGTGTATTTAAAAATATGCTTTTAAAGGGGTTGCTACTAAAATTTTGTTACTGATGTCATAGCCCTACAATTTGTTCAAAAGTTAAACAGTTAAATCTAATTTTCATCAATTAAGAGTAGGTCAATGGAAAAGCAAGCTGGTGTATCTGACATTTATTTCATGGAGACAGAAATAAATGACTTCATAACTGACAAAAGACACTGAGCAACTTATTCACCTTATAAGACTAACTAAGCAGCAGTTCTGGTTATCGAGGATTGATTTGTTTTCCTTTCTTTTGTGTCCTTTACGAATATTGCCTTTTCTGTTATCTGCATTCATGAATATTGTTGTTTACGCCACTGCATCTTCTTGTTCTGCTGTCTTTTACACTTATCAATAACCTTTTCAGTAAAATAATGCTTCCTTTTTTCTCCCCCAAGGCATCTACATTGTAACTTTAACTAGGGTCCTACTAGTTTACTTCTTATCTTATTTTGAGAGCTGGCATTGACTTGTACTCGTTGGATTCTTGTGGTGTTCCAAGTTATTGTACATATTACGCTATTGTTGTCTTTATTTAAGTCCTGATACAGTCTGAGCACCATTTCATTGCTCCTGGGAGATCACCAACATTGCCCAAACCACTTCCCATTACGCTCTACAGCTTTACATATAAAGAGGTAGTAACATTTTGTTTACTGTGGAGGGCATGCCTCCTCCATTTATCACAGTATTCTGCCAGCCTTTCTTGCTGCTGTTTCATTTTGGTTGCTTAGTTCTGCATCATATTATATGGCCCTCCATGGGCTTCCCCTTTTATTAATGCAAATACATCACTTCTGCTGTGCATATCTTTGCTGTGCTATTGCATTCTTCTGCAATGAATTTAAGTAGGTACGTAGCAGGCTTTTGTCCTTTTGGCCTGTGTGAATCATCCATGTTGAATAACTCAGTATCAGAAGCTGTCAGGCACAGTGTTCTTTATAACCTTCTGAAATATCACATAGAAATACAGGGAATCAAAATGGCAGGCATTTGAATTTCAGACTTCATACCCTTATGAAAATATATAAGGCAAACTCAACTATTCTAGCAAATGATATGTTTATATGAGCAATATTTGAAACATGTCCCTACTTTTGGGCAACTGACCCCCCCCCCCCATTATTTTTGGCTGAGTCCAGATTTCTTGCACTGAGATGTTGAGAGGTATGGGACCTAGTTTCCCAAAGTGCTGTCTGAGTATGTCTGCTAATAGCTTCTGATATCTGTGGAAAACCTTATTTCATAGATGCCATTTATTGAGCTGTTCTAATCAGCTGAAACACACAAAAAGGTTATTTGATAATGCTATATTGTATTTCGCACTGATAGGTTAGGATAAAAACAGTAAGTATTTTGTAAAACACAGTACTAAGTAGCTTCCGATGATATTACCAAGAGCTTTTTTACATCAACTAGGTGCATTTTATTGAATTGCAATAGAATTATGTGACAGGAATCTGTCAAAGAAATAAGCTTGCTAACATTGTATTTAGGGTGACATTTAAATTAATAAAATTGATGTCATATCTTCCAAACATTGCAGCTTGAGGGCATGAATAGTGTAATTGATTAGATAATTTTAATCTTTCAGTCTAAAATTCATTCTGCTCCAGTCATATCATGTCAGTTTTAACAATCACTAGAAATGACATGATGTATAGTGCAGTCTTACTTGAGTTTATATGTATTCAGTCTACTCTGTCTTTTGAACCCAATATGTTAAGAACATCTGTTAATCATTTCCATAAACGAAGATAGCATATTGTATTGCGAGTTAAATAAGGTGTGGACTATTAACTATGCACATAAAGAACTGTCACAGTCTGCTGTCTAAAACATGAAATAAAACACTGCCACTGTTGCAGACTGCATTTAGGATTCTGAAAGCTATCTGTAACCTAGAGGCATTTTGTAATGAGAAATGAAAAAAACACAAGTGTAATCGTATCCGCTGCAGTTTAAGGCACAAATACAGCATAACTGACACTTAAAGTAATAAACTTTCTGCATATAACTGTGTGGTGCAAGTCCAGTTCTTCCTTTACTGCCCTAGTTAAAGGCATCCACCCATTTTAATTCCCACTTGACCTTGTTTCAGGGACAGAAAAAGAGAGAGAGAAACTACATGGAAGAAAGAGTGGGGTATTGTTTGGAATGAGATTTATCACAGAATGTGTATTCATTTACACACATTCTGTTGCACACAGGAGCAGTTTGGGACATTCACTATTTGTCTTAGACTTATGTCTAGCAGATCTGGGAAGAAACGTTCTTGCTTTCTTAAATGCATATAAACACATTTAGAATACACCATAGGCAGTAATCAAATAGTAGAACTAAAATGGTGGAAGGTAGCAGTGAATGCAAAGATAGGAAATACACCCTGGGGATCACTTCTGTGTATCTGCTTGACAGTGGCACAGGAAAATAATTTTCTTGGGTGGCGTAAGCCAGGGAGCCTTGTTGGCTAGGCTTGCGTAGGCCCTTGGGCCGATAGCCTAGTACCTACCTATGAACCAGTTATAAGAATGATTACAGCATGCAGGAGATTATGAGCAGATAGCCTTTAAGATACTATCCATGTACCAGTTCTCTCTATTTGTGCATATACACGTATACACCCTCACAGGCCCACAGACACATGCACACAAAGGGAAAAGTAAAAGTGAAATTATGTCTCTTGAGATGAACCAGAAACAAATTTATAGCCTAAGGAAAGTGTATTAGGTTCATAGGTTCGTACTAGGGGACAAAATGCTCCACACCGGAAGTACATCCCTCTTTGGTAAGATCAGACCATAAATTAATCTCACTGGAAATCCACATCCCGCCCCCACCCCCTGCACGAGTATGTTTTTGTGTGTTTATGTGTTTGGTTTTCAGTTGTGATAGTTCTATGTGAGACTGGGTTTGTGGTGTGCGTGGTTACCTTCTCCTCCTGACTGGTCTTGCCAGTACTGAATTGAGAGATTAGAAAGAGAAGTGTTGCGTACATTCCCAGAACACAACTGCTGCAAGGATAATTCATGTGAAAGAAGTTTTAAGCAAAGTAGTGTGACTGTAGCATTAAGAAAAACTAAAATGATATCGGACTACAGGCACTGGTCAAAATGATCACATTTATTGGAAAAATGTAATGATAAAACTACAGCAACTTAAGATGCATGATTAACAAGCATTTGGTATATATGCAGAGCCATGGTCATCTTGGTGTGCATTCAGTGTGAATAGTGCACATAGTTGTAAGTGTGTTAATTGTTTAATGCTTGGTTTTCTTCCCGTTTCCTTTTGCTTAAATGAATGTGTACTATACAAGATTGAATAGTATAAACACTTTAATTGTTCTAGTTGTGATACAAAGAATGCAATATTTGAAAAAACAACACGAATAATACAAATGACTGGCAAAAAGAAATTAGTGGTGTTAAGCATTTTTAAGATCTGGTCAGCTGATCATGGCATCAAACTGTCACAACTTAATAACAAGAATTCATTCAATGACATATAATAGATGGTTTTACTTCCTAGAAGCAGCACTATATAACATGTATTTAATGTACTGTAAATACTTGTGTGATAATTCTTTCACAAAATGCATAAGCAAATGTAAGTAATTATGACTATCTACTGATTATAATTACATTTTACTAATTTGCAGTGTTTCTCTGTCTTGCTCTATCCGTCTCAGTCTCCATATGGGGGTTAGTCCCACTAGGCTAGTAATCATTTTTGGGGGAGATGACAGATGGTATTTATGCTATTAGGTGATGTTTGGCAAGGGTACTGGGGAAGCTTCCCTGTCTGTCTTTGTTGTGAGTGGGAGACGTTTTGCAGGAGCACTTTGTTTCCATTCCAGGCACAGAAACAGCCCAGAGCAACAGGAAGGCAGGTGGACAGGGATGGAGATAATGGAGGAGAGACCATAGAATGTGTGAAGAGCAAATACTGAGACCATGGAATGTGTGTAGAGCAAATACTGAGACCATAGAATGTGTGCAGAGCAAATACTAAGACCATAGAATGTGTGTAGAGCAAATACTGAGACCATAGAATGTGTGCAGAGTAAATACTGAGACCATAGAATGTGTGTAGAGCAAATACTGAGACCATAGAATGTGTGTAGAGCAAATACTGAGACCATAGAATGTGTGTAGAGCAAATACTGAGACCATAGAATGTGTGAAGAGCAAATACTGAGACCATAGAATGTGTGTAGAACAAATACTGAGACCATAGAATGTGTGCAGAGTAAATACTGAGACCATAGAATGTGTGTAGAGCAAATACTGAGACCATAGAATGTGTATAGAGCAAATACTGAGACCATAGAATGTGTGTAGAGCAAATACTGAGACCATAGAATGTGTATAGAGCAAATACTGAGACCATAGAATGTGTGTAGAGCAAATAATGAGACCATAGAATGTGTGTAGAGCAAATACTGAGACCATAGAATGTGTGTAGAGCAAATACTGAGAGCATAGAATGTGTGCAGAGCAAATACTGAGAGCATAGAATGTGTGCAGAGCAAATACTGAGACCATAGAATGTGTGTAGAGCAAATACTGAGACCATAGAATGTGTGTAGAGCAAATACTGAGACCACAGAATTTGTGTAGAGCAAATACTGAGACCATAGAATGTGTGTAGAGCAAATACTGAGACCACAGAATGTGTGTAGAGCAAATACTGAGACCATAGAATTTGTGTAGAGCAAATACTGAGACCATAGAATGTGTGTAGAGCAAATACTGAGACCATAGAATGTGTGCAGAGTAAATACTGAGACCATAGAATGTGTGTAGAGCAAATACTGAGACCATAGAATGTGTATAGAGCAAATACTGAGACCATAGAATGTGTGTAGAGCAAATACTGAGACCATAGAATGTGTATAGAGCAAATACTGAGACCATAGAATGTGTGTAGAGCAAATACTGAGACCATAGAATGTGTGTAGAGCAAATACTGAGACCATAGAATGTGTGTAGAGCAAATACTGAGACCATAGAATGTGTGTAGAGCAAATACTGAGACCATAGAATGTGTGTAGAGCAAATACTGAGACCACAGAATTTGTGTAGGATTCTGAGATGTTTCAAAGAAATCTGTTTGGAGGTGAGTCAGCAAATGATAAGTGCATAATTCCAACTCTCCAGGGGGGAGGGTTGCAGGATTATTTACTTAAAGAAGTGGCCATACATAGTGAGCAAGAAAATGAAGGAGACCTTTCCTGGAGGGATATTATGGAGAAAATACAAAAGGAGGATGCAGAGACACTCCTTAAAATAGCAGTGAGATGGAAAGGAAAACAAGCAGAGAAAGTAAAAGAAAGCAAAAGGGGAGTAAGAAAAAGTAAGGCAGAAGAAAATGAAAAATAGAAGTATGTGCTAAGCATCCAAAGTAAAAAAGACAAAAACAATGGAGAGCTATGAAGTGTGGGACAACTTAATATGGAGAGCTATGAAGTGTGGGACAACTTAATAGTGCATTTGGCTGTAAAAGCACAGATGGTAAGAATATTTATTCTTATTAACAGGGACATACTGTGTCTTTATATATGAGACTAGTTTTTCAATGGAAATTTTTCTTGGAGAATATGAAAAAAAGAAAGACTGTAACCCATGGAATCTTTGTGATAAAAGCTTTATATAGGGAAACAAAAAATGCAATTCATGAATAATTTTGAACCGAGGTAAAGAGAGAGACTTTGAAAGGACATTTGAAAATTTTATGTAAAGAAGTCCTGGACATTTCAAAAGTTTATGACAAAAGGGGGTTATGGACTGGTGGATGGGATTCTAATAATGTATTAAAAATAGAAAGAGAAAAAATATACATATACCAAGCATAATAAATATGGTGGGGAATAGAGGTCTTATAAAATACTGGGGACAACCCAGAACATGCTTTTTTGTGGAAAAGTAGGACATCTGTTATGTAACTGTGATGAAAGAAAATTGTACATTTATGGGGAAATGGGACATGATGCAAAAAATGTGAACTGAAATATTATAAATGGAAAGAAATGGACAGTTATGATGGAATGCAAAAATGAATAAGGGTAAGGGAAAAAAAGAACAAAGAAAAGATATTTTAGAAGTAGAAATGGAAGAAAAATTAGATGAGAAAAACGTTATAAAGAGCACACAGGTGAACATTCTGAAATAAGTAATGAATACTTAATTGGGAGGCAGCAAGAAAGACTTATATTGGTAAAAGGGTAAAAGACAGAGAAAGACAATTTAAAGAGATGAGTACAAAAGAAAAAAGGAAATTGATGAAAAAGAATATATACAGCTAAGGATTTTGGGTTTGTATAATGGTTAAGGTATTTGACTCACAGACACAAGATACAGTCTTTGAGTCTCACATCTGGGAGAAAAATTGACTAGGTTTAGAATGGCCCATTAAAAAAAGAGTCTAACAATTAGGTATGAACTTAGGGAAATTACATTTTAGAGGGCTTTCCGTAAACGTGAATAGCATTAAGAATACAGTAAGAATAACGGATTTTGGAGTGGTTTAATAAATGGGATGTAGATGTAATTATATTAGAAGACCCAAGAGTTTTAACAAATGAAGACAGATTACAAACAAAGAAACTATGGGAGGAAAGATAATCTTGATTTTGGGAAATGAGAGATGTTCTTGGTTAGCCATATTCTGTCAGAATGCAGTGAAGATATTAGATGTAACTTTAGCTAAAAAGGGAAGATTAACCATTGTATATTTAAAATGGAAAGAGCACGTATATAGGATTTATAGGTCGAGTGGGCATTCGAAAGACATGCGTTGAATGGGCGTGCCTTCGTTGAAGGTTGGGCGTCGGGCTGGCAACTCAGCACCATAAAAACCAACTGCCAATCATTAGACCGGAGTTCCGCTGTGGTAACCCTTAACCCTTAAAAGCCGAAAGACAAACAAACAAAAACTTATTGTATAGAAAGGGAAAACTTGTTTCATCAGATTTGCAGACTGTGTAGTTATATGAATATTATAATATCAGAGACTTTGTGATTTAAGAAGCTAGCATAAAAAAAGGAAATGATGTAAGAAAAATGTTAGTGGTAGTAAGATGTGGTATATACTTACAAATGGGGTATGTTTAGAACTGAAATAGATTTATTATATAGTATTAGAATGTTTATAGGTGAAGGGGAGGTGGTTGAAATAGGATTTTATGATAATTCTGCAATGCAGTTAGAGAAAGGGATAATAAGAAATAGGGAATAATAAGAAGTAAGGAATAATAAGGATAACAGGAAATAAGGAATAATAAGAAATAAGGAATAAAAGGATAAATAGGACAGCATGGGATGAAGAAGGAAATAGATTAGTAATACAGTTATGGAGCAATTATACTACTATGAGAACATTTAAATAAAACTCGTCTGAATGGTGGAAGATATTTAAGGAAAATATACAAAAATATATTTTTACAGTGGGAATATGATGTGAGGAAAGCAGAGAAAGAAAAATATAACAATGCATTGGAGATGATCAAAAGTTTTTTGGCAAAGAAAAAGAATTATATGAAAAAAATAAAAACAAAAGAATCATTGTATAAGCAAAAATATTTTTACACTGAAAAAGAAAAGAAGTATTGAGATACTAGGTATTGTAATGAGATAAATAAAATGTAAAAGAAGAAACACAATAAGGAATGATTACAGATATTAAAGCACAATATGTACAAGAAATGTTTAAAGAAAAAAAGATGGCAGTGAAAAAAACGTGGAACGTAAAAAATTAACAAATAAAGAGTTGGAAAGTGAGATTTCCTTAGAAGAGCAAGATAAAGTATTAGGACAAGTATTATACATTTGGCTGCAGGACCAAATGGAATATAGTAGAAAATGTATAAAAATGTAACATGTACTGGAGTACTTGAATTCATATGGAGGAAGGAAGATAGAAAACAGTAAAAAAAATTACAGCTGATAGTATTGAATAATTATAAGATCTTTATGAAAATAGTACAAAAGAGATTTGAAACTAAAATGGAAAATATTATGAAAGATGCTATATACAAAATAAAGGGAAAGTGATGTTGAGAATTATTAATGATAGCAAAATTGTGTACGATATTAGCGATAGAAAAGAAACAAAAATCATCATATTATATGAGTAATAATGAAAGAGTGTAATATAAGTCAGTTAGGAAAGTATGTATGGCAACATATATTAATAATATAATAATTATAATTATATATAAAATAATTATAAAATAATAATAATTAATAATAATAAAGTGTAAATACCTGTAAATGGCTGAAAAAGCCAAATAGTACATATGAAGAGTAGTGTAAGATAGGGTTTTCCAATGAGTTGCATGCTCTTTGCATTGGTTGTGAATGTGATAGCATGTGTGGTGTTGAGGAGTTGCCCTTCTACTCTGCCTTTGTTATATATTCTTGCTTGCTCCTCTTTTACTTCTGTAGGTAGTAGTTTGTCGAATTCAGTGGGGCAGCCAGCCTGTGTTATATATTCTTGCTTGTTCCTCTTCTACTTCTGTATGTAATCGTTTGTAGAATTCAGTGGGGCAGCCAGCCTGTGTTATATATTCTTGCTTGTTCCTCTTCTACTTCTGTACGTAATCGTTTGTCGAATTCAGTGGGGCAGCCAGCCTATGTTATATATTCTTGCTTGCTCCTCTTCTACTTCTGTACGTAATCGTTTGTCGAATTCAGTGGAGCAGCCAGCCTGTGTTATATATTCTTGCTTGCTCCTCTTCTACTTCTGTACGTAATCGTTTGTAGAATTCAGTGGGGCAGCCAGCCTATGTTATATATTCTTGCTTGCTCCTCTTCTACTTCTGTACGTAATAGTTTGTTGAATTCAGTGGGGCAGCCAGCCTGTGTTATATATTCTTGCTTGCTCCCCTTCTACTTCTGTACGTAATCGTTTGTCGAATTCAGTGGGGCAGCCAGCCTGTGTTATATATTCTTGCTTGTTCCTCTTCTACTTCTGTACGCAATAATTTGTCGAATTCAGTGGGGCAGCCAGCCTGTGTTATATATTCTTGCTTGCTCCTCTTCTACTTCTGTACGTAATAATTTGTCGAATTCAGTGGGGCAGCCAGCCTGTGTTATATATTCTTGCTTGCTCCCCTTCTACTTCTGTACGTAATCGTTTGTAGAATTCAGTGGGGCAGCCAGCCTATGTTATATATTCTTGCTTGCTCCTCTTCTACTTCTGTACGTAATAGTTTGTCGAATTCAGTGGGGCAGCCAGCCTGTGTTATATATTCTTGCTTGTTCCTCTTCTACTTCTGTACATAATAGTTTGTCGAATTCAGTGGGGCAGCCAGCCTGTGTTATATATTCTTGCTTGCTCCTCTTCTACTTCTGTACGTAATCGTTTGTCGAATTCAGTGGGGCAGCCAGCCTGTGTTATATATTCTTGCTTGCTCCTCTTCTACTTCTGTACGTAATCGTTTGTAGAATTCAGTGGGGCAGCCAGCCTATGTTATATATTCTTGCTTGCTCCTCTTCTACTTCTGTACGTAATAGTTTGTCGAATTCAGTGGGGCAGTCAGCCCGCGTTATATATTCTTGCTTGCTCCTCTTCTACTTCTGTACGTAATAATTTGTCGAATTCAGTGGGGCAGCCAGCCTGTGTTATATATTCTTGCTTGCTCCTCCGCTACTTCTGTACGTAATCGTTTGTAGAATTCAGTGGGGCAGCCAGCCTATGTTATATATTCTTGCTTGCTCCTCTTCTACTTCTGTACGTAATAGTTTGTCGAATTCAGTGGGGCAGCCAGCCTGTGTTATATATTCTTGCTTGTTCCTCTTCTTCTTCTGTACGTAATCGTTTGTAGAATTCAGTGGGGCAGCCAGCCTGTGTTATATATTCTTGCTTGCTCCTCTTCTACTTCTGTACGTAATCGTTTGTCGAATTCAGTGGAGCAGCCAGCCTGTGTTATATATTCTTGCTTGCTCCTCTTCTACTTCTGTACATAATCGTTTGTAGAATTCAGTGGGGCAGCCAGCCTATGTTATATATTCTTGCTTGCTCCTCTTCTACTTCTGTACGTAATAGTTTGTCGAATTCAGTGGGGCAGTCAGCCACGTTATATATTCTTGCTTGCTCCTCTTCTACTTCTGTACGTAATAGTTTGTCGAATTCAGTGGGGCAGCCAGCCTGTGTTATATATTCTTGCTTGCTCCTCTTCTACTTCTGTATGTAATAGTTTGTCGAATTCAGTGGGGCAGCCAGCCTGTGTTATATATTCTTGCTTGCTCCTCTTCTTCTTCTGTACGTAATCATTTGTAGAATTCAGTGGGGCAGTCAGCCCGCGTTATATATTCTTGCTTGCTCCTCTTCTACTTCTGTACGTAATAGTTAGTCGAATTCAGTGGGGCAGCCAGCCTATGTTATATATTCTTGCTTGCTCCTCTTCTACTTCTGTACGTAATCGTTTGTCGAATTCAGTGGGGCAGCCAGCCTGTGTTATATATTCTTGCTTGCTCCTCTTCTACTTCTGTACGTAATCGTTTGTCGAATTCAGTGGGGCAGCCAGCCTGTGTTATATATTCTTGCTTGCTCCTCTTCTACTTCTATGCATAATCGTTTGTCGAATTCAGTGGGGCAGCCAGCCTGTGTTATATATTCTTGCTTGCTCCTCTTCAACTTCTGTGTGTAATCGTTTGTCAAATTCAGTGGGGCAGCCAGCCTGTGTTATATATTCTTGCTTGTTCCTCTTCTACTTCTGTACGTAATCGTTTGAAGAAGTCAGTGGGGCAGCCAGCCTGTGTTATATATTCTTGCTTGTTCCTCTTCTTCTTCTGTACGTAATCGTTTGTAGAATTCAGTGGTGCAGCCAGCCTGTGTTATATATTCTTGCTTGTTCCTCTTCTACTTCTGTATGTAATCGTTTGTAGAATTCAGTGGGGCAGCCAGCCTGTGTTATATATTCTTGCTTGTTCCTCTTCTACTTCTGTATGTAATCGTTTGTAGAATTCAGTGGGGCAGTCAGCCCGCGTTATATATTCTTGCTTGTTCCTCTTCTACTTCTGTATGTAATCGTTTGTAGAATTCAGTGGGGCAGCCAGCCTGTGTTATATATTCTTGCTTGCTCCTCTTCTACTTCTGTAGGTAGTAGTTTGTCGAATTCAGTGGGGCAGCCAGCCTGTGTTATATATTCTTGCTTGTTCCTCTTCTACTTCTGTACGTAATCGTTTGAAGAAGTCAGTGGGGCAGCCAGCCTGTGTTATATATTCTTGCTTGCTCCTCTTCTACTTCTGTACATAATCGTTTTTAGAAGTCAGTGGGGCAGCCAGCCTGTGTTATATATTCTTGCTTGTTCCTCTTCTTCTTCTGTACGTAATCGTTTGTAGAATTCAGTGGGGCAGCCAGCCTGTGTTATATATTCTTGCTTGCTCCTCTTCTACTTCTGTGCATAATCGTTTGTCGAATTCAGTGGGGCAGTCAGCCCGCATTATATATTCTTGCTTGCTCCTCTTCTACTTCTGTGCGTAATCATTTGTTGAATTCAGTGGGACTGCCATCTTGCTTTGCTGCTTCATTTTCTGTTGTTTCTTTTATTGTTAACTTGACCTCTTATCTTGACCTTTGCCTGTCTAGACCGCCCTTTTCTTTCGCTCAGACACCTTCCCCTTTCCATTCCATTGTTCTGGGCCTGAGTATTTATGTGTGCAATGCATTTTTAACAGCTGAATAATATCTTTCTGTAATTTTTAGATCGAAATATTCTTCTTATTTTTAGAGTGATATTCAATAGCTTTCTGAAATTTGAGCTAAGGTGATATGTAAGTATTTCAGGTAAAAGTACATTCAGTTTGGTTGTTCTCAGAAGCAAACAGTAAGCCTTTCTCATCTAGTGTTTAATTGCCTATAACATTTTACTTGTCTTCCATCCATACCCACTCTTCTCCACTAGTCCATGCTTTCATGATTGTATCTGTGGATTCCTGTTCCACTGCCCATTCTGCTAATAAATGGTCTACATCCTTTTCAGTGTAGAAATGGTTTTAGAGAGATAAGGAATAAGTAGTGCTTACAGTTTGCCACTTGTGCTGTCTCCCCTCTTTGGGATAAGCCCTTCAAATCTTTATGAAATGATGCAGTGAAACATAGCTGGTGTTAGGCACCTGCGGAACCCGTGGCTGTGGGGAGCCCCCGATTATCTCCTCCATGAATCAGGACCCCCATGCAGCACTCATGGGTTTCTCTATTTCCTTTGCTCATTCCTTGGCAGCTTGAGGTGGACATCCGCACGGCTGTATGACATCACATTGAGATCGTAAACTTTTTTCTTTTTTATTTATTTATTTATTTTTTGATTTGTCGGTAAGCTGCACTCTATCCGGTCTGCTTCATTTAATCAAGGGACCTGATTGGCTGTAGCACCCAGGAAAATAAGTGGTCTTTTTTTTATATATATATATATATACAGAGTAGGGTCGATTTACCTCTCAACTGTCCAGATTTTCACACAATGTCCATATTTTTGCCCCATATTTTCGGCCCATTTTTAATAAAATTATGGTATTGTGTCAAATCATTTGAAGTTAAAAAAAACAATGACAGACATTTGATTTTCAAACTTCGTAGGATCATAGATCACAAGACAACGCACAATGCAAATGAAACAATTCAATCACTCAATGTAGTATTCAACAAAAGTCGGTTTCAGCTAAATTCTGACCAAATTAACCAGGACATTTAATAAACAATGCTTTTTCAGTTTAATTTGGGATGCTCATTACAAAATGCACACCTGGTCTTTTAGAATTGCACATATTTTGGTAGTTAAGGTCTAATAACATACTGTGTGGATCATTAAGTTATGGCTAGAGTTAAGAAATTACATGCGAATGACCAGCAGAAAGTTAAATAAATAATATCCCTTCATCATCATGGTAATAGCCCTACTACCAGTCCTCGGTAATTTCAAGAGTTGTTTGTAAAAAAGTGAACATGTTCTTGGATGAAGACTTCCAAATGTATATATAATTATTGTGCTTTCTTATGTAGGACAGGGTGAGGCTCCATGCATTGTTAGCACATACCAGAAAAGCAGTTTTACCTGCACAAGTTAGTCTATTTTTAGATGTGAAAATCATCAAAGAACCCCAAAATACAAAGTTTTACATATGCAATCCCAGGATTTCAGCAACTAAAGTCACCTGCAAATTTTTAAAAAGGCAGTACATTGGAGCTTAAAGGTTTTTTGTTTGGCTGGACACTTCTGTGTATTCCTATCCTTGTGTCCAAAAATGGAAAAGACCTACTACTATTGTTTTGTATTTATTCTGCTAGAGCATTTTGAGTGTTTTTTCTTGTTGATTGTGGCTGTCAATATATGAACAAACAATAGAGGATGAATTTATGAATGTTTATTTCATAGGGTCATAGAGTAGTAATAGGCTAACTGCCTTTGTGGGGCATTTTAAGCTTAGACAATTACACCATGTGAGAATCAAGCCCTGCACCTTGTGTCTGTAAGGTAAGCACCTTGACCATTATGCCAACCTCTCACCCAAAATAAGCTACTTTTTAACTTGCTTAAAATACATCAGTTAAATTACGGCAGCTAACATACCACAGCCCCAGAATTACACCATGCAATCCATTACTTTGGGTAGAGGGGAACAGTTTGATTAGCTCAAAGGAGCTAACTATTCTTCATCATAGTGCATACCAAATGGGGCATTATACTCCATTATGGGCCAGATAAGTGCAAAGTATGGGGGGGGTTATAACTTCTTTTGCTCATGAGGCGATGCACTTACTAATCAAGTGAGCTATGTGGAAAGCTTTCCTTATAACTGTAGACACCTGGGCGTCAAAGTTAAGGTCATGGTCTACATGTGATCCCAGGTCCCTTACCACTTAATGGGTACTTATAGTATTGTTGTTGATTTGATAGTGTGAAGGGACATTCTTTGTGCAGAAGGGAATGATGATGCATTTCATTGCATTCATTTTGAGACTGTGACTAATACAGCAGTCGTTGGTCTGTGTGAGACCCTCCTGGAGTATACTGACATCATTTGGGGATTCAGTGATTGCACCTAGTTTGTAGTCATCTGAAACTTGGTCAGTCACAACCCTTTAGTTTTAACCTGAACTTCTGAGAAGTATATAC
Source organism: Protopterus annectens (assembly GCF_019279795.1). Taxonomy (NCBI): domain Eukaryota; kingdom Metazoa; phylum Chordata; order Ceratodontiformes; family Protopteridae; genus Protopterus; species Protopterus annectens. Next base: position 344,171,341 of record NC_056743.1, read on the forward strand.
CAAACAGTAAGGAACACAGCAGTGACCTCTGTGGCACCCAGCTGGTAACGGGTCTGCTGGTTGATGTTGAGTCACCCACTTTGATAGTATGCATCCAGTTGGTAAGCCAGTTGATAACCCATCTTGCATCAAAGGGGTTTACATTCAGATTGCCTGAATGTGGGATTGTTTCAAAAGCCTTTGGCAATTCAATGTATGCTGTGTGTATAGATTTGCCCTCATCAATAGCCTTGGTCATACTTTCAAAGAAATCCACCAGATTTAACAGACAGCATCTGCCCTTCACAAAGCTGAATTGGGTAGGATCCAGGGTTTGGATGTCACCTATGTGTTTATTTATGAGGTCCATAATGATGTGTTCCATGGCCTTACAGTTGAAGCTGGTCAGGCTTATGGGTCTGTAATTCCCCAGATCAGTTACTATGGCACCTTTATGGAGGGGAATAACTGTAGCTGTTCTCCATTCTGTAGGAGCAAAGCATGTGGTTAGGCTATGATTGAAAAGGGTACTTAATGGTGATGCTAGTTCATGTTTTAACTTGTTTAGAAGACAGCCTGGGATGTCATCTGGTCCTATAGAGGTCATGTTCTGTGCCTTGGACAGGGCTTTGAGGACCTGCTCTTCAGATATGTAAGGTTGGGGGGGAGTTTGGGAGAGGGTTTGTTGTAAATTAGGTGGGGATAAGAGAGTGAAATTTTCACCAAACCTATCCGCTAGCAGGTTCACTATCTCTGTGGGGTCAGTGTGTGTGATACTAGTTCTGCACATGCTCGGGTCCTACCCTTTAGGTTACGTACATAGCTGTAAAAGGGCTTATGGTTGTCCTTGGCAGTACTTGCCAGGTATCTCTCAAAGGAGCTGTTGGAAGATTTGACAAGTTGTCTCAGTTGCCTGTTAAGGTTGAGGAGGATACTTTTCCATTGTTGTCTCCTTGTCTTTGTTTTCTTGGACAGCAACTTTTTGCATTTATTGTAGAGTTTGTTAATGCTGGAAGTCCACCATGGCAGCTTGATTTTACTTGGGGCTCTGGCTTTGATTCTATCTGTTAAAGCTGAGTTTATGCAGTTATGCAAGTGATTTTACAGGGCTTTAGTGTATGCTTCAGTGTATTTACAACTTTTTGCTTGGGGTGGGGCATGGAATGCATTTGTACCTTCATACAGGAGGGTATAGTTTGCCTTGGTGAAATCTTTTAGTCTGATTTCACTCTTGATTTCTGGTGTTAGCGTCAGAAAGTGAATGATTTGTGGTCAGTTTTAACTAAATAAAAAATTAAATTCATGCTAATATCTTTAAAAAAAAGCTAATGCAAAATCTGTTGTTCTATCAACTTTTTAAGTTTGTAAGAGCAATATGTAAAAATTGTCCCTATTTTAAGCCCTTTATCCCACTTTTATTTATGGCTTTGTCCAGTTTTCTTGCTCTAAGAGGTGGAGGGTTATGAGGGTCGATAAGTAGCAGGTTTGATTTTCTGGTGATTGTTTTGTAATGGGAATCCTTTTTACATTGCAGGAGTATGTATGCCTATGTCACAGCATCATAGGAAGTTACTAGGCTAATGGCCCGAGGGCTCTTACAAGCTTAGCCAAGTTCTGCTCTTATTTCCATGATCAGCACCTAATGCCCCTGTCCAAGAGGGACAAAAGTGGAACCCCCAGGATGAATTTATGGTTACGCATCCAATCATCCAGATTGTGTTTGAAGTACACCAATGAGGTGTTCTGTTTGCCATGAAGTGGGAGTCTGTCCCAAAGGTTTGGCAAGCTCTGCGAGACAAATCTGTCCATCCAGCAGGTTCTATTCATGTCACATACCAGGTTAAGGTCTTTAGAGCGAGTAACCTGTGTACCATTTGACTTGCAGATATACAGCATTTTCAATAAAGCAGGGTCAAAATTTGTCTTATATGCAAGGCAGAGATCACCTCTGAGTAGTCTGTATGAAACTGAATAAAGTGACATTGATTTCAGATAAGCCACGTAGGACAGATGCTGAAGACTTTGTATTTTCCTTCTGAGGAACCTTTGTGGTCTCTCCAATTGCTACGGGTGCTTGGAAAGGTACATACCAAAAGGGGCGTTGTACTCAATTATTAGCCTGATGAGGGAAGAGTACAGGGAGGTTATAACTTCTTTTTTTCTGGGGTAATGCCCTTACTTATGACATGAACAATGCAGAATGCCCTTCTTACCACTGTGGAGACCTGGTGAAAGTATGATGTAAATCACGATCTTTTATTAAAATTGTTTAAAAGTCCAATGTCATTGGACAGCATCTGTGTTCACGGCACCAGTTGTCTACATATGTTAATATAAATTGACTTTTCTTTAAACTAGCAGGTCAAACAAATACAGTTCAGTGTTTGTGTTTATTTTCTGATGATTAGAATTTCATATTTGGGAAGATAATAAATCAGTCTAGGGTAATTTTGAGGCATGTTATGTGTATAATTTTGAGGCATGTTATGTGTATACCTGCAAGTGTGCAACCGAAATAAAACAAATGATAGCTATTGTTTATGCAGTGAAGACCTGCCATTAGTAGCATTTGCAGTGTGTTTGTGGATGAGCAACAGTGGTTAATGTCACTGCACAAGCTTTGTAGGACGGACTTCTGATAGCCATTGTTTATGCAGTGAAGACATGCCTTTAGTAGCATTTGCAGTGTATTTGTGGAAGTGCAACAGTGGTTAATGTCACTGCACAAGTTTTGTAGGATGGACTTCAGCAGACTGAAAAAAAATGCACTCATTACTGGGTTTAGGCAAGCGAACCCTGAGGTTTCTGTGTCCCCAAGCACAGCAAGTTATCTTATTTTTATCATATGTCACTCGTCCAGTCAGGATAAAACAGTTGAGCATTCATGCAGTTCTGTTCAAGCAACTTTATTATGTACAAACACATCAGGATTGAGGCTTAATAACTTTAATGTAGATAAACTTGTCAACCAACTAGCTATCACACGCATACATGTTCACTCTCTGGCTGCAGTCTCCAAATGGCACTGAAGGTAGAACGTGCTTGCTATTTATATACACATGCTGTCCTTGAAATGCTTCTCACACATACACATACACACACACACACACACACACACACACACACACACACACACACACACACACACTATTCTACAAGTTGTAACATGCTTATCAAAACAACAAAACCTTGTATAGCAGTCTTGTGTAATTAATAAACCATGTGGGTAATAACATTTTATTTATATCTCCTTAAACTTTCAAAGCGATCTCTGCTTGTATTAACAGTGTTTTGTCAAGTAAAAGACTTCACAATTTCATTAAACATTTTACCACCAACATAGTGCCCTTGATTTAGATAAATCTTGCTTTTGGACAGTCTCTTCACTAAAGCTAGCATCATAGCCAGCTTTGTTCCTGCAGTACTCATGGCTGCACTTAATCATCATTGAAAAATCATCATTGTGAAAAAAAAAGCATTATTAATTTTCTGATTACGCTTTTTACCAAATACAGGGTTGTGGTATGATCCTGTGAGGATAAGCTTATAATAAACAAGGTAAGTGCTAGAGATGAGCAGCCAGAGTGGTCCGTCTCAGTGTTTACCTCAAATTTAAAGAAGAGATGATGCTTTCCTGTCTTCAGGAATGTATTTTTCTTCTTCTTTCCAGGAGTCTTATAAATACTGGCAGAATACCAGATACCATAACTGTCAAAGTCTTTGCTCAAGAATTCTATATATAAGGTTGCTGAGGGTTTTGTGGGGGCTGGCGATTGTGTGTTCATTAATTCTTTGTTCATTAATTCTTTGTCTCATCACAATCAAACCTTAGAGGTCTGCAGAAAAGGTCATTATAGCTTCTGTTGGAGATGGGGTCATTGTTTCTTTTACTTTTCTTACAGACCTGCTAATAAAGTTTGCAGATGACTGCAGACTAGGAGCCATAATCGAAACTCCTAACGATGTGGACATCCTACAAAAGGGCCTCACTGAGACAGATGCCTGGTATCAAAGCCGTGGCCTGAAGCTCAATGCCAAAAAGTGCATTGTCATCCCCTTAGGTAAAAACTCTGTACCCATGAACTACCACATAGGTGGTAGTCTGCTTAACACTGAAAGTGTGATAAGAGACCTTGGGATACAGGTGGACAGTAGTCTCTCCTTTGATAATCACATCTCCACAGTGGTCATAAATCCTTCTATGTGGCACACCTCATCACAAAAGGTTTCTCATCCAGGAAAAAAAGAGATCATTGTTCCCCTCTACTCATCACTCATTAGACCCATTGTAGAGTACAGCACCCCTTTTGGTATGTACCTCACAAGACATCTACAACAACTGGAGAGGCCACAGAAATACCTCACAAAGAGGATTACTGGCCTCAAACAGATGCCCTACGCAGACCGTATCAAAAAACTCCAACTTTACTCTGTGGCATATCATCTACTCAGAGGCAATCTCTGCCTAGCATACAAAGCTATGTCAAACCCAGAGCTGTTGGACATACTCCACTTAAAGAAATCTCAATCCCTCCAAGCTACACGCTGTAGGGACCTAAACCTTGTCACCACAATAAACAGAACATGCTGGAGGGATAGATTCTTGTCCCAGAGACTTCCCATACTCTGGGACAAACTACCTATCCATATCAAACAAAGCTCCTCATTAGCACTCTTCAAGAAAAATCTTGATGATTGGATGGGAAATAGGAAATAGGAAATTCACCCCGGGGATCACTTCTGTGGCTCTGCTCGACAGGAGCACAGGAAAATAATTTTCTTGGGTGGTGAAAGCCAGGGTACCTTTTTGGCTAGGCTTATATAGGCCCTAAGGCCAATAGCCTGGTACCTAGCTATGAACCTCAAGATTCTCTTGTTTGTGTGTTTAATTTTTAATTCAACTTTTGGCTGCCTATTATTGTATTATTTTGAGTATGTATTTTAAAATTCAGTTTTTATTAGTGAACTAGGTGCATAGCATATTTGAAGAAGTGAACGTCATACCCTCATACATTGCAAAGTTTCTGCTTGGTTTGTTTTTGACCCAGTATAGGTTGCATACTGGATTTTCTGAGACTTCGAGGGATACCACAGATTTTTCTTTTTGAAATAAGTTTTTAAATGTTCTTATTACATATGGAATAGGGGTCAAACTGTTTAAGGCCTAACCTCCTAAAGGTGTTCGGGGGAAGACGTAGTAAGGTTACAGCTGTTTAAGGCCTACCCTCCTAAAGGTGTTCAGACATAGACGTAGTAAGGGGTACAGCTGTTTAAGCCCTAACCTCCTAAAGGTGTTCGGAGGTAGACGTAGTAAGGGGTACAGCTGTTTAAGGCCTAACCTCCTAAAGGTGTTTGGAGGTAGACGTAGTAGGGAGGACATAAGTAGTAGAAGGAAGAGGTAAGGGTTTATGTGGGGTCATGACAAGGGCACAGCCATGATGTAGCAAGACAATTTTGTAGTTCTTTTTTGAAACTATTGAAGTGTGTAATGCTTCTTATGCTAAGTGGGAGTTTGTTCCAATTATGAGATACTGAATATTTGTATAATACTATCCCAATAGTTTTACTCTGTATATTTGAAGAAGAAGTTGGGCTGTGCTACGGAGTGGGCATGTAGGGATAATAAGATACAAGATTGTCTAGGGAGGTGCAGGCTGATGATTTGTTGAGTAAGACGTGAGTAATATGGAGTTGTGAAAGTGGAAGTTGATGGAGGAATTCGAGCCACTGTAGATTCTTTAGTGCTATGCGGTGGTGAGAGGTATGTGGCATAACTCTCCTTGGCTCAGATTTTGTGATTTTATTATATGCCTATTCCAGGTTAGTAATTAAGGAAGACTGAAGGTTTGTAAAACTTGGAGCCGCATAGAGAAGTCTTGGAAGTAAACAAGCTTAAGCTAAGGAGTGTCTAGAATGTAGAGTTAGGAATTTTTTGTTCCTATAGAGAATACCCAGTCTTTGGCTTATTTTTTTAATGTATTGTACGATATGGACATCAAATTTTACTTGATCATCTATCATCATTCCAAGTAGCTTTCAGTGGAATTTTACATTAATGATGGTTTTATTAAAAGAAAAGGTGGTAAAAGTGAGTTTGAGATGTGAAAGTGATTTGGGGAGAAAGTGTAAAAGTTTAGTCTTTTTAGATTTAAAATGAGGTGATTTTGAGTGAGACATATTTCAACAGAGAGACGAGTTTTGGGTAAGAGTGTGAAGTTGAGAGATACTTTCAGAAGAGGAGACGAGTGTAGAATTAAACGCATACTGAATGAGAGAGGCATGATAGCAACATGTACAGTGCTCATTAGTGAAAATGTTGAATATAAAGGGTCCTAGGATGGAGCCATGAGACGAGTGTAGAATTAAATGCATACTGAATGAGAGAGGCATGATAGCAAGATGTACAGTGGTCATTAGTGAAAATGTTGAATATAAAGGGTCCCAGGATGGAGCCATGGGACGAGTGTAGAATTAAATGCACACTGAATGAGAGAGGTGTGATAGCAACATGTACAGTGCTCATTAGTGAAAATGTTGAATATAAAGGGTCTCAGGATGGAGCCATGGGACGAGTGTAGAATTAAATGCATACTGAATGAGAGAGGTGTGATAGCAAGATGTACAATGGTCATTAGTGAAAATGTTGAATATAAAGGGTCCCAGGATGGAGCCATGGGACGAGTGTAGAATTAAATGCATACTGAATGAGAGAGGTGTGATAGCAAGATGTACAGTGGTCATTAGTGCAAATGTTGAATATAAAGGGTCCCAGGATGGAGCCATGAGACGAGTGTAGAATTAAATGCATACTGAATGAGAGAGGTGTGATAGCAAGATGTACAGTGGTCATTAGTGAAAATGTTGAATATAAAGGGACCTAGGATGGAGCCATGGGACGAGTGTAGAATTAAATGCATACTGAATGAGAGAAGTGTGATAGCAAGATGTACAGTGGTCATTAGTGAAAATATTTAATATAAAGGGTCCCAGGATGGAGCCATGGGACGAGTGTAGAATTAAATGCATACTGAATGAGAGAGGTGTGATAGCAAGATGTACAGTGGTCATTAGTGAAAATGTTGAATATAAAGGGTCCCAGGATGGAGCCATGGGACGAGTGTAGAATTAAATGCATACTGAATGAGAGAGGTGTGATAGCAAGATGTACAGTGGTCATTAGTGAAAATGTTGAATATAAAGGGTCCCAGGATGGAGCCATGGGACGAGTGTAGAATTAAATGCATACTGAATGAGAGAGGTGTGATAGCAAGATGTACAGTGGTCATTAGTGAAAATATTTAATATAAAGGGTCCCAAGATGGAGCCATGGGACGAGTGTAGAATTAAATGCATACTGAATGAGAGAGGAGTGATAGCAAGATGTACAGTGGTCATTAGTGAAAATGTTAAATATAAAGGGTCCCAGGATGGAGCCATGGGACGAGTGTAGAATTAAATGCATACTGAATGAGAGAGGTGTGATAGCAAGATGTACAGTGGTCATTAGTGCAAATGTTGAATATAAAGGGTCCCAGGATGGAGCCATGGGAAGAGTGTAGAATTAAATGCATACTGAATGAGAGAGGTGTGATAGCAAGATGTACAGTAGTCATTAGTGAAAATGTTGAATATAAAGGGTCCCAGGATGGAGCCACGGGATGAGTGTAGAATTAAATGCATACTGAATGAGAGAGGTGTGATAGCAAGACGTACAGTGGTCATTAGTGAAAATGTTGAATATAAAGGGTCCCAGGATGGAGCCATGAGACGAGTGTTGAATTAAATGCATACTGAATGAGAGAGGTGTGATAGCAAGATGTACAGTGGTCATTAGTGCAAATGTTGAATATAAAGGGTCCCAGGATGGAGCCATGAGACGAGTGTAGAATTAAATGCATACTGAATGAGAGAGGCGTGATAGCAAGATGTACAGTGGTCATTAGTGCAAATGTTGAATATAAAGGGTCCCAGGATGGAGCCATGGGAAGAGTGTAGAATTAAATGCATACTGAATGAGAGAGGTGTGATAGCAAGATGTACAGTAGTCATTAGTGAAAATGTTGAATATAAAGGGTCCCAGGATGGAGCCACGGGATGAGTGTAGAATTAAATGCATACTGAATGAGAGAGGTGTGATAGCAAGACGTACAGTGGTTATTAGTGAAAATGTTGAATATAAAGGGTCCCAGGATGGAGCCATGGGACGAGTGTTGAATTAAATGCATACTGAATGAGAGAGGTGTGATAGCAAGATGTACAGTGGTTATTAGTGAAAATGTTGAATATAAAGGGTCCCAGGATGGAGCCATGAGACGAGTGTAGAATTAAATGCATACTGAATGAGAGAGGTGTGATAGCAAGATGTACAGTGGTCATTAGTGAAAATGTTGAATATAAAGGGTCCCAGGATGGAGCCAAGAGACGAGTGTAGAATTAAATGCATACTGAATGAGAGAAGTGTGATAGCAAGATGTACAGTGGTCATTAGTGAAAATGTTGAATATAAAGGGTCCCAGGATGGAGCTATGAGACGAGTGTTGAATTAAATGCATACTGAATGAGAGAGGTGTGATAGCAAGATTTACAGTGGTCATTAGTGGAAATGTTGAATATAAAGGTACCAGGATGGAGCCATGAGACGAGTGTAGAATTAAATGCATACTGAATGAGAGAGGTGTGATAGCAAGATGTACAATGGTCATTAGTGAAAATGTTGAATATAAAGGGTCCCAGGATGGAGCCATGGGACGAGTGTAGAATTAAATGCATACTGAATGAGAGAGGTGTGATAGCAAGATGTACAGTGGTCATTAGTGAAAATGTTGAATATTAAGGGTCCCAGGATGGAGCCATGGGACGAGTGTAGAATTAAATGCATACTGAATGAGAGAGGTGTGATAGCAAGATGTACAGTGGTCATTAGTGAAAATGTTGAATATGAAGGGTCCCAGGATGGAGCCACGGGATGAGTGTAGAATTAAATGCATACTGAATGAGAGAGGCGTGATAGCAAGATTTACAGTGGTCATTAGTGAAAATGTTGAATATAAAGGGTCCCAGGATGGAGCCATGGGACGAGTGTAGAATTAAATGCATACTGAATGAGAGAGGTGTGATAGCAAGATGTACAGTGGTCATTAGTGCAAATGTTGAATATAAAGGGTCCCAGGATGGAGCCATGGGACGAGTGTAGAATTAAATGCATACTGAATGAGAGAGGTGTGATAGCAAGATGTACAGTGGTCATTAGTGAAAATGTTGAATATAAAGGGTCCCAGGATGGAGCCATGGGACGAGTGTAGAATTAAATGCATACTGAATGAGAGAGGTGTGATAGCAAGACGTACAGTGGTCATTAGTGAAAATGTTGAATATAAAGGGTCCCAGGATGGAGCCACGGGACGAGTGTAGAATTAAATGCATACTGAATGAGAGAGGCATGACAGCAAGATGTACAGTGGTCATTAGTGAAAATGTTGAATATAAAGGGTCCCAGGATGGAGCCATGGGACGAGTGTAGAATTAAATGCATACTGAATGAGAGAGGTGTGATAGCAAGATGTACAGTGGTCATTAGTGAAAATGTTGAATATAAAGGGTCCCAGGATGGAGCCATGGGACGAGTGTAGAATTAAATGCATACTGAATGAGAGAGGTGTGATAGCAAGATGTACAGTGGTCATTAGTGAAAATGTTGAATATAAAGGGTCCCAGGATGGAGCCATGAGACGAGTGTAGAATTAAATGCATACTGAATGAGAGAGGTGTGATAGCAAGATGTACAGTGGTCATTAGTGCAAATGTTGAATATAAAGGGTCCCAGGATGGAGCCATGAGACGAGTGTAGAATTAAATGCATACTGAATGAGAGAGGTGTGATAGCAAGATGTACAGTGCTCATTAGTGAAAATGATGAATATAGAGGGTCCCAGGATGGAGCCATGGGACGAGTGTAGAATTAAATGCATACTGAATGAGAGAGGTGTGATAGCAAGATGTACAGTGGTCATTAGTGAAAATGTTGAATATAAAGGGTCCCAGGATGGAGCCATGAGAGCAGTGTAGAATTAAATGCATACTGAATGAGAGAGGTGTGATAGCAAGACGTACAGTGGTCATTAGTGAAAATGTTGAATATAAAGGGTCCCAGGATGGAGCCATGAGACGAGTGTAGAATTAAATGCATACTGAATGAGAGAGGTGTGATAGCAAGATGTACAGTGGTCATTAGTGAAAATGTTGAATATAAAGGGTCCCAGGATGGAGCCATGAGACGAGTGTAGAATTAAATACATACTGAATGAGAGAGGTATGATAGCAAGATGTACAGTGGTCATTAGTGAAAATGTTGAATATAAAGGGTCCCAGGATGGAGCCATGGGACGAGTGTAGAATTAAATGCATACTGAATGAGAGAGGTGTGATAGCAAGATGTACAGTGCTCATTAGTACAAATGTTGAATATAAAGGGTCCCAGGATGGAGCCATGGGACGAGTGTAGAATTAAATGCATACTGAATGAGAGAGGCATGATAGCAAGATGTACAGTGGTCATTAGTGCAAATGTTGAATATAAAGGGTCCCAGGATGGAGCCATGGGACGAGTGTAGAATTAAATGCATACTGAATGAGAGAGGTGTGATAGCAAGATGTACAGTGCTCATTAGTGAAAATGTTGAATATAAAGGGTCCCAGGATGGAGCCATGGGACGAGTGTAGAATTAAATGCATACTGAATGAGAGAGGTGTGATAGCAAGATGTACAGTGCTCATTAGTGAAAATGTTGAATATAAAAGGTCTCAGGATGGAGCCATGAGACGAGTGTAGAATTAAATGCATACTGAATGAGAGAGGTGTGATAGCAAGACGTAAAGTGGTCATTAGTGAAAATGTTGAATATAAAGGGTCCCAGGATGGAGCCATGGGACGAGTGTAGAATTAAATGCATACTGAATGAGAGAGGTGTGATAGCAAGATGTACAGTGGTCATTAGTGAAAATATTGAATATAAAGGGTCCCAGGATGGAGCCATGGGACGAGTGTAGAATTAAATGCATACTGAATGAGAGAGGTGTGATAGCAAGATGTACAGTGGTCATTAGTGAAAATGTTGAATATAAAGGGTCCCAGGATGGAGCCATGAGGCAGTGTAGAATTAAATGCATACTGAATGAGAGAGGTGTGATAGCAAGATGTACAGTGGTCATTAGTGAAAATGTTGAATATAAAGGGTCCCAGGATGGAGCCATGGGACGAGTGTAGAATTAAATGCATACTGAATGAGAGAGGTGTGATAGCAAGATGTACAGTGGTCATTAGTGAAAATGTTGAATATAAAGGGTCCCAGGATGGAGCCATGGGACGAGTGTAGAATTAAATGCATACTGAATGAGAGAGGTGTGATAGCAAGATGTACAGTGGTCATTAGTGCAAATGTTGAATATAAAGGGTCCCAGGATGGAGCCATGGGACGAGTGTAGAATTAAATGCATACTGAATGAGAGAGGTGTGATAGCAAGATGTACAGTGGTCATTAGTGAAAATGTTGAATATAAAGGGTCCCAGGATGGTGCCATGAGGCAGTGTAGAATTAAATGCATACTGAATGAGAGAGGTGTGATAGCAAGATGTACAGTGGTCATTAGTGCAAATGTTGAATATAAAGGGTCCCAGGATGGAGCCATGGGACGAGTGTAGAATTAAATGCATACTGAATGAGAGAGGTGTGATAGCAAGATGTACAGTGGTCATTAGTGAAAATGTTGAATATAAAGGGTCCCAGGATGGAGCCATGAGGCAGTGTAGAATTAAATGCATACTGAATGAGAGAGGTGTGATAGCAAGATGTACAGTGGTCATTAGTGAAAATGTTGAATATAAAGGGTCCCAGGATGGAGCCATGGGACGAGTGTAGAATTAAATGCATACTGAATGAGAGAGGTGTGATAGCAAGATGTACAGTGGTCATTAGTGAAAATGTTGAATATAAAGGGTCCCAGGATGGAGCCATGGGACAGTGTAGAATTAAATGCATACTGAATGAGAGAGGTGTGATAGCAAGATGTACAGTGGTCATTAGTGAAAATGTTGAATATAAAGGGTCCCAGGATGGAGCCATGGGACAAGTGTAGAATTAAATGCATACTGAATGAGAGAGGTGTGATAGCAAGATGTACAGTGGTCATTAGTGCAAATGTTGAATATAAAGGGTCCCAGGATGGAGCCATGGGACGAGTGTAGAATTAAATGCATACTGAATGAGAGAGGTGTGATAGCAAGATGTACAGTGGTCATTAGTGCAAATGTTGAATATAAAGGGTCCCAGGATGGAGCCATGAGGCAGTGTAGAATTAAATGCATACTGAATGAGAGAGGTGTGATAGCAAGATGTACAGTGGTCATTAGTGCAAATGTTGAATATAAAGGGTCCCAGGATGGAGCCATGAGACGAGTGTAGAATTAAATGCATACTGAATGAGAGAGGTGTGATAGCAAGATGTACAGTGGTCATTAGTGCAAATGTTGAATATAAAGGGTCCCAGGATGGAGCCATGGGACGAGTGTAGAATTAAATGCATACCCAATGAGAGAGGCGTGATAGCAAGATTTACAGTGGTCATTAGTGAAAATGTTGAATATAAAGGGTCCCAGGATGGAGCCATGGGACGAGTGTAGAATTAAATGCATACTGAATGAGAGAGGTGTGATAGCAAGATGTACAGTGGTCATTAGTGAAAATGTTGAATATAAAGGGTCCCAGGATGGAGCCATGAGACGAGTGTAGAATTAAATGCATACTGAATGAGAGAGGTGTGATAGCAAGACGTACAGTGGTCATTAGTGAAAATGTTGAATATAAAGGGTCCCAGGATGGAGCCATGAGACGAGTGTAGAATTAAATGCATACTGAATGAGAGAGGTGTGATAGCAAGATGTACAGTGGTCATTAGTGAAAATGTTGAATATAAAGGGTCCCAGGATGGAGCCATGGGACGAGTGTAGAATTAAATGCATACTGAATGAGAGAGGTGTGATAGCAAGATGTACAGTGGTCATTAGTGAAAATGTTGAATATAAAGGGTCCCAGGATGGAGCCATGGGACGAGTGTAGAATTAAATGCATACTGAATGAGAGAGGTGTTTTAGCAAGATGTGCAGTGGTCATTAGTGATAATGTTGAATATAAAGGGTCCCAGGATGGAGCCATGGGACGAGTGTAGAATTAAATGCATACTGAATGAGAGAGGTGTGATAGCAAGATGTACAGTGGTCATTAGTGAAAATGTTGAATATAAAGGGTCCCAGGATGGAGCCATGGGACGAGTGTAGAATTAAATGCATACTGAATGAGAGAGGTGTGATAGCAAGATGTACAGTGGTCATTAGTGAAAATGTTGAATATAAAGGGTCCCAGGATGGAGCCATGAGACGAGTGTAGAATTAAATGCATACTGAATGAGAGAGGTGTGATAGCAAGATGTACAGTGGTCATTAGTGAAAATGTTGAATATAAAGGGTCCCAGGATGGAGCCATGGGACGAGTGTAGAATTAAATGCATACTGAATGAGAGAGGTGTGATAGCAAGATGTACAGTGATCATTAGTGCAAATGTTGAATATAAAGGGTCCCAGGATGGAGCCATGGGACGAGTGTAGAATTAAATGCATACTGAATGAGAGAGGTGTGATAGCAAGATGTACAGTGGTCATTAGTGCAAATGTTGAATATAAAGGGTCCCAGGATGGAGCCATGGGACGAGTGTAGAATTAAATGCATACTGAATGAGAGAGGTGTGATAGCAAGATGTACAGTGGTCATTAGTGAAAATGTTGAATATAAAGGGTCCCAGGATGGAGCCATGGGACTAGTGTAGAATTAAATGCATACTGAATGAGAGAGGTGTGATAGCAAGATGTACAGTGGTCATTAGTGCAAATGTTGAATATAAAGGGTCCCAGGATGGAGCCATGGGACGAGTGTAGAATTAAATGCATACTGAATGAGAGAGGTGTGATAGCAAGATGTACAGTGGTCATTAGTGAAAATGTTGAATATAAAAGGTCCCAGGATGGAGCCATGGGACGAGTGTAGAATTAAATGCATACTGAATGAGAGAGGTGTGATAGCAAGATGTACAATGCTCATTAGTGCAAATGTTGAATATAAAGGGTCCCAGGATCGAGCCATGAGATGAGTGTTGAATTAAATGCATACTGAATGAGAAAGGCGTGATAGCAAGACGTACAGTGGTCATTAGTGAAAATGTTGAATATAAAGGGTCCCAGGATGGAGCCATGGGACGAGTGTAGAATTAAATGCATACCCAATGAGAGAGGCGTGATAGCAAGATGTACAGTGGTCATTAGTGAAAATGTTGAATATAAAGGGTCCCAGGATGGAGCCATGGGACGAGTGTAGAATTAAATGCATACTGAATGAGAGAGGTGTGATAGCAAGATGTACAGTGGTCATTAGTGAAAATGTTGAATATAAAGGGTCCCAGGATGGAGCCATGGGACGAGTGTAGAATTAAATGCATACTGAATGAGAGAGGTGTTTTAGCAAGATGTGCAGTGGTCATTAGTGATAATGTTGAATATAAAGGGTCCCAGGATGGAGCCATGAGACGAGTGTAGAATTAAATGCATACTGAATGAGAGAGGTGTGATAGCAAGATGTACAGTGGTCATTAGTGAAAATGTTGAATATAAAGGGTCCCAGGATGGAGCCATGGGACGAGTGTAGAATTAAATGCATACTGAATGAGAGAGGCGTGATAGCAAGATTTACAGTGGTCATTAGTGAAAATGTTGAATATAAAGGGTCCCAGGATGGAGCCATGGGACGAGTGTAGAATTAAATGCATACTGAATGAGAGAGGTGTGATAGCAAGATGTACAGTGGTCATTAGTGAAAATGTTGAATATAAAGGGTCCCAGGATGGAGCCATGGGACGAGTGTAGAATTAAATGCATACTGAATGAGAGAGGTGTGATAGCAAGATGTACAGTGGTCATTAGTGAAAATGTTGAATATAAAGGGTCCCAGGATGGAGCCATGAGGCAGTGTAGAATTAAATGCATACTGAATGAGAGAGGTGTGATAGCAAGATGTACAGTGGTCATTAGTGAAAATGTTGAATATAAAGGGTCCCAGGATGGAGCCATGGGACGAGTGTAGAATTAAATGCATACTGAATGAGAGAGGTGTGATAGCAAGATGTACAGTGGTCATTAGTGAAAATGTTGAATATAAAGGATCCCAGGATGGAGCCATGGGACGAGTGTAGAATTAAATGCATACTGAATGAGAGAGGTGTGATAGCAAGATGTACAGTGGTCATTAGTGCAAATGTTGAATATAAAGGGTCCCAGGATGGAGCCATGGGACGAGTGTAGAATTAAATGCATACTGAATGAGAGAGGCGTGATAGCAAGATTTACAGTGGTCATTAGTGAAAATGTTGAATATAAAGGGTCCCAGGATGGAGCCATGGGACGAGTGTAGAATTAAATGCATACTGAATGAGAGAGGTGTGATAGCAAGATGTACAGTGGTCATTAGTGAAAATGTTGAATATAAAGGGTCCCAGGAAGGAGCCATGGGACGAGTGTAGAATTAAATGCATACCGAATGAGAGAGGCGTGATAGCAAGATTTACAGTGGTCATTAGTGAAAATGTTGAATATTAAAGGTCCCAGGATGGAGCCATGGGACGAGTGTAGAATTAAATGCATACTGAATGAGAGAGGTGTGATAGCAAGATGTACAGTGCTCATTAGTGAAAATGTTGAATATAAAGGGTCCCAGGATGGAGCCATGAGACGAGTGTAGAATTAAATGCATACTGAATGAGAGAGGTGTGATAGCAAGATGTACAGTGGTCATTAGTGCAAATGTTGAATATAAAGGGTCCCAGGATGGAGCCATGGGACGAGTGTAGAATTAAATACATACTGAATGAGAGAGGTGTGATAGCAAGATGTACAGTGGTCATTAGTGCAAATGTTGAATATAAAGGGTCCCAGGATGGAGCCATGGGACAGTGAAGAATTAAATGCATACTGAATGAGAGAGGTGTGATAGCAAGATGTACAGTGGTCATTAGTGCAAATGTTGAATATAAAGGGTCCCAGGATGGAGCCATGGGACGAGTGTAGAATTAAATGCATACTGAATGAGAGAGGTGTGATAGCAAGATGTACAGTGGTCATTAGTGCAAATGTTGAATATAAAGGGTCCCAGGATGGAGCCATGGGACAGTGTAGAATTAAATGCATACTGAATGAGAGAGGTGTGATAGCAAGATGTACAGTGGTCATTAGTGCAAATGTTGAATATAAAGGGTCCCAGGATGGAGCCATGGGACGAGTGTAGAATTAAATGCATACCCAATGAGAGAGGCGTGATAGCAAGATTTACAGTGGTCATTAGTGAAAATTTTTAATATTAAAGGTCCCAGGATGGAGCCATGGGACGAGTGTAGAATTAAATGCATACTGAATGAGAGAGGTGTGATAGCAAGATGTACAGTGGTCATTAGTGAAAATGTTGAATATAAAGGGTCCCAGGATGGAGCCATGGGACGAGTGTAGAATTAAATGCATACTGAATGAGAGAGGCGTGATAGCAAGATGTACAGTGCTCATTAGTGCAAATGTTGAATATAAAGGGTCCCAGGATGGAGCCATGAGACGAGTGTTGAATTAAATGCATACTGAATGAGAAAGGCATGATAGCAAGACGTACAGTGGTCATTAGTGAAAATGTTGAATATAAAGGGTCCCAGGATGGAGCCATGGGACGAGTGTAGAATTAAATGCATACTGAATGAGAGAGGCGTGATAGCAAGATGTACAGTGGTCATTAGTGAAAATGTTGAATATAAAGGGTCCCAGGATGGAGCCATGGGACGAGTGTAGAATTAAATGCATACTGAATGAGAGAGGTGTGATAGCAAGATGTACAGTGGTCATTAGTGAAAATGTTGAATATAAAGGGTCCCAGGATGGAGCCATGGGACGAGTGTAGAATTAAATGCATACTGAATGAGAGAGGCATGATAGCAAGATGTACAGTAGTCATTAGTGAAAATATTGAATATAAAGGGTCCCAGGATGGAGCCATGGGACGAGTGTAGAATTAAATGCATACTGAATGAGAGAGGCGTGATAGCAAGATTTACAGTGGTCATTAGTGAAAATGTTGAATATTAAGGGTCCCAGGATGGAGCCATGGGACGAGTGTAGAATTAAATGCATACTGAATGAGAGAGGTGTGATAGCAAGATGTACAGTGGTCATTAGTGAAAATGTTGAATATAAAGGGTCCCAGGATGGAGCCATGAGACGAGTGTAGAATTAAATGCATACTGAATGAGAGAGGTGTGATAGCAAGACGTACAGTGGTCATTAGTGAAAATGTTGAATATAAAGGGTCCCAGGATGGAGCCATGAGACAGTGTAGAATTAAATGCATACTGAATGAGAGAGGTGTGATAGCAAGATGTACAGTGGTCATTAGTGAAAATGTTGAATATAAAGGGTCCCAGGATGGAGCCATGGGACGAGTGTAGAATTAAATGCATACTGAATGAGAGAGGTGTGATAGCAAGATGTACAGTGGTCATTAGTGAAAATGTTGAATATAAAGGGTCCCAGGATGGAGCCATGGGACGAGTGTAGAATTAAATGCATACTGAATGAGAGAGGTGTGATAGCAAGATGTACAGTGGTCATTAGTGAAAATGTTGAATATAAAGGGTCCCAGGATGGAGCCATGAGACGAGTGTAGAATTAAATGCATACTGAATCTGAGAGGTGTGATAGCAAGATGTACAGTGGTCATTAGTGAAAATGTTGAATATAAAGGGTCCCCAGGATGGAGCCATGGGACGAGTGTAGAATTAAATGCATACTGAATGAGAGAGGTGTGATAGCAAGACGTACAGTGGTCATTAGTGAAAATGTTGAATATAAAGGGTCCCAGGATGGAGCCATGGGACGAGTGTAGAATTAAATGCATACTGAATGAGAGAGGTGTGATAGCAAGATGTACAGTGGTCATTAGTGAAAATGTTGAATATAAAGGGTCCCAGGATGAAGCCATGGGACGAGTGTAGAATTAAATGCATACTGAATGAGAGAGGTGTGATAGCAAGATGTACAGTAGTCATTAGTGAAAATGTTGAATATAAAGGGTCCCAGGATGGAGCCATGAGACGAATGTAGAATTAAATGCATACTGAATGAGAGACGTGTGATAGCAAGATGTACAGTGGTCATTAGTGCAAATGTTGAATATAAAGGTCCCAGGATGGAGCCATGCGGAACACCTGTATGGATGAGTGGGAAGGGGAAGCAGGAGGAATGCCATCTGGCGGACTGCAGTCTGTTTGTGGGACGCTGGAGAACCATTCAATAGTGGAAGCTGAGAGATTAAGGTTGACGAACTTGGTTAAGAGTTTAGAATGGGATACTGTGTTGAAGGTTTTTGATTGGTCTAAGAAAAGACACGAGACAAGTTTTTTATTATCATGGGCTTCAGCTATTGTATGAGTGAAAGATAAAAGGGCTGTAGTAGTACTATGGCTTTGACAGAGACCATGTTGGGTGGGTGTCAGAAGGTTTTCTTGGATAAGAAATTTGAGAAGCTGAATGTGTATACATTTTTCCAGGATTTTTGAGAGGGGGAGAGTATAGCCATGAGTCTAAAGTTAGATGGATCAATGGAATTTCTTCCTTTATGTAGAGGTATTGCATAGAAAGATTTCCAGATAGCACATACAGTGGCTTCACCAATTGATCTATTGAAACTGGATAGGCTAGGGATTCAGCTACAAGTTTGATTAAGGGGGTAGATTATCAGCAGAGGGAGAACATGGTTTTACTTTTTGGAGGAGAGATTTTGTATATGTTGTGGGTATAGGTTTGAGAGGGAAGAGGGTTTGATTAGAAAGTGTTAGAAGAGGGATAGTAGTGTTGGAGTACTGGTCATTGTTCAGTTTATGGTTCATATCAATGAAGTAATGTTTGAGAAGAGAGGCAGTGTCCTGAGTTGAATTGTTAGGATAAGGATTAGGAGTTTGAGGGCTTCCATGGTGAGAGATAGAGTTGAATAGTTCTCCAGAAGTTTTTGGGATTAGAGTGATGGCTAGTTTGGGCCTTATAGTAAACGTTTGTGTCGCTTTAGATAATGATTCTTGGTTTGGTTTCTGACTTCTTTAAAAATTTAATGATGAGTAGAGATTTGGATTTTAGCAAAGTTTTCCAAGAAGAATCTGTCTGATGCATAAAGGAATGAGTGTCTTTTGTAAACCAAACGGGAATATTGGCTTTTATTCTGATTTTCTGAAGGGGTGCTAGTGTGTTGAGAATGGCTAAGGAGATGTTGAGTTTTAACCCTGCATCATTAAGGGGAGGACGATGTAGGCAGGACCACTTTATTGATGAGAGTCTTTCATTTAAAGTTGTAGAGTTGAAGCTAGAGAGTTTATGGCAGTCTTTGTAAAGATGAGGTCTGTGTAATTGTGGAAAGCGTCTTGGGGTATAGATAGGTAGGGGTCACTTAAGGTATCAGGAAGGGTAGTCAGGCTGTGATAGAGGTGTAGGTCAGTAGTCAGTATCCAGTCAAGGATACCAGAGTTGGAATGTTTATTCAAGCCAGCTGGATTGTTATGAGCCAGGTAAATTCAAAAAGATTGATGCTTTGGACAGGGGAGTTTGCACATAGTGGTTTCAAGTCAATATTCACATCACCCAGTATTACAGTTTCATAGGGTATGTTTTGTGAGATCCGTGACAGTATATTTTTAAGAACAGAGATGTTTTTACCAGGTGGGATATAGATTAAAACCAAATCTGAATTGTCATAAATATCTGTTACTAGTTCAATAATCACCAGCTGAGATGTTTCAGAATATGGGATTAAAGTTCATGTTGGTAGTATTTGTCAAGACAATAATAAAACACTGTGATCTGCTACTCATGCACATAATAAACTGTTTATGTACAGCTATGGACATTATGCATGTTAACATCACTCAGAGATGGTGCAAAATTCCAGATTTACATAACTTGAAGGTAGAGTAAGACGTTTTGTCATATGCAGGTAATCTTGGCTGTGATTTCTAATGTAGCAAGAAGAACTTCAGCCAGTTACCTAATTTATGTTGTTGTCATTATGAAGCAGTATTTTGTAATAATGCACAGTGCACTGCTCTTAAGTAATAAATGGCCTTCTGAAACAACCATTTTGTTATTTATCCGAAGACCAATGACGGCTTGGTGTAAAACAGCTTTTGTTTTATTAAAGCTGTTTTACACCAAGCCGTGGTTGGTCCTCTTTGGTCTTTGGAGAAATCCTGTTGTTTTACTTATGGAGGACCTTTACCCAGCTCCTGCTCTTTTCCTGATAGCATTTTATTTAGACTGTGCCATTCTTCTTGGTTTACAATTGAAGATGAACAGGTACGTTTATATGCTTTATTACACAGAAATACATCAGGATGGATAAAAGCAGTACAAAATATAAACAAACTGATCAACTGACAGACTACATAGACATGCATGCTTACATCTCAACAGCTTACTACAAAATGGCAGTCAGGCTCGCACGTGGTCAGTATTTATACACTTGTGCAAGCCCATGGAAAGCTTCTTAAAGGTATACATACACAATGATCTACATCCTACCTCCTTAGTGAATTGCCTCAATAAAATCACATCTGGAAAAGACATGCAACTATAGAGGCACTGAGAAATAAACACAAAGTTCATGTCCATGTCACCGTGTATCTCAAACATGGTCTGGAAATGCGACCTGATCTAGTGATATAGCAGTCAGAACTGGGTTTAGCAAAAGTGACATTCATTGATGAACAAACAGTTTTTGGAGTTTCGTGATTCTTCCCAGGAACCAGGATATTGACTGGAAAGTCCTCTGGAACTAGAATGCTGGATAAGTCACTCAAAGATTTAGAGCCTTTCTCATAGGTATGATACTGCAATACAGACTCAGACACTGGGACCAAATGCTTCTGATTCTGCCTAAACTCTACTCCTTGTGATTCCACAATATACGATCGCTGCTCTGGACATAAACTTTTCACAACACAATCCAACTGAAACCTTTGGACGCCTGCATCCTCACTATCTCCCCCTCTCATAATAGATTGAGCAGTTTTCTGGTCTTATCATAATAGGACTTCTGAGATAAATGCTTCTTTGACAGATGGGATTTCACCGATCTGATGTTCTTGACACATGGAACCAACAGATTGTTGCTAATTGGTAGTGTGGTTCTGATTTGTTTCGACAGAAGTCTTTGCAGGTGAACCAAGATATTTATCATGAGGAATATTTCTAAGATTCAAGATATTCAGAAAGACTTTACTCTTGTCTCATTTTATCTTCTCTAGTAATTGTTTGGCACTTTGAACTGCATGTTCTGCCAAACGATCTGACTGCAGGTGCTTAGGGCTACGCGTAAGATGAGCAAAGTCTCACTCTTCAGCAAATCTTTTGAACTACTGGCTTGTAAACTGTGTACCATTATCAGAAATAACTTTATGCAGACTACCATGGACTGCAAAATGACACTTCAACTTAGTATGACAGTAATGGACACTAGATTAGGAAGTAGGTCATTCCTGAACCAGTTTGAATAAGAGTCTACTAACACCAATTAATGTTGACCATTCCATTTGAAAATGTCTGTAGCTACTGTCAACCAAGGTAGTTCAGGAATCTGGTTTATCTGAAGTAGTTTTTTCTGTCGATGTGGCTTAGTACTATTGCATACAGAACAAGATGAAATTACTCTCTCAATGTTCCTTGACATAGAAGGCCAAAATACTTGTTCTCTCACCCTTCTTTTGGAAGAACCAGTTCCTGGGTGGCCATGATGCAAGATGGTAATATACTCTTGTTGCAAGGATTTTTGAACAATCATTTTTGGACCTTTCATGATGATACCATTGTCAAACAAAACCTCATCTCTGTAAAGAAAATAAGGTTGTAGGTCTATTGGTAAACAAGACTGCTTTGAAGGCCATCCTTGACTGATAAAGTGGTTGAGATTCTGAAGAGCTGGATCTGAGGCTGCGTGACTTTTGCTCATCAAGATGAGTGAAAGAAAAATTTCTCACTTCTATGGCTTCAAAATCAAGTTTCTCATTTTCATGCTGTTCAGTGGTATTTCTGGGCGATCTGGATAAAGTATCAACAAGATAAAAAAGTCTGCCTTTTGTGTAGACAAGGTTGAAATTATACTTTTGCAATTTCAACATCATGCATTGCAATCTGGCAGGAGCTGTATGCATAGGCTTTCTCAAAATAGTGACTAGAGGTTGGTGATCTTTCTCAGTTTGAATAGGTCTACCATAAATATAATCATGGAACTTCGAACATGCAAATGCAATTGTCAAGAGCTCTTTATTTATCTGTGCATGCTGCATTTCAGTTTAGGTTAGAGTTTTGGACACATAGGTTACTGGTATACCCTCTTGCAGAATGACTGCTCCAAGACCAAACGTTGAAGCATCACAAGAAAAAGAAACTGGTTTGTGAACATCATAGAATCTGAGAGTTGGTGGACTGGTAATTCTCTGTTTCAGGACATCAAATGCCCTCTGGTGTTGCTCTAACCATGACCAAGATGCATCTTTATGTGTCAACTCTCTAAGCAGTGTTGAAAGTTGGCTCAAGTCGGGAATAAACTTTCCTAGATAGTTAACCATGCCAAGAAAATGTTGTAAGGCTTGAACATTGTCTGGAGCTGGCAACTTGAGAATTGCTGTCTGTTTTTGAAGGATCTGATTATAATCCTATATTGGTAAATAAATGGCCAACAAAAGTAACTTCTCATAGCCTGAATTTGCACTATTGAAGATTCCTCTTAAGATTCACTTCATGTGCTCTTTCCAGAATTTTCTTGAGGTTTCTATCGTGCTCAGCTTCACCATTACCTCCTATTAGAATAGCATCTACTATAATAGCACAAAGATACTAAGAAAAAAATTTGCTCCATTGCACGCTGGAAACTTCACTGGCAGAACTTATCCCAAATGGGATACTCAAAAATCTGTACCTGCCAAAGGAGTACTGAAAGTGGTTAGCAATGAAGATATTCGGTCAAGCAAAATTTGCCCAAATGAACTCTCTGCATCCCAGACAGAAAAAACAGTGGTATTTAGCATAAGCAGAGTAACTTCTTCCACTGTACACATTGGATGAGGAGGTCTTTTCAGTGCTTTGTTTAAATCTCACGGATCAGTATATTCTGATATCATCTGAGCTTTTTTTATGAGTGACGACCGTGGAAGATACCCATTCAGTAGGTTCATTAACTCGACAAATCACACCTTACTGCACCATTTTATCTAGGCCACCTTTGACTCTGTTCTGCATAGCTACTGGAACATTCCATGCTGGTCTGACAACTGGGCCGACTTCTGGGTCTAGCTTCATGGAGTACACAACTAGGAGTTTGACTAGTTTGTCTTCAAAAAGATCAGCATAGGTAGAAAAAATAGACTGGGCGAAATTACAACAGTGTTTTTTTTTAAGCTTACATGGTGCGCTTCCTTTTTAAATGAAAGCTGTCCCATTTTTTCAAACGGTCTCTGAGGCCTAATAATGACTGTATGTGCCTTTTGACCACATAAAATTGCGAGTGATAGCTGTTCCCAGCAGATTAACATGAAAGCACTACTGTGCCTTCAGTTTAAATCTCTTCACCACTATAAGCAGCAAGCTTTGCACACTGTCAAATTAAGGTTCTCACCAGCACATACTCTAGCAAATGTTTCTGCTACCAAAACATTGCACTTTGAACCTGCATCAACTTTGAGCTATATGGGTCTTCCATTTATCCAAACAGTACAAAATACCTCATTCATTGCCCATAAATCTACTGCATTGACTGTTTCATTAAGTACAGACACACCATCAACATAAAAACTAGGGTCACAGCTTTGTAATTGATCAGTCTGTCTCCTTGAATGTTCTCTGTTAGTAAAAGAATGAGCCTCTTTTGATTTACAAAATCTTTGGAAATTATTCCACTTTTTGCATCTGTGGCATTGCTGACCAAACACTAAGCACTTTTCTCTTTTAAACACATGATTGCCACCACAATTATAACAGATGACTATGAGGCTAAGTGAGAGCACATGCTTTGAGTTTGCTGACTCACCCTTCTGCTTCTCAGATACCGTGCGCATTCTGGAATTTGTTAGAAA
Source organism: Protopterus annectens (assembly GCF_019279795.1). Classification (NCBI taxonomy): domain Eukaryota; kingdom Metazoa; phylum Chordata; order Ceratodontiformes; family Protopteridae; genus Protopterus; species Protopterus annectens. Next base: position 344,195,563 of record NC_056743.1, read on the forward strand.
GCTACAGGGTTTACCAGTGAGTGTTACAGGGTTCACAGTTGCTGCCATGTGCTTGGGTCTGTTTCTTTTAACTGCATGCTGCACTTGTGCAAGCCCATGGAAAGCTTCTTAAAGGTGCAGACATGCCGCTCTACAGAGTGCTAACACCGACAGCCTCAGCCTTCACCTCATGCCTAAGATAGTCATACATGAGTTATATAGATTTAGTAAGAATTTGTGTGCTTGCCAAAATGTGAGACTAGTTTGCCATTTGTTTTTTTTGCTTGTTTTTTTTTAAATTTGGTAGTGAATACTATTAGAGAAGGGGTGAGTACAATTGTAAACAAAAATTAAATGACGTACATGTCTTCTTGGTATGTGATAAATGTTGAATATTTTGATGGGAAATGTCATCTCTGATGTCATATCTTTAATGTAGTTATTTTCTTTTCCTCAAACTCTAGGTGTGCAAATCTTAATTCACTAGTATCTTCAGAGGATTGGATCTAATTTGGAGTATGCTTAATGGTATGAAAGGTAAGAAAGAGTCTCACTTCATAATTTAATAACAGTCCCCTTTGCATTCAACATGTTTGCATTAATTTGCAGTCTGCATTCTTAGATGTCTAAGTTGTAATTTATTATCTACACTAACATGTATCCATAAAACTAAAAAAATATATATATATAAATATATTTCATTTAATACACACAATAACACAACACTTACACGTGTGTGTATACCTGTATGCAGGTGTTTGCAGTTGTTAAGACCTACCTTTAAAATTCAAAGGCGAACAAAAAGAATGTTATTTTTGACTCGTACAGCATTGGCTTGTAAAGTGATCCTGTTATGTTGATTTTATCATGCTGTATTCTTTATACGCCTGCTGTAAGAAGATATGCAAGGAATAATTTGTTTTATATATCTGACACAAATTCATTTAAATATTCATCAGAATGTAGCCTCACATTCTGAAAGACAGAAAAATATGCACAGTGTACATGTATACAAGGAGTGTTATGAAGTGAATATTAAATGACAGTAGCTGGAGCTAGAAGAATATTAATTTTGATTGGTGTCATTCATTAACAGTGATATCAGATAAGGAATCACATCTGCGTGAAACAGTATGGTGCTCTCAATTAAACAAATACGAAGGTACAGTGACAAACCGCTGTCTATGCAACTCTTAGAATGCTGGTGGCATTACAGTGATCAGAAAACATAATAAATCTGACAAGTGAGGGCATGCAAACACAGATAGATGTGCTAAAGCAGAGTTCTCAGCTGTGCCATGGTTGCTACCTGTAACTCTTATATAGTTGGTTACATGAGTATCGCTTCATGTTCCATTACCGTCAAAAATATAAGCATAAACAAAGCCAGATTTTTAACCAGAGTAAAGGCACTGTGAATTTGAATGCTAATTCTGAAAACAGTGTGGCTTTAATCGTCTCAGATTGTGATGCCAGTGAGAACAACTATTGGAAATCCAGTTATCTGACATAGTAGTAGGTTCCATCTTAGTATGGTAAGCCTGCATAGCTCTGCTCTACAACTGAAGTAGATAGAATCCACAATCCAGAAGAATCTCCTCTGCAGTCAGAAATGAATGTAATGGTTCAGAGTGGCTAGCTGAATACATTCCAGGCACTGGGGCCACACCACTGAAGGAAGACAAGACAGTAGACTGAGCCTAACACCTATGTCCAGTAAGGCTGAGAAGGGGTCTATATTATAAAGTCGAAGCTTTAGGTAATCGAATATGTAAAGCTCAACACCTAAACAGCGAAAGTTGTAAACATCGAATGGCCACTTGATCAAATTCTTTCATAGGGAAAGAATTTGCTTGGCCAAAGGAAAATTTTTTTTAAATGCTAATCTGGTGGGGGGCTGTGCCCCCGACACACACACCCCTAACTGAATATAATAAGTCTGAGATCACTCTACAGTGAAGAAAGGGGCAGATTCCCAATAATGGCCAAGCAAATTCTTTCCCTATGAAACAATTCGTGGAAGTGGCCATTTGATATTTACAGCTTTCGCTGTTCAGGTGTCGATCTTTAGGTATTCGATTACTTAAAGTTTTGATAAACTAATATAGAAGCTCAGAAGCCCATTCAGGTTTACTGCTGCTTATGCTTAATTTTCCTGGTTTCTTATTTTAGTAGTTTAATGTTCTAGTAAGTCATTATTTCTGTATTTTTTCACTGAATCTAAGGAATGCATGTCTGACCATTTCTGCAGCCCTATCAAGTTCCTTTCACTCCTTTCTTCCATTATTTCTGCATAAACGTTGTTACACGTATGGGTTCTTTTAGAAAAATGCAGGCTCTTTCTTTAAGACATTTCATAATTCCACAACAGAAGTATTCGAAAGAACAGTACTAGAACAGAGTCATTTTGCACATCACTGGTAGTAACCTTCCTTTCATATACATCTAGTCATTTCAGTGTTACCCTCTCTGTCATTTTACCCAGTTATCCTGTTTCTACACAGCACCTCATTCTGTTATGCTGTATTGCACTTACATTTTATCCCTGTCTGCATGTCCTCCATGTGTTCATGTGGGCTTCCTCTGGGTACTCCAGTTTCCTCCCACATTCCAAACATGTGCAGTAGATTGACTGGGCACTCTAAATTGTTCATAAGTGTGAGTGTGTGGTGTGGATGAACTGCGGTAGCAGGACTAGCCACTCAGCGGTGTAAACCCTTGGCTGTAAATGATTGTCACTGTTGAAGTGACACCCTGACTCCATGTGCAAAAATTGAAAAAAGGGGTTGTGGGTGGATGAATGCTACAGCTTCACTGTTAAGTGAGTAACCACTGAGCATTTAATCCTGTTTAACTTTATATCCACTCAGCATTTCATCCTATTTTAATATGTCCACTCAGCATTTCATCCAGTTTTAATGTGTCCACTCAGCATTTCATCCTGTTTTAATGTGTCAGCTCAGCATTTTATCCTGTTTTAATATGTCCACTCAGCATTTCATCCTGTTTTAATCTGTGTCCACTCAGCATTTCATCCTGTTTTAATCTGTGTCCACTCAGCATTTTATCATGTTGTAATGTGTCCACTCAGCATTTCATCCTGTTTTAATGTGTCCACTCAGCATTTTATCATGTTTTAATGTGTCCACTCAGCATTTCATCCTGTTTTAATGTGTCCACTCAGCATTTTATCCTGTTTTAATGTGTCCACTCAGCATTTCATCCTGTTGCACCTCATCTTTTTTCCTTCTTTTCTTTGTTTTACACAATAATGTATTATGTTAAAATCTGTATCCATTCAACATTTTACCTGTCATCTGCATGAACTCTGCGCTTTATACTGTTATGCTGTATGTCTCCTCAGAATTTTATCTTGTTTTGTGTCAACCCACTCAGCATTTTATCCTATTATCATATGTCCACTCATTATATCATAATGCTTTATATTCACTCAGCATGTTATCTTTGTTACACTCAGCATGTTATCTTTGTTACACTCTGTGCACTTAGAATGTTATCTTGTTACATTCTGTGCATTGCTGCATATCATGTGAGTCTAGTAAACATTGTATCCTTATACACTGTGTGTACATGCAGCATTTTATCCTGTTATACTCTGTGCATTTAGAATGTTATCTTGTTGCATTCGTTGCCCTTAGAATGTTATCTTGTTACATTCTGTGCATTGCTGCATATCATGTGAGTCTAGTAAACATTGTATCCTGATATACTGTGTGTACACGCAGTATTTTATCCTGTTACACTCTGTGCACTTAGAATGTTATCTTGTTGCATTCTGTGCCCTTAGAATGTTATCTTGTTACATTCTGTGCATTGCTGCATATCATGTGAGTCTAGTAAACATTGTATCCTGATACACTGTGTGTACACGCAGCATTTTATCCTGTTACACTCTGTGCACTTCTGCGGTGGTGGTGCTGCGGTAGCACTGTCGCCTCACAGTAAGACATTGTCCCGTTCGATTCTCAGCTAGAGCGTCTTCTGTCTGGAGAACTGCGTGAATGGGCGTACCTTCGTTGAAGGTTGTGCATCAGGGCTGGCAACTCGGCACATAAAAATCTACTGCCAATCATTAGAGGACCTGAGTTCCGCTGTGGCAACCCCTAACCAGGAAAAGCCGAAATACACAACAACAACACTCTGTGCACTTAAAATGTTATCTTGTTACATTCTGTGCCCTTAGAATGTTATCCTGTTTCACTCTGTGCACTTAAAATGTTATCTTGTTACATTCTGTGCCAACGCTGCATATCATCAGTAAACATTGTATCCTGATACACTGTGTACATGCAGCATTTTATCCTGTTAGATTCTGTGCACTTAGAATTTTATCTTGTTGCATTCTGTGCCCACGCTGCATATCATCATGTGAGTTTAGTAAACATTGTTCATAGGTGTGTATTAGGCTAATGGTCCTGGAGCCTTTACAAACCTAGCCCATAGGATTACCCTGACATCGTGCCACCCAACCTTTCTTCCTAGTGCCTCTGTTGAGTAGAGCCACTGGAGTGATCCCTGGGGTGAATTTTCTATTTCACATCCACTCATCAAGATTTCTCTTGAAGAGGGCCAGTGAGGTTCTCTGCTTGATATGTATGGGAAGCCTATTCCATAGCATGGGCAGTCTCTGGGTTATGAACCTATCCCTCCAGCATGTTCTGTTGATTGTGGTAGTGAGGTTGAGGTCTCTGGAGCATGTGGTGCAGAGGAATTGTGATTTCTTTAGATGTAGCATTTCTAACACAGCTGAGTCAGACATGGCTTTGTAAGTCAAGCAGAGATCGCCTTTAAGTAGGCAATATGAGACAGAAAATAGTTGGAGTTTTTTGAGTCTGTCCATATCGGACAAGTGTTTAAGGTCTAGGATCCTCTTTGTGCAGTACTTTTGTGGCCTCTCCAGTTGCTGCAGGTATCTAGTGAGGTACATGCCAAATGGGGCTTTGTACTCTATCATTGGCCTAATGAGGGAAGAGTAGAGGGAGACAATGACCTCTTTCTTCCTGGGTGCAAAACCCTTAGTAGTGAGATGTGCCACATAGAAGGACTTTCTGACCACAGTGGCAATGTGGTGGTCAAAAGAAAGGTTGCTGTCAACCTGTGTTCCCAGATCCCTTATAATGCCTTCTGTGTTCAGTGGACTAACATCAATGTGGTAATTCAAGGGAACTGCGTTTTTCCCAAAGGGGATGAAGATACATTTTTTGGCATTGAGCTTAAGGCCATGGTTCTGACACCAGTCGTTGGTCTCATTGAGGTCTTTCTGTAGGATATCAGCATCACTTGGGGAGTTAATAATAGCACCCAACTTGCAATCATCTGTGAACTGTCAGCCAGAGTCCCTTCATGTTGGCGTGGACTTCAGAGAAGTAGATACCAAACAGGTGAGGACCCAGGACCGAACCCTGTGGGACTCCACTCGTGACTGGTTGGCAGTCTGACTTGGAGTCAGCTACTTTCACACTGTGGGTTTTATCTGTGAGCCAGTTTGCAACACACCTGGTGATATAGGAGTTGATGCCTAACTTAGTAAGTTTTTCTGTGATTCCTGAGTGGGGAATGGTATCAAGGGCCTTGGCCAGATCAAGGTAGGCTGTATGAACCACCTTACCTTCATCCACAGCTCTGGTGACTGACTCAAAGAAGTCAACCAAGTTGAGCAGGCATGATTTACCCTTCACAAAACCAAACTGTGTAGGATCCAGAGTTTGGAGATTCCCTATATCCTTGTTTATTAGGTCCATGATGATGCATTCCATAGTTTTACATATCAGACTCATCAGGCTAATGGGGAGATAGTTCCCGGAGTCTCCTTTGTGGAGAGGGATGACTGTAGCAGTGCACCATTCGGTGGGGACAAAGTCTGAGGTGAGGCTGTGATTGAACAGGACACACAGGTGAGGTGCCAGTTCACTCTGTAGTTCATGTAGAACACAGCCAAGGATAGTGTCAGGTCCCATAGAAGCTGTATTCTTGGCCTTGTCTTGGACAGTGCTGTTTTAAATTGTGCAGCAGTAATACTGGGTACCTGGCAATCTACTGGTATTGTGATTGGTCCTTTGGGGGCGGGGGAGGGGTAAAGTTAGCACTGAATCTGTTCATCAGTATATTTGCAATATCGGTTTGCTCGGTATAGAGGAGATACCATTGTGCAGTAGCTCAGTGCAAATCTGGGTATTGCCATGAAGATTCTTTACATAACTATAGAATGCCTTGTGGTTGTCTTTACTATCTGCTGTAATTCTATTTTCATAGCTAGCTTTAGAGGATTTGATGCGGGATCTCAACCTTTTGCTGAGGCTAAGGGAGTCTTTCCGGTCTTGGGACTTAACCTTATTCCGCATCAGTTTTCTCCTTCTATTGTAGAGTTTGTTTATGGCAGGGGACCACCAGATTGGCTTCCTTTTTGTTGTGGAGAGCGTCTTAGTTCTATTGGGTATGGCGAGATCCATGCATTTGTGTATGTGTTTGTACAGTGCATTGGTGTATGATATGGCAGTCATGCAACTATTCTCCATTTGCATATGTGCCGTGAAGTTAGCCACTTCTGTTTTTAGGAGCCTAAAGTTAGCTTTGCAGAAGTTTTTCAGGGTGGTTACCTTTGTTGGGGGGATGGGAGGGATGTGGATTTCCAAGGTGATTAGCTTGTGAACATATCTAACCAGGGAGGAGTTGACTATTGGTGTGGAGCAATGGTCGCCCATGTTAGTAATGACCAAGTCAAGGATGTTGCTACCTCTAGTGGGGTTAAGAACAAGTTGGTCCAGGGCACTGGAATTAATGAATTCCAGAAAGCGTTGGGCAAGTGTATTGGTACACAAGTAGTTTTCCCAGTTAAAGGAGAGGAAGTTGAAGTCGCCAGTATGAGAGTGTTAGGTTGGACCCTAATATTCTCCAGGGTGCTTAGGAATGTGGAGTGTGAATCTTGGGTAATGGCTGGGGACCAATAGCAGGCTGCAACCTGAACCGCTGTCTTACCCAATGTTAGCTGCACCTGAAGTATCTGAGATGCGTTATGTTGGGCTAGCAGTCTGGAGGTGTGCGCATACTTTATGAATATGGAAACACCACTGCCTTTGGAGCTTTGGTCCAAGTTCTGGGGCCGAAAGGTGTGGAATGAGTTGTAGCCTGGTGGTGCAGGGGTGCTTTCAGCTGCCTTGAACCAGGTCTATCTTACAGCACAAATGTCGATGTTCTCCAATTTAAGGAGTACTTCGAGCGAGTGCATTTTGAGATTTAGACTTCTAGCATTGAGCAGCATGACCCTCAAATTGCATTTGTTTGTCGCTGTTATGGTGGTAATTTGGTCTTTGGAACATCGCCTAAAAAAGGCACTGTAGGGGTGGCAAGAGCCTTGGCCAGTATCTGGAATCTCATGGGTGACAGATGCAGGCCATCTCTGGCAAAGCATTGAGGTCTGTCAATCATGTCATCCCAGGCAGACAGATACTGGATCCCCTTAGAATGACACCAGAAACTTGGCCAATTGTTGAAATCAATCATTTTCTGCTTGTACTGTGGTATCATTTTGGGTTATGGTAGGATGCTGCTCATAATCCGAGAGCTCCTCCATGTCTCTTTTTATGTAGTCCAGGGAGGTAGGTCTCAGGTCATTCACACCCACATGTACAATAACAGAGTCATATTTGTACCTGTTGTTGAGGGACCTGAGTGTGTGCATTATGTGGCATATCCTGGTGCCTGACAGGCAGCTGACTGTTACTTCCTCCTTATTCAGTGTAGTGAGTGGGACATCAGTGTGCCTCACTATCGAGTCATCTATGACTAGTGCATTAGGCATGCTGTTTTTCCTAAGGGGCTTTGGTTGAGTGGCACACTGTTTAGGAGAGCTGTGGCTCATGATTAGTGTTGTGTTGTGGTGGTCGAGTGCATTTTTGCCTTGGAGGTCTCTGCTGTTTGGTTTGATTTTTATTGAGAGCCCCCCCCCAAAGGTGGGTGTGTGGTTTGTGTTTTTATGTGAAGGCAATGCTGGTATGTGTTCTGGAGGGCTATGTGTTCCATGTGGTGTGGTGCAAGTGTTGACCTCCTCTTGACCAGCTATTCCAGTCTTGGCTGGAAAGTGCGTGGCTTCCAACTTGGATATATAAGTGCATATCTCACAAGTCTGAGTGTTGGGAGGGTAAGAGGAGAGGGTTGTCGGTGTACATGAGGCAGTTGCTACATTGCCTCAGGATGCCTAAGTTTACCAGGTTAATAGGACAAAGCACAGGAAACTGACCTGTAGACATGCCTGGAGGAGTGAGCATTAATAAGTACTGGAGCTGTTTCCTTGTAGAACGTTTAGTGCTGGTAGCACTTTTTTGTACTACAATAATTGCTACAAGAAGTCTGGTAAAGTGCTAAACTAACAGACTAGTAAAAGTGCAGGAGAGGAGACAGCTAGCAGAACTAAGGGAAAATTAATAGACTTTGGCACTGCTCAGAAGCTTACAAACAGTCCTGGATACAGAAAATCTGTATCTGGACTAGATTAGTTACAGGACAGGTGGGAAACAAGCAGAGATGTGGGCTTTTAAACCAGAAAGTTGAAAGAGATCGAGAAACTGCCCAAATGGTCAATAAACTACAAATTATGGGCCAAAAAACACTCCTCTTGTGGTAGCTAGGCTACCTAGTGCCTGCCACTCCCACTGATAAGCTAGAAGGCTTCCCTCCAACACAGAAGGCTTGGGGAGGATCAGAAGCTTATCAATCCTGATATCCTTGTATCCTGATACACTGTGTGTACATGCAGCATTTTATCCTGTTTCACTCTGTGCACTTAGAATGTTATCCTGTTACATTCTGCGCCCTTAGAATGTTATCCTGTTTCACTCTGTGCACTTAGAATGTTATCCTCTTTCACTCTGTGCACTTAGAATGTTATCCTGTTACATTCTGTGCCCTTAGAATGTTATCCCGTTTCACTCTGTGCACTTAGAATGTTATCTTGTTACATTCTCTGCCCATGCTGTATATCATCATGTGAGTATAGTAAACATTGTATCCTGATACACTGTGTGTACACGTCACATTTTATCCTGCTACGATCTGCACCTAGTCAGCATTTTACCCTTCATATTGTCTGTCCACTCAGCATTTTATGATGTTACATTCTCTATACATTACACTCAGCATTTTATCCTCTTATCTTGTGTCCACTCGCATTTTATTCTTTTACTCTCTAGGTCCACTTAGCATTTTATCTTCTTATGCTGCATTTCCATTCTGCATTTTCTCTTGTTATGCTGTGTGCACTTAAGATTTTATTCTTTTATGCTTTGTTTTCATTCAGCATTTTATCTTTTCTACACTATCTGTCCACTTACCATTTTATCCTGTTACACTGTGTGTGTGTGTGTGTGTGTGTGTGTGTGTGTGTGTGTGTGTGTGTGTGTGTGTGTGTGTGTGTGTGTGTGTGTGTGTGTGTACTCAGGATTTTATCCTGCTATGCTCTGTGCCCACTTTTTATTTTACCTTTTAGATTGTGTCAATTCAGCATTTTATCATGTTACACTGTGTGTACAATTAACATTTTATCCTGCTATGCTCTGTGTCCACTCAGGATTTTATCCTTTGTGTATACTCAGCATTGTATCCCTTATGATGTGTGCCCATTCATCATAGGGTCATGGGAGATTACCAGACTAACAGCTAAAGAGCCCTTACAAGCCTAGTTAGGTTTGCCCAGATTTGACCAAGTTTTCTATCCACAGGGTAAAGACAACAAGGGTCAGCAAGTGTGGTTTTGTCAATGTTTACAGACTACCTCTGTCCATAAGGGACATGTGCTCCACCCCAAGAATGAATGTGTGAGTTCTCATCCATAATGGGCTTGGAGGTGGTTGAGGAACGGATCTGCTTCATGTGAATAGGATGCCTATTCCAGAGGAGAGGTGATCTCTGATACATATCTGTCTCTCCAGGTTTAGATCCTCTGAGTAGGTAAACCTTGTTCAGTTAGTTTTTCAAATATGCAACATTTGCATCAGGGCTGGGTCAAAGATCTCCCTCAGTAATCGGTAGGAAACTGAATGCAGTGATAGGGCTTTTAATTAGTCTGCATATAAAATGCTGGTTATACCCTATGTATATATATATATATATATATATATATATATATATATATATATATATATATATATATATATATTTTTTTTTTTTTTATTTTGGTGAGAAACCTCTGAGGACACTCCAGCTGTTACAGTTGCCTGGTGAGGTGCATGCCAAAGGGTGCATTGTACTGGATTACTTGTCTGATGAGGGACAAAGTACAATGATGCTATGACTTCCTTAGATCTGGATGCCATGTCCTTACTTACAAACTGAGCCACATAACATGATTTCCTCACCACCATGGACACATGGTGTCCAAAGTTCAGATTACTATCTATCCGAGTACTCAGATCTCTCACCACTGTTTTCACTCTTGGGGGTGCTATCAGTGTTGTAATTTACAGGAATATTTGATTTCCTAACTGGTATTGATATGCACTTCTTTGCATTTCGTTTGAGTCCATGTCTCGGACATGAATCATTAGTCTGTACCAGACCACTCTTTAGGATATCAGGATTGTTTGGGGAGTCAGTGATTGCCCCCAGCTTGCAGTCATCAGCAAACTTGTTCAGCCAAAGGCCATCTACAATTACCTTAACATCTGAGAAGTATATGGCAAACAGGAGGGTGCCCAGCACTGAGCCTTTTGGTACTCCTTGTGACTGACCTCTTGTTGGATGTAGATTCTTCCACTTTAACAACATGTGTCCTATCCTTGAGACATTTGGCTATCCATCTGATGCAGAGGTTTATGCCAGTTTTGTGAGTTTATCTATACTACCCAAGTGAGGCATCATGTCAAATGCCTTGGCCAGGTCAAAGTAAGTGGTATGCACTGTCTTACCCTCATTCTTGGCCTTGGTGACCTACTCAAAGAAGTTCAGCTGATTGAGCAAGCAGGATTTGCCCTTGACAAAGCCAAAGTGGGCTGAGTCTAGAGTATGGAGATTTCCTATGTTGGTCCATGGTTATCCTATCCAAAGCCTTGTATATCAGGCTAGTCAGACTTATAGTACAGTAGTTTCCTAGGTCCATTGATGGTCTCCCCTTGTCCAGAAGGATGACTTTTGTTATCCTCCACTCTACTGGGACAAAGCCTGTTTGGACATTGTGGTTAAATGGAGGTCTGCATAGGTCTGCTAGGTCATGTTTCAAGCTATTAACTGGTACCCTGGGATTCCTTCAGGACCCATTTATGCCATGTTTGTAGCTTTAAGGAGTGTAGTGACAACCTCTTCTTTTGTAATACCAGGCTAAGGAATGGTTAAGGGTTATTTCATGGGGAGTGACCAGAGGTGATGAGGAGCTGAAATTTGAGTTGAATTGTTCGGTCAGCAGCTTTGCTATTTTGTCTGGTTGAGTATAGGTAGTGCCAGCTGCAGCCAACTCAGCACATTGTTGTGCCTTTCCCTTTAGATTTTGGACATAACTAAAACACGCTCTGTGGATAGCCTTTGCTTGGGAGGCTATTTTGGTCTCATATTTAGCTTTTGATGATTTGACTAGTTCCCTGACTTGCCTATTAAGGCTACTGAGGGATTTTTTTTGTCTCTGTTGTGCATCCTCCCACTTACTTATATACAGGAATTTCTTTATTCTGCTGTATAGTCTATTTATGCCAGGAGTCCACCAAGGTGAGTTGTTTTCCCAGCTTGACATGGATTTAGTTTTGACAGGTACTGCTGTATTTATGCAGTTTTTTGTTTGTACAGGGTATTCATGTATACTTCTGCATAGGCCTCTGTGTTTTCAGGGTTAGGGGGATCATTTAAATGACCTCTCCTATCACTTAATAGAAGGTAATTTACTTTGGAAAAATTCTTAAGGGTTTTAAAGTTTGATGGGGGTTCTACTGTTACATTTATTTCAAAGAAGACTGATTTATAATCCGATCTTACCAATGAGGACATTACGCTGGGGGGGTGCAATGTTTTCCCATGTTTGTGAGTACTATGTCAAGGATATTTGAGATCCTAGTGCATCTGCATTTACAAAGGCCAGGAATCTCTGAGCCTGCATGTTAGTGGTCACTTATGTTTCCCAGTTTCTGGTCTGGTAGTAAAAATAGCCCATGAGTAGTGTATTGGGTTCAATGGTAAGTGATTCTAGTAACTTCATGTATGGAGAGTGGTTTCATTGTTAATGGTGGGGACGTATAGCTAGTGATGATACGGTGGGGGATTTGCCTATGGTCAGCTGGACATGGAGTAGCTCAAGCAAGTCATCTTGCTTTACCAATTTAGAGGTGTGATTGCTTTTTGTGTAAATGGAAACACCTCCTCCTTTTGTTTATCCTTTTATATGCTGTGTCCCCTCCGCATTTAATCTTGTTATGCTGTGCCCTTTCAACATTTTATCCTGTTATGAACTGTCCACTCAGTGTTTTATCCTTCTGCACTCTGTGTCCTCTCAGCATTTTATCCTTTTACTATGTCCCCTCAGCATTTAATCTTATGTTGTGTGTCCTTTCAGCATTTTATCTTTTACTATGTCCCCTCAGCATTTAATCTTATGAACTGTCCACTCAGTGTTTTATCCTTTTGTATTCTGTGTCCTCTCAGCATTTTATTCTGCTATGTTCTCAGTCCACTCAGTTGTATTTTGCTACAACTGGATGTGCTATATGGCTGTCAAACAGCTTAGAATGGTTTGTGTGCTACCATGCTGATGTTGCAGTAGGCAGTTTTAGCAGACCATCCATGGGCTTCATCCCTTGGAATCCTGTCAAGCAATAACATTGCAATTGTCAGTCATTATTTTCTTGTTTTCAACTAGACAGAAATTCCTCGAACTGCGCAATAGAGTCAAAAAGCTAATAAAACAGGACAAATTCCAGTGCTACCAGTCTGTCATAGACTCCTCCCAACACAGCCCCAAACAATTCTGGTCCTCCATAAACTCCATCCACCACCCAGGTAAAGTCAGTACCCCTCCTCCTAACATCCCTCACCCCTCAGAAAATATTGCTACCTCATTCAACACACACTTCACCCAAACCATACTATCACTAGATAAACAACAGAACCCCCCTCCCCTCCAACCCACACCTTCAACTAGTAATCTCCCCACTGCCTTCTCTTTTTCTCCTGTACCTACATCCAACATAAAACAACTCTTAACTAAACTTAAACCCACCAAATTAGCAGCAGACAACCTCCCAAGTGAATACCTACAAATCACAGCTGATGCTCTGGCCTACCCAGTATCCATCTTGATTAACCGATCTCTGTCAGAAAGTTACATTCCCACACTGTGGAAAGTATCACATATAACTCCCCTCCACAAAGGCGGACCCTCCACAGAACTAACCAATTACTGCCCCATAGCTATTCTCTCTCCACTCTCCAAAATACTAGAGAGATGCATGCACTCTCAGGTCTCACACTACCTCCTTACTAACAACCTCCTTTCCAATACTCAGCATGGTTTCTGACCAAACCATAACACCACCACTGCCTTACTCTCCTTTACTAACACTATCCTTCAGCATAAAAACAATGGCTATCTCTCCTCTGCTACTTTCCTAGACCTATCTAAAGCATTTGACATGGTCCCACACAAATAACTTATCTCTGTCCTCAATAACCTATCCTTCTCACAATCAGTCACCAACTGGTTTCAGAATTACCTGTCTGACCGCCAACAATCCATTGTATGGCAGAATTACATATCTCCCCAACTACCTGTCTCCATAGGGGTTCCCCAAGGATTCATCCTTGGACCCCTACTCTTCTCTGTTTTCACCAATAGTCTAGCCTCTGCCACCAAACATGGCACACTCATACAATACGCATATAACTCAACCATCATCTGCTCAGCCCAGTCCCTACCCAAACTGCAAAAAGTCACACAGGAAGCCTTTTCCTCTGTTGAAACTTGGTTATCCGATGCCCAATTAATACTCAACCCAAACAAAACTAAACTACTCATCTTCCAACCCACCAAACATACTCAAAACAACTCTCACTTTAACATCACAGCAAAAGACAACACCACTATATACCCAACTGAATACACCAAATTGCTAGGAGTGGAAATAGACAATAAACTAAAATTTGACATTCACATATCCATGACCATAAAAAAAGTCCACAAAAAAACTAGGAGCGTTATACAGAAATAAGCAACTTCTCACCAAAGCAGCAAAGATTTCAATAGCAAATTCCCACCTTATCTCCACCCTACTTTATGCCTCTCCAATATATACCAACCTAAGACAATGCAATCTAAACAAGCTAGAGACCTGCTACAAGAAAATCGCCAAATTCGCCACAGGGGCATCCTACCATAGTCACCACTGTTTCTCACTTGCTGAACTGGGCTGGCTTGAACTCCCTCACCTCCTTCAATGATATCAACTCTCACTCGCCCACAAACTAGTAAACCATCCACTAAATGTGCCATCCATCCAGAATCTACTCCAACCCTATCGCACCACCAGACCACTAATATCCAGCAACAAAAATTACTTGCAGATCACTAAAAACAATAACTCTGCTGGTGAAGCACTATTCTTGTGTGTCATTGCCAAATTATGGAACTCCCTCCCACCCAAAATTACCTCCATACCATCATGCACCCACTTCAAACCTTTACTAAAAGCGCACCTAAAAACATGCTGGCTATGCCCTTGCAACTCCCACTCTAATATCACCCACCCCATCCAACCACTACCTTTCTTTCCACTCCACTAACTATCTTGATTATAGCAAGCTCAGATGCTCATAAGCCTAGTACTTATTATACAGCAGGAACTTCTTATTGTAACATTTGTTAATGTCTGTTATGTACTTCACAGATAAAGATTCTAGTTGTCTACTGATGTACTATGTTCTTCATCTGTAAATATGTTGTAAGTAATTGCTATGTAAATTGTTAATCGCTATGTAATCCAATGTAACTACTGACTGTTTATTTTAACTGTGGAGCTTTTCTCCCCGGGCCTCCGCTGAAAATGGACCTACATGCAGTTGTACACTCCCGGTCAACAAATATAAGTAAATAAATACATTTTCACAGCTTCTGTGATTCTATATATGACAAGATTATTTTCTGCAAAAGTGATTGTATTTTTTTTCCTTTTCAGTCAGGCCAGACAGATAAGTTGCTGGCCTTGTTGTGGTTTTCCTTCCCACTCTGCATCTCAGAATTACATTTCTTCTTTTTCCATGGCAAATGTAACTTGGCGAAGACTGACAAAAGACTAGTTGGCAGATCACCTCTTACATCACCTTGAATAGTGGCTAGAAAAGAGTCTCATATATGGGCTTCATCACACTTCTTACCTTTCATTGCAGGAGTCTTGTTAGAATTATATTTACTATTATTTTAGAATTCAACCATCTTAGAGATGTTAGAAATGTGATGAGAGAAGGCTAGAAATGTATTATATACATGATGAAGAAATGAACATGTTTTGCCCACTATATTATTAGCCTCATGTAGTAGAGGCAACAGTTTGCAGGATAGAAACAGAAGGGAGACATTTCTAGATTTTTGAGCACAAAAAGAGGTACCTTCAGAATTGTGAAAAGTTATTTAAAATAAATGAATGTCACTGATTGCAGTCTTGCTTTACTGATACTGCCAGCTGCAGCTTTTGTGTTGGTGCCTAATGTTGTGTGTCTTGTAAAAAACAAAGTCTGGTCCGTACACATAAACTTTACAGATTATTAACCTTCTCAGCAATATATTATTATTATCTTTCTTGTTCAGTACTTCACAACCTGTCTGTATCGCAGATGACACATACAACACTGTACATTTTGTAGGGTTTTACTGTCTTCAAGTTTGCTTCTCATACAGCATGAAAGATGTTCTCCAGTATGCAAATCTAATAAGAAAATAGGTTACATCTCACATATATACATTCTTATGAAAGCAGTCATTTGGGAACTCTTAAAGTCATTACTTGGTATTTTCTGATGTCATACAGTGTGTTTATTAAACTTGCAGGGAGTCATTCATGTTTGAGAATGAGAAAACATCAAGCGGGCTGTGCTGGAAGAGGTAGAAGAGGAGGGATACTATGGTTCTGGTGAGGGCTAGACCCCTATTTTTCATTTTTTTATATGAGAAGGAAGGTAGTGGTAGGACTAAGCAAAGAGGATGTAAGAGAATGGAGGAATGGATGCAACATAAACCACAGACAAGACAGACAGGAACAGTATGGTGAGATGACATTGGAGCAGGACGCAAGACATACAGATGGCAGACAGACACAAAGGGGCTATGATGAGCATGTGATGAATCATGTCTCATCCTGGGCTGGAGGACCTCAAATATTCCCACTGCCTGATGGACCTGCAGTGGGGGACCCAGTGATGTGGATGTAGATGGTGCTGGTGGCTCAGTGGGAAGAACCAGGAACAATGAGTCTGTAACCCACTGGAAGAGGGTTTGCACTGGTTGAAGGCATCCCTCTGTCACTGGCTCAACCACATCAATTAACAAGTCCTAAAGCTCATGGGCTAGCTATTGCTGAATTGGTCTTAATGGTGAAGTTACATTTCTTTACAGTATGGTAACTTTACAAGCAACCCATACTTGACAACTATAATCTGCATTATGGTGTGGATTTTTCTGAGTTAATATATGCAACTACCTGTAATGCATACATTCCTAGTTAGGGATAAATTAATTGAGTAGTACAGCACAGAAGAAGTATGCAAGCTATACTCTTTCTGCTCTGTTCCCCACATTCAGTCTGCCTAAGGTGTGGTGACTAGCTCTGGTCAGCCATTTTGTATGTGTAATAGTATTCTGCAAATAAGCTGCATAATTTTGAAAGACATGCAGTTTGTACATCAAAAAAAAAAAACTCTAAAGCCTTATTCCTCCTGGTACTAATAACTGGAAATGAATTCAGCAATCATTCATTCACTGTGTTTGCATTTATTCATAAGGTGTGTCTGTTTAAATTGTTGGTTTAATGCTTTTACTGTCAAATGTATAAGTTGATTTGCTACACAATGATGTTTCATTGAAGTCTTTTACAGATTCAGACTGAATTTTGTCATTTATTGCCATTATAATTGAATAATGGTGTAGTAATTATAGGTATTGCATATCTGAACTGAATGTGCAATAACTGGTTATTTTAAGAAGCAAACCCTAATATAGAGAATAGTTCCCAAGAATAAAATCATCCCATTCAGCGTTATGTTCCTCATAGTTTTTGCAGAGTACCATCTGTTGACTTATTTTGTAAACTTGCCTAATAGTAAGCTGGGCATGAAATATGGAGAAAGAATCCTGATATGGCCTTCCTGGTGAACAGGAAAGAAACGTACATGAATATGTTCCCCTTTTTGCACTGACGTATGCACAGGTATGCATTTGCATTATATCACTGGGATGTTTCTACATGGCCTGCCACATGAAAGCAAACTAAAATGCAAATGACTACATCTTTAAAATGATGTGTGGTAAAAAGAACATGTAAGTATTACTTTTAATGAGGAGACATCAAGCAGCATGAAACGGAGATCAAATTTAGCCACTTTATTCCTCAGTAACAGTGTCCTGTCTTACCAGTCCTCTCAGCTGCACATATTTTGGAGGTATATGTCTGTTTTAAAGCTAGATTTACCGAGTTACATGCTATACCTATTGTACATATTTTGGAGGTATATTTCTGTTTTAAAGCTGGATTTACCGAGTTACATGGTATACCTATTTTCACACTTGATTTTAACACTACATGATTTTCTAAATTTCCCACTGTCATGTGATTTTGAAACCAGGAAACCAGACTACATGAGGACCCATAAATTACAATTTCTCTTTTTCAAAAGAAAAAATAAATGACTTTTTGAGGTAGACTTTATTTGCAATGGTGATGGACAGGTTGACAGACGGGATCAGACAGGAGTCCCCGTGGACTATGATGTTTGCAGATGACATTGTGATCTGTCGTGAGAGTAGGGAACAGGTTGAGAAGACCCTGGAGAGGTGGAGATATGCTCTAGAGAGAAGAGGAATGAAGGTCAGCAGGACTAAGACAGAATATATGTGTATGAATGAGAGGGAGGACAGAGGAATGGTGGGGATGCAAGGGAATAGAGGTGACGAAGGTGGATGAGTTTAAATACATGAGATCAATAGTTCAGAGTAATGGTGAGTGTGGAAGAGAGGTGAGGAAGAGAGTACATGCAGGATGGAGTGGGTGGAGAAGAGTGTCAGGAGTGATTTGTGACAGACGAGTACCTGTAAGAGTGAAAGGGAAGGTCTACAAGTGGGTAGTGAGACCAGCTATGTTATATGGGTTGGAGACAGTGGCATTGACAAAAAGGCAGGAGTTAGAGCTGGATGTGGCAGAGTTAAAGATGTTAAGATTTGCACTGGGTGTGATGATGGTGGACAGGATTAGGAATAAGTATATTAGAGGGTCAGCCCAGGTTGGAAGGTTTGGAGACAAAGCCAGAGAGGCAAGATTGCATTGGTTTGGACATGTGCTGAGGAGGGATGCTGAGTATATTGGGAACAAGATGCTAAGGATGAAGCTACCAGGTAACAGGAAAAGAAGAAGGCCTAAGATAAGGTTTATGGATGTGGTGAGAGTGGAAATGCAGGTGGTTAGTGTGACAGAGCAATATGCAGAGGACAGGAAGAAATGGAAACAGATGATCCACTGTGGTGACCCCTAATGGGAACAGCTGAACGATGATGATGTTCTTTATATCTACAGCTGTCCCAGCATGGTTTGATATATTTTTACATTATTTTTGTACAGCTGTCCCAGCATGCTTTTTACATTATTTTTGTCATTTTTCATTTGTGTGTGTACATTTCCGAGCAGTATACTAGAGCACTGCAAGTATACTTGAAATGGGAAGAGTTATGTGCTGTTTGGTAATCAAGTTTTATGTTAATTATGTGCCCAGATATTTGGTTGACTACACTTAATTTTCAAGAGCCATTTTAATTATTTCAGTGTCTTCAGCTTGAGGTATACTCTCAGTACTTGAATACCAAAATCTTCTTTATCATTTAAAAGGCTACATTACTTTCAAATAGTAAGAAAAATGCAAATCAAAATGTTACAAATGCAATGAGTTAAATTTGTTTCTTGTCCCTGCTAATCATTAATTGTACATAAATTTAATTTCAGTTAGATAAAATAGTCTATTAAAACACAACATGGAAAATAAACATGTACATGTTTGCACAGGATTCAAATAATTTGCAGCTATGGAAAAATAACATTGCATTTTAAAACAGCTTTAGACTTTCTTGCCAGTGTATAAAACCGTGTAATTCATTTTTCATAAGTCTCTGTGTTGGGGTCTGTGTTCTCCTTCTTAGCCCTAGGCAAAGCATAATTTTGTAATTTCCCTTTTTGGAACTTGTACAGGTGTGGTATATCATATTCTCCAGGGTCAGGTTTGCATTAATGTCATACATGAACCTCCACACTTGTTTGACCAGGTAAGATGGCACCACATGTGCCATAAGTCCAGTGGGAAAACACCTTCTGCAGAAAGTGGCTTCTGTTAGAAATCACCTACCATGTGAAGAAAAAAGTTGTCAGAGCTCAGAGACTTAAAAAAATCTGTAAAAGAAGCCCTTTTTGAGAAAGCGAAATACTCGCACTCCCATGTCTGGCTAAGAAATTGGCTATAACAGCTCCCATAGTAGATACTTTACTTCATAGTGTGACACAGCACAATTATGAAGCAATCAAAGTGAAATATAAAATAAAAATATGTGCTCTTAAACCATACAACTTATGTACTCCTTACATTAGTTGTGTCTCATGAACTATTGCTCAAGTCTGAGCTAGGGCTTTGATTAGAGCATATGTGGGGGATGCTATCTCTGCAGAAAAAGAGATCCATTACACTTCCTTGCAATTCACTAGCAAATATATCTCCGAGCTGACAGCTGTGTACCCATAAAAATGTGCTTAGCCCTGTACAGTTTATGAGAAAATAGACCCTAAATGAACCTAATCGTGTTTTATTACAGAGTAGTTAGCCTCATTATTTACTCATCTGGTTTATAATTCTCATTTCACCTCAGAAAAGGAGCAGTCAGCCGAGCAAGATGAAATGCTTATCTCTTCTTTCCTGTGGAAGGGTGCAGTCATAGAGCAGACAAACACATGCACTAGAATTAAAAAAATAGCAGTGATAGCACTAACACATTGCTCCTACAGAAAATGAGCAATATAACAGTGTTTATTGACTATCAAGACATCATGGAACTGGTTTAATATGCACAGGTGGCTAATATTGTTGTGAATAAACTGGCCTTTTTTTTTTTTTATTTCCCCTGGGTTGTTGCAAGAAAAGACGTTTCCCTTTCCTTTCCTCTGTAAATAAACATCATCTAAAAAGTGAAAGAGCTGCTTCCATTGAGTGACTTTATTAATGTAATTTACTGCTCATCCCATGACTTGTACTGTGGTTGTCAGTCTGGTTGTAAATCTAAGAGCAGTAAGTGACTGCCGTTACTTGACTGGTTAGTGGCCTCATTATGGTAAGAGATCACTGGCTATAGTCTGTCTTATAGTTCATAGTTACTAGGCTTACAGTACAGGAGATCATTAGAGCCTAGCCCAGATTTTCAATTGCCCCAAACACTTTTGTGGTCTAGTGACTTTTTCAAGGTCACACAGTAGTTAAATGAAGGTAGAAAGACTCAAACCCTGTTCTCTAGGCACAAAGTATCTCATTATCAGGTTGGAGCGTTATTCCTCTGTGCTAATTGCCAGATAAAACACTAACCCAAGCTTGAACCTGGCACCTTGTACACTAAATGAAAAGACAAACAGTAAAAGCATCCGCAAGTCTACTTGTTCTCTGACCTGAGCCTTCTGACATTGATGGACAAATGGAATCCATGAAATTCTCATGAAGCATCTTCAAACTTCCTGTATTGTAACCTCTGCAGTACTCATATGATTTGCCTGCTAATGTTAGAGTCATCCTAATTGTATAACTTCTTAAGGTAGTTAGTCTAATATTTGCTCATTCCTGACCCTGACATTTTACTATTTACTTTTTAAATATTTATGACTACATACAGGCCAGTAAAGCCAAACTCCACTAACTGTATTGGCCTAAATGTACCAAAAAAGATTTAAAAAGTAAAAAGTCATGGACTTTTCGAAGCCATGTAGCTGAAAAGCTAGTATTTTCTTGCAAATATCCCATAGGCCTCCAGCACAGGAGGTTTAATACAGTGAAGATGCTACCCTGGATGGATCTTTTTGGCCATTTATACTAGATGGTTTGTCTGTGTGACCTTTTCACCTTTTGTTTTGCACATGGGGGCTGATGGGTAGGGACTGGCCTACAACTTGGGTGGGTTTGATTTTCTATGAATTTTTATTTATTTTTTTGCTCAATCACATTTTTGTTCATGTATATTTCCTTGTACTTTTGCACATTAATTACTATGTTTAACTAAGAATATAGTTCTCAGTCTTACTGTGAATGTATTCAATGTAGATACACTGGAGCTTTTCTCCTCGAGTCTCCACTGAAAACAGGCTTCTGTCTCAGTTGGACCAAGCCGGTTAACAACTGTCAAATAACTAAATAAATATGAATATGACATCTCTAGTTTGGTACTGGAAGATTATTCTTCAGGTCCTCATTAGTGGATACTTTTAGAGGACTCTGCTGTGAGATAGTAAATAACTGGAGAATTTTTTACTGAACTAGTTGAGCATAAATGGGTAAAATGACCACTAAGAAACAGCCAAGTAGTAATAGTATAATGGATTTCAGTGGGATTATTGACCAGTAAAAGATCCGAGAGAGAGTATGTGCTTGCATGACTTATGATTGGGTCTAAATGGTACCTGGACCAGTCGAGTCAGGCCAGTCTCAGAATGATTGCCACAGATTTCATGCCCACCTGTTCCAAACAGGTTGATATCAATATTCATCAAAAAAGAATGTCTCCTTTTTCAATAATATGCACAGAGAAGTCTTAGAGATGTCCATGTACAGTAGATGTAGCTTGTCTAGTAGAGTGTTGAATTATAAACTGAGGAACTAGACAGTTAGGATTAAATGAATCTGTTGGTAGATAGCCAACTCCATTTATATAACCAGGGCAGTCTATCCATTTACATAACCAGGGCAGTCTGTCCATTTATATAAATAGGGCAGTCCATCCATTTATGTAATCATGGCAGTCCGTCCATTTATATAATCACAGCAGTTCATCCATTTATATAACCAGGGTAGTTTGTCCATTTATTTAACCAGGATAGTCTGTCCATTTATATAACTAGGGCAGTTCGTTCATTTATATAATCAGGGCAGTCCATTTATTTATATAACCAGGGCGGTCAGTCCATTTATACAACCAGGGCAGTATATCCATTTATATAGTCACAGCAGTCCATCCATTTATATAACCAGGGCAGTCCATCCATTTATATAATCACAGCAGTCCAACCATTTATACAACCAGGGTAGTTTGTCCATTTATATAACCAGGGCAGTCCATCCATTTATATAACCAGGGCAGTCTGTCCATTTATATAACCAGGGCAGTCCATCCATTTATATAACCAGGGCAGTCCAGCCATTTATATAACCAGGGCAGTCTATCTATTTATATAGTCACAGCAGTCCATCCATTAATATAACCAGGGCGGTCCATCCATTTATATAATCACAGCAGTCCAACCATTTATATAACTAAGGTAGTTTGCCCATTTATATAACCAGTGCAGTCCATCCATTTGTGTAACCAAAGCAGTCCAGCCATTTATATAACCAGGACAGTCCAACCATTTATATAACCAGAGCAGTCTGTCCATTTATATAACCATTGCAGTCCAGCCTTTTTACATAACCAAGGTAGTCCATCCTTTTACATAACCAGGGCAGTCTGCCAATTTATATAGTCACAGCAGTCCATCCATTTATATGACCAGGGCAGTCCAACCATTTATATAATCAGGGCAGTCTGTCCATTTTTTATAATCAGGGCAGTTCATCCATTTATAGAACCAGGGCAGTTCATCCATTTATACAACCATGGCATTCTATCCATTTATATAGTCACAGCAGTCCATCCATTTATATAACTAGGGCAGTCCATCCATTTATATAATCACAATGGTCCAATCATTTATATAATCAGGGCAGTCTGTCCATTTATATAACCAGGGCAGTCTGTCCATTTTTATAATCAGGGCAGTTCATCCATTTATAGAACCAGGGCAGTCCATCCATTTACCCAACTAGGGCAGTCCATCCATTTATATAATCATGGCAGTCCATCCATTTATATAACCAGGGTAGTTTGACCATTTATATAAAGAGGGTGGTCAGTCCATTTATATAACCAGGGCAGTTCATCCATTTATATAACCAGGGTAGCCTGTCCATTTATATAACTAGGGCAGTCCAGCCATTTATGTAACCAGAGCAGTCCATCCATTTATATAACCAGGGTAGTTTGTCCATTTATATAACCAGGGCAGGTCATTCATTTATATAAAGAGGGTGGTCAGTCCATTTATATAACCAAGGCAGTTCATCCATTTATATAACCAGGGTTGCCTGTCCATTTATATAACCAGGGCAGTCCATCCATTTATATAACCAGGGCAGTCCATCCATTTATATAATCACGGCAGTCCATCCATTTATATAAACAGGGTAGTTTGTCCATTTATATAACCCAGGCAGTCCAGCCATTTATATAACCAGAGCAGTCCTTCATTTAGAATTATCCTGTGGCAGGTAAGGAAATGAGAAAAGATTCACAAATTGTGGTTTCAGTCATGTTTCCCTGAGGGTAGCAAAGTCTGGGTCATAAAACTGTATAAAATGCAAAATGCACTATTGTTGATAAGATGAAGTCTAAGGCCTTAAGATGGAAGACTGGGCTTTTGAGAATGAGAACTTATATTAGTTGAGTGATTATAAATGAGAGAGAGACTGATGTGAGGAGATAGTTCAATATCACTTGAGAGTCATAACAGATTGCGCAACATTGTGAGAGTGGAAGGACCGAAAGGGAGATGTAAGCAGAAGGTGTGAGAGGGATATAGAGTCTAAAAGAAAAGACGTATATTAAAGTGCAGGGAATGTTTACCTGTATGTGGAGTGGGAATGTTGCACTAAATGGTATGTAGACTACACTGGTGCTATCAAGAACAAGAAAAGAAGTCAAGGCATAGGAAAAGAGAGTCAGAACAGAAAAAAATCACTTAACTCTAGAAAATATTAAAAAAGTTACAAAAAAGTATGGAGGAGAGGAAGTCAGTAAGTAGATTTTTACTGTAACAAGTGGAAAGGGTAAAGCCTGAAGTGTAAACTAGGTTATATAAGCTGAAGGCTGCATTATGATTGGGAGTCAAAGATTACTTTCCTTCAAATTCACCTCCATAAAAATTATCCTAGAAGGTAGAAACAGTGATGAGTTAATAGAATAAGGGGGAGAAGTGTAAAACTGTAATGAAAAAATATTGTGAGAAGGATAAAAAGATTTAGGTGAAGACTAGGTCCTAATACTGAACTAAGAAGGTACATTTGGTGTCACTTGAAAGGGCCTCCAATATTAGTTGACTTGGATGGATAAGATTGACAGACCATGCTTCTTCAGACGTGCATCTGTCCTCTCTAGGATTTTTATTATTTGCAAAAACATTGCCTACCCCCATAATGCCTTTTTCAATAAAACCAGTATAAAAAAAAAAAAAAAAAAAAAACAAGCAAAGGAAAATATGAAAGTATTACTGACCAATCCTAGGAGCCCAAACAAGAAACTCCACTCCCTACAACCTTTCTCGCTGTGGAAGGATATTGACATTGGTGTAGTTATTGAGACATGGTTTAAGTTGGTGCAGAGCAGTCAGGCTGTGCAAAGATATAATGCCATCCACACGTTTAGACCAGCTACTGTGCCAGAGGGGACGAAAGGTGGAGATGTCTCAATCTTCATCCAGAAGAGACTTGCCTCAGTGCAGCTAACGCAGAATAATGATTTAGAGCGTCTTCATGTCCAAATGACCATCAGAAAGGTCCTGTGCCATTTATTAGCTAACCATACAACTCCCTCTATGACACAAGAAAGCCACAACTCCTGTCTAAATGAACTAGAATTACTTCATATTAAACCCCTTACCATTTTCCTATTTGATCTAAGCTATCCAGCTATACACTGGGAACCTACACACCATCACTAGTGCACAAGCACAGATTCCATGACTTTACACACCATCACTAGTGCACAAGCACACAGATTCCATGACTTTACACACCATCACTAGTGCACAAGCACACAGATTCCATGACTTTACACACCATCACTAGTGCACAAGCACACAGATTCCATGACTTTACACACCATCACTAGTGCACAAGCACACAGATTCCATGACTTTACACACCATCACTAGTGCACAAGCACACAGATTCCATGACTTTACACACCATCACTAGTGCACAAGCACACAGATTCCATGACTTTACACACCATCACTAGTGCACAAGCACACAGATTCCATGACTTTACACACCATCACTAGTGCACAAGCACACAGATTCCATGACTTTACACACCATCACTAGTGCACAAGCACACAGATTCCATGACTTTACACACCATCACTAGTGCACAAGCACACAGATTCCATGACTTTACACACCATCACTAGTGCACAAGCACAGAGATTCCATGACTTTACACACCATCACTAGTGCACAAGCACAGAGATTCCATGACTTTACACACCATCACTAGTGCACAAGCACAGAGATTCCATGACTTTACACACCATCACTAGTGCACAAGCACAGAGATTCCATGACTTTACACACCATCACTAGTGCACAAGCACAGAGATTCCATGACTTTACACACCATCACTAGTGCACAAGCACAGATTCCATGACTTTACACACCATCACTAGTGCACAAGCACACAGATTCCATGACTTTACACACCATCACTAGTGCACAAGCACAGAGATTCCATGACTTTACACACCATCACTAGTGCACAAGCACACAGATTCCATGACTTTGTCACTACAAATTCCCTGGAACAGTTAGTCAGAATACACACTGGGGGAAATATATTGGATCTAGTCCTTACTAATATGGGGGCATCTTTCACCTTCCCTTGTGTATTTTAATAACTTGTTAGGTCTAACCATAAATCAGTCTCCTTCTGAATAAAACTAAAACCAGAGATCCATTCCTTCCGAGGTACCTTTAGAAATTTCTCTAAGACAAAATACCAACTCTTAAGTGATACATTGGCAAGTTTCAAATGCCCACCAAATCCAATTAACTCCACTGAATAGACAGAAACGTACAGAGTCACAATATACCAGCTTGTAAAGCGCTGCATAGATGCAACTGTACCCTACAGAAACCCGCACAGGACAAACCTCAGAAACAAACCCACATGATGGAATCATAATATCAACAGGCTTTACAATAAAAGGAAAAGAACTTTGACCAAAACTAAGAAGAGTTATCCCTAAAATGATAGAGCCCTCATCACTGAAACAACTTTGAAACTTAATAAAATCCACCAAAGTCAAGTTTGAGGCTAAAATAGCTACCCAAGATAAGGACAATCACAAGGCCTTTTTTTGTTATGTTTGTTTACAGTCAGTTCAGAGTATTGCTGTGTTATGTTTCTGAGATTACAGTGTGACCTACACTGAGACTAAAGGTATAGCAAACCCACTGGTCAATAAATTCAGCTATAACTTTACCCCTCTCTGTCTCCTTCATCTGTCCCTCAAGCTATACCTGAACCTGGCTCAACTCAACTTCACTCAGAAGTGTTATCAGAAGCTAGAAACACTGCATCAGTTGCTTTTGTCAATATCCCAAAATGCATCTTAAGTAGAATAAAGCATGGTTTAGCCACACCCCCCCAACAACACTATTCGAGTTCAGCTTCCATACAGGTTTAGTATTAAGTGAATGGAGAACATCTACAGTCATTCTCCTGCAAAAGGGTGGACTTTCCACAGATCAAGGTAATTACAGACCTATATATCCAACCAGCCTCACATGCAAAGCCATGGAAAGACTTATCATGGAACTAGTCATTAAGGATATAGGGAACCTCTAAACACTAGACCCATATCAGTTTGTATTTGTCAAGGTCAGGTCATGCTTACTGAACCTGGTGGACTTTTTTGAAAAGGTGACCAAACCAATGGATGAAGGTAAAACCATATATGTAGCATACTTCCACATGATGAAAGCTTTTGACACAATTCCCCACTCAGGCATTGTAGAAAAGCTAAGTAAACTTGAAATCATCCCCTACATCATCTGCTGGATTCCCAGCTGGCTCACAGACAGGACACAGTAAATCAAAATAGGGGAAGTCATCTCCACAAAGAGACCACTAACCAGTGGAGTCCTCCAGGGTTCCATGCTGAGATCTCTCCTGTTGGCATCTACTTCTCTGAAATAAAAGACAATATCAAAGGGCCCTGGCAGGATGGTTTGTTCAAAATAAATAACTGGTGCCAAAGTCATGGCCTGCAACTAAATGTCAAAAAATGCATTACTGTCTACTTTGGGAAGTCATATAACCTGGAGCAGTACTAAATTACTACTAGGAGTATTACTTGTAGCAATGTAGTAATTATATTTATCTATACTAGTGGTATTATTATTATTATTATTACTAGTATACGTACATGTACACTAGAGATGATGTGCATTACTGTCTACTTTGGGAAGTCATATACCCCGGGGCAGTACTAAATTACTACTAGGGAGCATTACTAGTAGTAGTGTAATAGTTATATTTATGTATATAAAACAGAGGTGGAATCCTTCAAAGCCCCCGGGCCAGTGGAAAATACGGCCCAAACCGCAGAATCCTTTACAAACGCATTCTATGGACACCTACAGGAATGCATGGATCGTGCTATCCCAAATAAAACCAAGACTCACTCCTCCAAAGGCAGGAGACCTGTCTGGTGGACCCCAGCCATAAATAAGCTATACAACAGACGGAGGAGGCTACTGCATGATAGAGCAAAATCCCAAAAAGGGAAGGCATCTCTGATCAGTACTAGCAAGAAACTAAGATCTCTCATAAAATCATCTAAGGCCAGCTTCGAAAGAAAAATTGCACAAGACGCTAAAGATAATCACAAGGCCTTCTTTAGTTATGTCAGGAACCTGGGTGGCAACTCCCAGATATGCTCTGAGTTAGTGCAAAATGACAAAAAATACACTGAACCCACAGACATTGCCAACATCCTGGCAGACAGGTTCAGTGCAAACTTCTCCCCTTCCCCAAAGAGCAAATGTCTATCCCAACAGAGTGTAGCCTCCTTGACATCACAGATGCACAGGTGAGAGCTGCCCTCTCCAAAGCAAAAAACACAGCATCAGTGGGACCGGACAGTGTCCCGGGCTGCGTCTTACATGAGCTCCAAGATGAACTGAACCCTCACATAAAATCACTGTTCAATCTCAGCCTTACTACAGGATATGTACCCAAGGAATGGCGTACAGCAACAGTAGTCCCACTTCACAAAGGTGGTGCCACAACGGACCATGGAAACTATCGCCCTATAAGCCTGACTAGCCTGGTCTGCAAAGCTATGGAGCGTATCATCATGGAACTCATAAACAAAGACATTGGGAACCTCCAAACACTGGATCCTACCCAATTCGGCTTTGTTAAGGGCAGATCTTGCTTCTTGAATGTGGTCGACTTCTTTGAAACAGTCACCAAGGCCATAGATGAAGGGAAGGTAATCCACACAGCCTACCTGGACCTCGCGAAAGCCTTCGACACAATACCCCACTCAGGCATCATAAATAAGCTCACCAGCTTAAATATCAACCCCTATGTCACAAGATGGGTTGCAAACTGGCACAGGGATAGAACCCACATGGTCAGAATTGCAGGTGCCATGTCAGACTCTAAGCCAGTTAAAAGTGGCATCCCGCAAGGCTCAGTCCTGGGACCTCTCTTGTTCGGTATATATTTCTCTGAGGTACAGGCTAACATGGGAGGACAATGGCTGACCAAGTTCGCAGATGACTGCAAACTGGGTGCCATAATCGACTCGATGACAGATACAAGCATCCTCCAAAAGGGTCTCACAGAGACGGATAACTGGTGCCAGAGCCATGGCCTAAAGCTAAATGCCAAAAAGTGCATAGTCATCCCCGTTGGGAAAAACAAAGTGCCCACAAATTACCACATAGGTGGTAATCCATTAAGTACAGAAGAAGTAATTAGGGATTTGGGGACCCAAGTAGATAGCAATCTCTCCTTTGACAATCACATTGCCAAAGTGGTTATAAAGGCCTTCTATATAGCCCACCTTATCACGAAAGGGTTCACATGTAGATCAATAGAGGTCATTGTGCCCCTCTACTCATCACTCATCAGGCCCATAATTGAATACAATGCCCCATTTGGGATGTACCTTACCCGACACCTGCAGCAACTGGAAAGACCCCAAAAGTACCTCACCAAGAGGATCAAGGGACTCAAACAGATGCCCTACGCAGTTAGGCTAAAGAAACTCCAACTCTACTCAGTTGCTTACCACCTACTCAGAGGCGATCTGTGCCTGACGTATAAAGTCATGTCCAACCCAGAATTACTGGACATGCTCCACCTCAGGAAATCCAAATCCCTTAGAGCTACACGCTCCAGGGACTTAAACCTCAGCACAGAAATAAATAGGACATACTGGAGGGACAGATTCATATCCCAGAGGCTCCCCTTACTCTGGAACAAAATCCCAATCCATGTTAGGCAGAGCCCCTCAATGACCCTCTTCAAGAGAAATCTTGACAAGTGGATGGGAGATCATAAGTTTACCCCTGGGATCTCTTCTGTGTCCCTACTATACAAAGGCAGAGTCAACTAATCTAAAAGGGTGGCGAAAGCCAAACACACTTTGGCTAGGCTTATAAATGCCCTAGGGCAGATAGCCTAGTATCAACCTATGAACCTATAATAGTGGTATTTTTATTATTACTAGTATACGTACATGTACACTAGAGCTGATATGCATTACTGTCTGCTTTGGGAAGTCATCTACCCTGGGGCAGTACTAAATTACTACTAGGACTATTACTAGTAGTAATGTAGTAGTCATATTTATGTATATGTACATGTACACTAGAACTGATATGCATTACTGTCTACTTTGGGAAGTCATCTACCCTGGGGCAGTACTAAATTACTACTAGGACTATTACTAGTAGTAATGTAGTAGTTATATTTATGTATACGTGCATGTACACTAGAGCTGATATGCATTACTGTCTACTTTGGGAAGTCATCTACCTGGGGCAGTACTAAATTACTACTAGGACTATTACTAGTAGTAATGTAGTAGTTATATTTATGTATACGTACATGTACACTAGAGCTGATATGCATTACTGTCTACTTTGGGAAGTCATCTACCCTGGGGCAGTACTAAATTACTACTAGGACTATTACTAGTAGTAATGTAGTAGTTATATTTATGTATACGTACATGTACACTAGAGCTGATATGCATTACTGTCTACTTTGGGAAGTCATCTACCCTGGGGCAGTACTAAATTACTACTAGGACTATTACTAGTAGTAATGTAGTAGTTATATTTATGTATACGTACATGTACACTAGAGCTGATATGCATTACTGTCTACTTTGGGAAGTCATCTACCCTGGGGCAGTACTAAATTACTACTAGGACTATTACTAGTAGTAATGTAGTAGTTATATTTATGTATACGTACATGTACACTAGAGCTGATATGCATTACTGTCTACTTTGGGAAGTCATCTACCCTGGGGCAGTACTAAATTACTACTAGGACTATTACTAGTAGTAATGTAGTAGTTATATTTATGTATACGTGCATGTACACTAGAGCTGATATGCATTACTGTCTACTTTGGGAAGTCATCTACCCTGGGGCAGTACTAAATTACTACTAGGACTATTACTAGTAGTAATGTAGTAGTTATATTTATGTATACGTGCATGTACACTAGAGCTGATATGCATTACTGTCTACTTTGGGAAGTCATCTACCCTGGGGCAGTACTAAATTACTACTAGGACTATTACTAGTAGTAATGTAGTAGTTATATTTATGTATACGTACATGTACACTAGAGCTGATATGCATTACTGTCTACTTTGGGAAGTCATCTACCCTGGGGCAGTACTAAATTACTACTAGGACTATTACTAGTAGTAATGTAGTAGTTATATTTATGTATTCGTACATGTACACTAGAGCTGATATGCATTACTGTCTACTTTGGGAAGTCATCTACCCTGGGGCAGTACTAAATTACTACTAGGACTATTACTAGTAGTAATGTAGTAGTTATATTTATGTATACGTACATGTACACTAGAGCTGATATGCATTACTGTCTACTTTGGGAAGTCATCTACCCTGGGGCAGTACTAAATTACTACTAGGACTATTACTAGTAGTAATGTAGTAGTTATATTTATGTATACGTACATGTACACTAGAGCTGATATGCATTACTGTCTACTTTGGGAAGTCATCTACCCTGGGGCAGTACTAAATTACTACTAGGACTATTACTAGTAGTAATGTAGTAGTTATATTTATGTATATGTACATGTACACTAGAGCTGATATGCATTACTGTCTACTTTGGGAAGTCATCTACCCTGGGGCAGTACTAAATTACTACTAGGACTATTACTAGTAGTAATGTAGTAGTTATATTTATGTATACGTACATGTACACTAGAGCTGATATGCATTACTGTCTACTTTGGGAAGTCATCTACCCTGGGGCAGTACTAAATTACTACTAGGACTATTACTAGTAGTAATGTAGTAGTTATATTTATGTATACGTACATGTACACTAGAGCTGATATGCATTACTGTCTACTTTGGGAAGTCATCTACCCTGGGGCAGTACTAAATTACTACTAGGACTATTACTAGTAGTAATGTAGTAGTTATATTTATGTATAGTTACATGTACACTAGAGCTGATATGCATTACTGTCTACTTTGGGAAGTCATCTACCCTGGGGCAGTACTAAATTACTACTAGGACTATTACTAGTAGTAATGTAGTAGTTATATTTATGTATACGTACATGTACACTAGAGCTGATATGCATTACTGTCTACTTTGGGAAGTCATCTACCCTGGGGCAGTACTAAATTACTACTAGGACTATTACTAGTAGTAATGTAGTAGTTATATTTATGTATACGTACATGTACACTAGAGCTGATATGCATTACTGTCTACTTTGGGAAGTCAAAAACTACCCTTTTTTGGGCAGTTAACTTTAAATTT